>NC_056736.1:144449893-144669893 GCF_019279795.1 Protopterus annectens | reverse complement strand
GAGTGTGCACTTTTAGTTTTGCACAATTTGAAAGTGTTGCACATCATTTACCATTGCTCAAGCATGACAAGCGAGTGTGCATAATGCTGGGCCATATGTTTGTGCAATGGCCAATATTATTAATTGAATGCATCTGGTGTATGATTGTGGCTGTCTGGGTCCTGTCTGCTACCTGGGTGGTCCATTCTTCCAATTTGAACACTGCTGCTCTATGTGCAAATGAGATGAGCATAGCCAAAGCTGTTGCACCAAGCATCAGATCACACAAACAGTGGCACCCCCCAAAAAAAATAGAAAGAGTTGAAATGAGGAAAATCAGTCTATGATGTACACAATTGAAAATGTTAGTATGCATGAGATATGACTACATAGGTCTGAATCTCAAATTTGACTCTAATGCACCTTCAGAAGACAGAATGGATGCCTTATCCATTTTTGCTACACAAACAGTTTTGCAGCAAATAAATGAAGTAATTCCACACACAACCAAGTGCGACTGAATGTACACTGATATCAAGGCATGAACTGTTATTTGTAAATGTATTCTATGCAATATATTTGAATGCCGGGCACTTACTGATCACATGATCTGCTATGATTATTCCTTGCAAATGTACAGCTGTGTCCTACCTGTCTGTGTTTCTTGGTCATTATCTGACCAGTGCTCAGAGATGCAGCGTTTAAGCCAGTCTATATCATTTACCTTAAAATGTGTGAGGATATTAACTGGGAACGCTGTGATATGCAGTTACCATCAAATGAAAAACTGGCCGGATGGCACAAACTAACATAGACTGCTCTTTTGGTGGATGGGAGCAAAGGTGGGTTCCTGTTATGGCACATCTAAGGGTACACTATTCTTTCAAGGGGGTGACCCAGGCTGATCTACTGTTATGGCACAAACAAGGATATGTTGCTCTTATTACTGCCCTTGTTTTGCATCCAGCCTGTTTGATCTTGTGAGGGTCATGAAGTCAGAAACTGTAATGTGTCTCATTACTTTCTAATTTCTATCTGATTTGATTTCCCATTACAAATGTATGGTGCTAAACTGAGGGTATGCAGTGATCATCTTTACTTTGGGGAGGTATCAGTGTCTGATTCTTTGATGCCTGAGGCCTACTACTTGCTACACACAAGGCATATAACTCTGCTGTCATGTTATGTTAATTTGAGTACAAATCTCCCACCTTTTACTTGCTTACTGTACCAAGTGATGAAATACAAGGACATGTCATAACATTATTATACAATACAGTTCATGTTCAGGACTTACCTTGTAAATGCAGCAGATGCCACAGTGTTAGTTCAAGGCTGAGAGTAATGCAAGCAGTATAGTAAGGTAAAGGCTGTGGCTTTGAGTTGAGGCTGGAAGAGATTGCAGAGTTTGTGTATTGTGTCCCTGTCCACCCTGTAGCACTCTACAATGTGCATATCGTGTATGGAGTGATAAGTTAAATGTGGCCTGAAAACTCTTCTCTGCCTCGACCTAGGATTACTGGCAGCAGCAGCAGCAGCATTGCCTGCAGCCTGTAGCACATACAAATGGAGTTAAGCAGCAGCAGAAGCTCCTAACATTCTGTCTGTGCAGACTTTCTGTTTGTATACTCCACTATTGAAATCCGCAGAAAAAAGCAGCATGGAGTCTATATGGTTGCTGAATAACTGGTTGAATAGCTCCACCAGACTCGTTGATTAGCATGTAATTCAGCTGCTTATGCTGTAGTTAGCATCTCTGAAACACAGGCTAAGACATATGGAATTCCTTAATAATCTACTCTACTATAAAAAGGCAAAATGTGTAGCTAGCCACACTGATGGTGAGGACACTTGCTACATGTTTGGAAAACTTCATTAAAGCAAACTATTTCCAAAGATATCTTTAGAAAGAAGTATTGAACTAGAGGAGGGATGCTCCTATTTTGTTACCCACATAGTGCATATGCTGGAATATTTAATGAAGAATGTGAAGCAAATGCATTTACATTATTATCTGTATGCATTAGTTAGAAGTGTACTGATTGCATGGCGACGTTTGTCAAGCCATTTCAGAGGTAGAAATGATTGACAATACATGAAAATAGTAAGCTGTGTGATACATACGTACAGATGTTTCAGGGACAAGTCCTTTGAAAGCAAGTTTAGTATTTCAGAGATGTTTTATTATCAAAACTGTTTATGTGTCAGTTCTTTTGTGGGTGGAGGAACAAAGTAAAGTTACTGTTATGTCACAAACTGGGATGGACTGTTCTTTTGGAGGGAAGCACAGTTGAGTTACTGCTGTGGCACATACAAGGATATGTTGTTCTTGCTGCTTTCCTTGTTTTGCATCCTGCCTGTTATTAGCATTTCACATCTGTAGAATGTTTTATGTTTTTCCAGTGGGTACTATTGACTGCCTACCTTTACTGTTTTATCTGGAAACAGCTACTTTGTAGTTATACATACATACATACAAATGTTTCAAGCACGGGCATTAATGCCCTTCTAGCTTGCCAATATACCAAACACTTGTTCCTATAATAAATGTCAAGGCTGTTCTTAAAAATATCTAAACTAGTACTTGTATTAATGTAATTTGGTAGTCTGTTGCAAGCATCAGCTACTCTGTCAGAGAACCAATTAGTGCACTTCTTATTCCTATAGAATGTTTGACATAGATTATCTGATGATTCTCTAGTACTTTTTGATAACCCCAAACATTCCCAGAGGTAGTTGCCCCGAAATGCCCTATATACCTGAATAAGATCTCCTCTTAAATATCTGTAAGAGACACTGTACAAGTTCAGATATTTTAGTCGTTCATAATAACTTAGATTTTCACATCCATGGATGCCCTTGGTATATTTCTGCTGTACTCTTTCCAGTTTATTCATGCTTGTTTTCCTACAGGGTTTCCATATTGTTATTCCATACTCAAGTTTGGGTCAAATGTAACTAAAAAACAATGACTTCATTATGTTTGATTTCCTAGACTTTATAAATCTTTTTATACAACCTATGGTTGATATGATTAGAAAAACTCATAGCCGAATCTACCCATATACCCAGGTCCTTAAATGAGTCTACAGTTTCAATCACTGTGTGCTGTATTAAATATTCACCTTTCAGTTTATGTCTCCCAAATCTCATATGCTTAGTTTTTGATGCATTTATCAACATATTATTCTCCTGTGTCCGAATGGTCAATTTAGTCAAATTATTTTGCAGGCATGCCTTATCTGTAACACTTGTAATCAGTTACCCAATTTCAGGTCATCAGCATATAGGCTGTAGAACATCTCAGATGAAAAAGTAAGGTCTGAAAGATACAATCTAAACAAGTAATGGCCTAGGACAGAGCCCTGTGGGACACATTGACTGTGACCAAGGATTTCACCTGTCCAGTTACCATGTCCTATTTGTAAGCCATGAAGCTATCCATCTTATCAACAGTACATCAGTACCTAGTTGTACTAATTTATTGATCAGTGTTTTGTGTATGGCCCTGTGAATTGCTGAAGTTAAATCTATATAAATCACATCACAGCACAATTTTTCATTCATAGCTGTTACTAAATTGTTATAGAACATCATGTTATAGGTGGTAATAGATCTATTTTCAACATATGTATACTGATATATGGTTTCAAGTCCCAATCTATCCACTTCTGACAATAACTTATCCAGTAATACCTTTTCCATTATTTTTCCACAACATGAAAGTAGACTTAACGGTCTGTATTATTCTGGGTTTGTCCTACTCCCCTTTCCCTTAAAGACAGGCTTAATAAGTGCATGTCTCCAATCTTGAAGAATCTCCCCATATTTATATGACCTAGTGAATAATAGATATAATGGTAGTGTAAGTTCTTGCTGAAGTGTTCTCAGGTTATTGTTACTTACTCTATCTCCTCCCTGCACTTTGTTTGGACCCAGTTTGCACAGTTCTTTTTCAATATACTCTAATTTGATTCCAGTATTCTGGGTTACCTGGATGTCACTAGGATAACTTACCTCCCCTTTTGTGGAGCCAAATTGTTTTGCATAAGATTTGTGTCTGAGAATAAATTTTAGAATCTGCACACAGTTTATCAATTTGTGTATCTTTACTCCTTCCACATCTTATGTATCTATAAAAAGGTTTCCTATTATGCTCAATATCTTTATATAAATTTTCTACAGTTATTTCTTGATCTTGTCTAACACTATGCCTAATCTTTGTCCAGCTTGTTTATTTCAGATTTCAAAGTTGTAATTCAACCTCTCTTCCATTTCTTATATTTTTTGTCTCTCACCTTAATCAGAAATTTTACCACCATTGATGTGCAGTGATAATGGGGTTATTAAGGTTAATTTGCTGTTCCTGAATATACTCTGTGAATGATTTCTTTACTAACATTGGTAAATCAATATTATTCCAGTCTGTTTCTGGTAAATTTAAGTCCCCAGCTAATATTATTCTTCCCTCCTCTGTTTCATGTAAAAAATGTATGAATTCCACTAGGTCATCTGCACTTAACTTTGGTGGTCTATACACTCCAACGATTGCTATATGTTACAGGGTTGTCTTTATTGTCACAGTTACACAGTCTACAGTATTGGTGTTATCACTGAGCATGCAATAATCACAGGTCTCATAGCTATCTTTAATCCCTATCATAACACCTCCACCTGATTTTTTGTTAGAATGTCTGTTACAGTAAAAACATGTATACCCTGTCAGAACTGGTTTCCAGTTATTGTTCTTTGACCATGTTTCACAAACAACAACATCAATCTTGTCTGAACGTAGCAAATTTTCTAATAAAAAACATTATTATTAATGCACCTAGAATTAACAACCTTCAGAG
This sequence comes from Protopterus annectens, assembly GCF_019279795.1. Taxonomy (NCBI): domain Eukaryota; kingdom Metazoa; phylum Chordata; order Ceratodontiformes; family Protopteridae; genus Protopterus; species Protopterus annectens. The sequence continues at coordinate 144,665,061 of NC_056736.1, read as the reverse complement.
ATGCATCAAATGTTGCTGTCTGTGAACTGTTACATTTTTGACCTGGAAAAAATCCTGGCTAGTGTTTGTCAAATATTACAAAATATCTGCTGCAAAAATTCTCTTCCCTGATCTAGACAAATGCACACAATCCTGTCTGAACACGTTTGCCCAAAAGAAGGCTTGGATGCGTGATACTTATGTGTATTATCATTCTGTTGTCTTTTAGGATACAAAATGTCAATGAGGTGTAGAACCCCCCCTCAATGAAGCAGAAACCAATATAATTACTGAAGCTCCCCTTCAACATGGTGCATTTCTGCTGTGAAGGGGCTGTCCCAATATGCAAGAAAGGCTACAAGTATGGCAGCAGATTGTTGCTAACATCAGTTTTGTGATTGGCTACAGCCAGACATATGAGCAGGTGCACCACAAGGCCACTGATATGATTACCTCTTCCTGGAGCCATGCAGCTGCTGTTGACTGACATCAAAGGGTAACCAGGGGTGGGCCTGCTACAGAACCACCTCTCACCACCAATGAAGAGTTCCTGGCAAATATCCTCCAACACGACAGCTCACAGCAGAGTGGACCACAGCATGTACAGGAAGAACTTCCAGGTAGGCTTTGTTATATGACCAGTTGAATACCGCTGCATAGTAAAACAACTGAAATAAAAGTTACTTCTGTGTCACAATTTTTTTGTTGGGGGGAATGACTGAAGATTTCCACGGTGATAAGCTCAGTTTGGAGATGTCAGCCTCGTTCTTGCTGAATTTACAGTTAATGCAGAAATAGAGTACATGTAGTACCCCCGCCTTATTAAATGTAATAATGCTGTCCTTATCTCTTGCCTAACTTATTTCAGGACTGTTAGGAATCCAGTGATGTATGCTTCCTGCACATGGTAAGCCAAATAAATTTATTTCATTACTGCAGATCAATTTAAAGAAATATCATAATGTGTCATTTTAGGCCTCTTGTGTGCATTGCTGTACTGTTTGTACTAGTGGCAGCACTGTTAGTTGTTTAGCATATATTACACCATAGTAGTGCAGGTATTAATGTATGGCTGTTTCTAACTTCATAATACAGATGATCATGACAGTGGAAGTTTGGGCCCTGTGCCATCTGATGTCAGTGTCTCATCAGACACTAATGATGATGTTGACAGCAAAACTGAGGCACAGTCAGGGGGGTGCAAAGACTGAATCTGACACAGAGGTTGACATCCAGCCACCCCCTTTATTTTCTCTGGAAACAGCCAGTAGGCCTACAGCTAGTCAGTCCACTGAGCCCACAGATATTTGACAGGTGGAGGGTGAGGACATTGATCAGGAAAGTATAGCTACAGTGGCTTCACTGCTTATTGAGTCTGGCTGTAGCCCACGTCTGGGTGAGTTGCCACACAGGAGGGATGATGGTGGAGCTAGGACGGCACCTGCTGTGCCTCCTCCACAGGTGTCTCTTCCCATGTCACTCAATGTATGTTTAGGGCCATCATGGAGACACAGGCATGTTCAGAAAGGTGTTCCAGACAAATGCTCAGGGTTTTGGATGTAGTACAGGCTGACATGTTTGACTGCCTCCACTGTGCTGCCAATTCTCTGGATTGGATGAATGACACTTTGGAACACGAAGTGTCAATGATGGACTGAGAGTTGTCTATCATGGAATGAGTAGCGTCTGTGATGGAACACCTGCTGGGAGGGGAATGGCATCCTTGTGGCCATAGGTTAGCTATAACCTCTGCTGATAACCAATGTGGCCATGCCCAATCAAGCTCCGTTAGTGGCATTACTTTCACTGGTCCATTGGTGAGAGTGCTGTCCACACCTAGATGTGGCAGGACATGGGGTCATGGTCCTGGGTGTTCCCATGAAGGGAGCATGTCCAGCAGACATCAGTCACACTCAGGTAAGAGCACTGTATCTGACCTTGGACATGGAGTTGATAGTGAAACTCCTTGCAGAGTCAGTTCTCATGGTCAGGGGCAACAACAATGAACTGGCAAATCTACCATGCATTTCTCACACCTGTCTGACATACTAAGAAACTGAGCTAGTACTGAGCTTGGTTGTGTTCATGCAAACTTTCACAAACTACTGTCTCATGGAGGACCCCTACAGTCACACACACAACAATTACATAGTTCAGCCTGCCTGTTTCCCTTTCTTACTCATACACTCACTGACCATTTGTATCAGCCTAGCTCCCCCCCCCCCCACCACCACCACAAGACACTCTGTGCAAATGATGACTCTGCCATATACCTGTTTTCTCTCTTTTGTATTCAGGGATAAAAAAAGCTTTGTGTCTGATGCACAGGTTACATAGCTACATTAGTGTCTAGTATATCTGCATTTGTGTCGTTGAACTGATAATTGTTCCTGTCACTTATATTTGGCTTGTCAAGTTATACAGTGGATAGCATCATAATGTCAGTACTTTTGAGTGTATTCTAAGTATTGTAAGTTCCTTAAAAGGGTTGTGAAGGCAGGAATTGTAATGTGCCTCATTACTTTTTAACTTTACTCTTTAATGATTTTTCAGTACATATGTATCATAAGACATGTCATCACATTCAGATCCCATATTTTGTATGACAGCATTGTAGTCAAACTCATCAGAACAGTAATACAGTATAATGCTCAATTTTGTTTGAACCTCAATAGACACATGCTGAAGCTGGACACACCACAGGGCTTTCTAATCAAGATAACACAGGGCCTACTAATCATGCCATGATTTATGTGGATAGATTAAAAGATATGTCTCTGTAATCTGTCTGGTATCAGATTACATCGTAACTCGCCCTATTCTAAGCCTCTTAGTTTTGGTTTAAGCACTTGGGCTTCAGGCCAGCTGTTTTACATTAAGAAGGTTTGTAGTCTACACTCTTGTGGGTGGAGAGGGTAGCCTCTGCCCATCTGAGCTGGGAATTGCTGTTTGAAGAATTACTGTGCCTGTTCTTCTAAGTATCTGTGCTCTGGTTTAAACACTTGGGTTCCAAACCAGTTATTTTACATTAGGAAGGTTTCTGGTCCAGACTCTTGTGCCAGGAGAGGGTAACCTACAGCCTTCTAAGCTGGGAAATGTTGGTGATGACTTATTGTGCCTGGTATTCTAAGTATCTTTGCTCTGGTTTAAACACTTGGGTTCCAAACCAGTTATTTTACATTAGGAAGGTTTGTGGTCTGCACTCTTATGGGAGTATTCTACCGAATTGCTGCTTTATTTAAACTGTTTTCTTTCTGTTGTGACTGTGATTTTCTGCACTTTGAATTTCAATTATGTCTGCATTTTATAGCATAGACTAGATTCATGCTTGCTGAATCTAGACTGTTTGGTATCATTTGAGCACTAACACCAGATATATTACATTAAGATAGCCTTGTAGCAGAATTGTACAGCCAAGGACCCATATGAGATGGGGACTGCTGGAATAAGGATCAATCTTGGACTTTCCCTTTGTTTACTTTTTTTAAACCCAACTTACCTTTGCTCATAAACTTGTAAACCACCCTCTTAAAATTCCCTCACTTCATACACCTCTCCAACCCTAACAATCCTCCAGACCCCTACACTCCTGCAACACAAATCTACTCCAAGTCACCAAACCCAACAACTCTGCAGAAGTGCTATTTTCCTACTCCATATCCAAAATTTGGAACTCACTTCCCACTGCCATAACTAACCTCCCTTCCAGCAGTCTCTTCAAAAATGCTCTTAAAGCACACCTAAAATCTCACTGGCTGTGTCCTTGTCCATACTCCAACTACCCCCCCCCCCTTTCTCCTGTACCACTAATTAGCTGCCAGCTCTACTATTAGCTGTCAACAGGTTATCAGTATTTCATATCCTTTAACTAGAAGATGATTGCGGTATGATGTTTACTCTTTTCTCTAAGTGAGAAATTAATACTACTTGGCAAATGTCTTGCACATTATATTGTTATTATACTCTGACATATGTCATTACCTGTCAGACTGTGTCTTTGCTATAAATACGCTGTTTTTTTCCCTCTGAAAATTATTATACTCTTATATTATGTGAAATTTTGCTTTTCTGAATATGTGGAGCCTTCCTTGTGATATTATACTCTGACATATAGGTCATTTCTCCTGTTGAACTGTGTCTTTACTATAATTATACTGTTTCTTTTTTCATCTGATATGCTAGATTGTACTCTTATATTATGTAAATCTCATATGTCTGAATATATGGAGCTTTTCTCCCCGGGCCTCTGCTGAAAATGGGCATATACCCAGTCAGACTTTCCCAGTCAACAAATGTAAAATAAATAAAATAAATAAATTTAACTTCACTTGCATTTCAGCATCGTATTTGGGCGGGTTTGCAATCAGTTTGCCAGAGCTGCTCAGAGATTGCACTGCTGCCCTGCGAGCAACTCAGTTGTGCATTGTGAAACACTGACACAGTTTTCTACCTCTAGCCCTCCATAGAATAACCACTTTTTGTTAGTCTTATAGCAGAACGTGGCCCATCTAGCCATCTCTCCACCAGTTACTGCAGTATATAAATGCCGTAATGGAAGGACAGTTTTCCACCATTTCTCTAGTCAGCCTGATTGACATGGATATCTTCAGGCAATGTAGCAATTGCCTCATGTATACCGACAACAAGTTACTTCTAAAACAAATACAACATGTGAGAGCTGTGTCAATACTATGAATTTGGAATCGATTATCTGACATAACAACAAACCAGATACCAAATAGGTTGCCAGCACACACACTTCACCTCTTCTACATAACAAGCTCAAAACACATAAACCCACATATGTGGAGGTACTCGCTAGAAGTCTACCTAAAGACCAGAGACCTTCCAAGTGCAAACCTACTGTACACACTGCAGACCCAACAGAATCCAATGCACATAATAATACACACAACGGTGTCTCAGCCAATAAGCACCTAAAGCAAAATACCTCAAAACCAAATGTCTTGGTCATAGGCAACTCCATGGTGAGACACACAGATATCCCTCTCACCAAGCTGAACCAGGAGGGGGTCACGGTCAGCTGCCTATCAGGTGCCAGGATCCATCAGATTATGCACACACTCAAGCCTCTCAAGAACAAATACCATTATGACTCTGTCATAGTCCAAGTTGGAATGAATGACTTGATACATACCTCACTGGACTATATGAAGAGATATAACTGCACTCTCAGATTATGTGTTCCAGTCAGGTATGTCCCTAGCCCTAAGCACCATTCTACCTTCACTCGGGATGATGTCTCAATATAAACAAAAAATGATTGACTTCAAAAATTGGCTTAACTTTTGGTGTCAGTCCAGGGGGATCCAGTATCTGTCAGCCTGGGAAGATATGTTTGAGAATACACTCTGCTTTACCAGAGATGGTCTTCACCTGTCACCTCTTGGCTTTTGGCTACTTGGAAACGTACTTGCCTCTTCCATAGTGCCGTTTTTAGGCAATGTCATAACAACAAAATTCCCAATGTGAAAAAAAATCCACTAGAAATAAACTCACGTTTAAGCTGCTTAATGCAAGGACTCTAAATCAGAAACTGCACTGACTGGAAGCACAAGATGCCAATGTCTGTGCAGTCACAGAGACATGATTCAAGGCCACATAGAGCCGCCCTCCAGCCTTCCAAGTCATGGACTTTGTTAACATAAATGTTCTGGAACAGATAGTCTTCACCCCCACAAGGGGCTCGCTCCAATGTCCTACACTTATTGCTCACAAACACTGCGCGACTCTGCTCTACCCCCTGCCTGTTGCCCTCTCTGGTAAGATCTGTTCATAATTCAGACTCGTTCAAATTAACAATCATACCTGAACCCACCCCCAACAGCAAAAAGGATGATACATTTCTTCAAAGCAAACTATAGCAAACTATAGCCTCCTAAAACAGTACATACAGCCTATTTTGACTTAACCAAGACTTCATAGGTTCATAGGTTTATACTAGGCTATCTGCCCGAGGGCATTTACAAGCCTAGCCCATCGTTTTGTGGCTTACGCCACCCCTTTAGTATGGGGAACTATACCCATTATTTTGCTGTGCCTCTGTCGAGCAGTGACACTGAGGTAATCCCTGGGGCATATCTGCGATCTCCCATCCATTGGTCAAGATTTCTCTTGAACAAGGCCAGCGAGGTGCTCTGCCTCACATGTACCGGGATTTTGTTCCACAGCATAGGGAGTCTTTGGGTAATGAATCTATCCCTCCAGCACGTCCTATTAATAGCCGTGTCGGTTTAAGTCTCCGCCCTTGTGGCTCTGATGGATCTAGATTTTTGAGGTGAAGCATATTCATCAAATCTGGGTTTGACATGGCCTTGTATGTTAGGCAAAGGTCACCTCTGAGCAAGCGGAGCGACTGAATAGAGCTGGAGTTCTTTCAGTCGGGCAGCATAGGACAGATTTTGAGACCCTTTATCCTTTTGGTGAGGAACTTTTGGCCTCTCCAGCTGCTGCAGGTGTCGGGTCAGATACATCCCAAATGGGGCATTGTACTCAATCATTGGTCTGATGAGTGATGAGTAAAGGGAGACTATGACCTCCCTTGATCTAGATGAGAATCCCTTCATGATAAGGTGGGCAATGTAGAAAGTCTTCCTAACTACTTTAGCTACATGGGTGTCGAATGACAGACTACTATCAACCTGGGTCCCCAGGTCCCTGATAACTTCTTCTGTGCTCAGTGGATTGCCACCTATTTGGTAGCTAGGGGTAACCTTGTTTTTCCCAAGGGTATGACTATGCATTTTTGGCATTTAACTTCAGGCCGTGGCTCTGGCACCAGTTATCCGTTTCTGTGAGACCCTTCTGAAGGATATCTGTGTCAGATGTGTTTTCTACTATGGCCCAGTTTGCAGTCATCTGCAAACTTTGTCAGCCATAACCCTCCTGTGTTTGCTTGTACTTGGAAAAGTAGATGCCAAACAAGAGTGGGCCCAGGACTGAGCCCTGTGGGACACCACTTGTGACAGGTTTTGAGTCTGACATGGCGCCAGCAACTCTGACCCTGTGGGTTCTGTCACTCAGCCAGTTTGCAACCCATCTTGTGATGTATGGGTTAACATTTAAGCTGATGAGTTTTCAATGATACCAGTGGGGTATTGTATCGAAGGCCTTAGCCAGATCGAGGTAGGCTGTATGGACTGCCTTTCCCTCGCCAATGGCTTTGGTGACTGTTTCAAGAAGTCAACCAAGTTTAAAAGGCATGATCTGCCTTTGACAAAGCCAAACTGGGTTGGATCCAAAGTCTGCAAATTCCCTATGTCTTTATTTATGAGGTCCATTATGATCCTCTCCATGGCTTTGCAGATAAGGCTTGTCAGGCTAATGGGCGGTAATTTCCAGGGTCGGTGGAGGCACCGCCTTTGTGAAGTGGGACCACAGTTGCAGTGCGCCACTCCTGGCGTATCCAGAGGTAAGACTTTGATTAAACAGCTGTCCTAGCTGTGGGTTTAATTCCTCATTGAGTTCGTGGAGCACAGCCGGGGACACCATCAGGTCCCATGGATGCTGTGTTTTTGCTTTGGAGAGAGCAGTTCTCACTTGGGCGCTGGAGATGTTTGGGGGCTGCAATCGTTTGGTATAGATATCTCTCCTTTTTGGGAGAAGTTTGCACTGAACCTGTCAGCCAGTATGTTGGCAATGTCTGTAGGATCAGTAATCTTCACATCATTTTGAACTAGTTCTGAGCATATCTGGGAGTTTCCTCCTAGGTGTCTAACATAGCTAAAGAAGGCCTTATGATTGTCTTTTGAGTCTTTAGCTATTTTTCTCTCGAAATTTGCTTTGGATGATTTTATGAGAGCTCTTAGTTTTTACTTATAGTGATCAAGGGTGTCTTACCTTTTAAGGATTTTGCTGTATCTTGTAGTAGCTTCCTCCTTTTATTGTAGAGTTTGTTTATGGCTGGGGTCCACCAGACTGGACGCTTGCCTTTGGTACTAAGAGTCTTTGTTTTGTTTGGGATTGCCTTATCCATGCAGTCCTGCAGGTGCTGGTAGAAGGCGTCTGTAAGTGATTCAGCGGCTTGAGTACTGTTTTCCACCAGCTCGGGGCCTTAAAGGAGACCACACTAGTCTTTAGAAGTGTGAAGTCGGCTTTTGAAGTTCTTTACTGTGGTCTTTTTATTTCAGGTGGGGGTGGGATGAGGACCTCCAGCGAGATTAGTTTTTGATCTGACCTCACCAGTGAGGGTTATACTTTCCGTGTTGAACATTGTGCACCCATGTTCGTGATGATGAGATCAAGTATGTTATCTCCTCTTGTGGGGATGGTGACTAGTTGTTCCATGGCATTTGAGTTTATGAATTCCAGGAACTTTTGGGCTAGGGTGTTTGGGCTTGAGTAGTGTTCCCAGTCTATATTAGGGTAATTGAAGTCACCTAGTATGATGGTGTTTGGTGATACATTTATCCCTCTAGTGTTTTCAGGAAGGCCATGTGAGGTTCCTGAGTTTGTGAGGGTGGCCTGTAACATGCTACAATTTGCAGAGCAGTCTTGCCTATGGTTAATTGCACCTGGATGGTCTCCGATGGATCGTCGTTGCCACCAGTCTTGAGGTGTGGGTGTCCTTAATGAATATGGATACCCCCTCCTTTCTTGGTATTGTCCGGATTTTGGGGCGGGCATGATATGAGGTAAAACCTGATAGCTGGGGTGCTCTCAGGAGCCTTGAACCAGGTTTCTGTCACAGCACAGACATCGATGTTCTCCATACTGAGAAGGGCCTCGCATTTTGAGATTGAGACTTCTGGCATTGAGCAGCATTACCCTTAGTTTTTTCCTTTGTGTTCTAGGGTGGTAGGTTTAGAATTTGAGCCTTGCCTAAAAAGGCACTATGGGGTGGCAAGAGCCTTTGCCAATATCCGGAATCCAGGGTGACAGGTGCAAGCCGTCCCTTGCGAAGCAGCGTGGCTTGTCCAGCATGTCATCCCAGGCAGACAGATACTGGATCCCCTTTGAATGACACCAGTGTTTAAGCCAATTGTTAAAGCTGATCATCTTATCTCTGTATTGTGGCATCACTCTTGGTGAAGGTAGGATACTGCTCAAGGTCAGGGTCATACCTGCCTGGGCTACATAGTCAGAGAGCTCCTCAATGTCTCTTTTCATGTAGTCCACAGGTCGCTTACACCAGCGTGGACAATGACTGAGTCATATTTGTACTTGCTGTTGAGAGACCTGAGTGCTTGCGTTATGTGGCCAGTTCTGGCGTAGACAGGCAGCTTACTGTGACCTTCTCCTTACTTTTGACACTATCCCCCACTTAGGCATCATTGAGAAACTCACCCATCTGGGAATTAATCCATATGTCACTAGATAGGTAGACAACTGGCTCACCGACAAAATGCATACAGTCAAAGTTGGGGATTCCACCTCTACCAGCAGCCCGATAACCACTGGTGTACCACAAGGATCTGTGCTGGGCCCCCTACTATTTGGAATCTATTTCCCAGATGTCCAGATGAAACTAGATGGCTTGGGGCTTCCCAAGTTCACCAGTGACTGCAAACTAGATGCAATTATTGAGATCCCCCAATGATGTTGACATACTAAAAAAGGCTTACACAGACAAATTATTGGTCCCAAAACCATATACTTAAACTAAATGCAAAAAGTGTGCTGTCATCCCTTTCAGCAAAGCAAAGTCTCTGCAAATTACAACATTAACAGTACCCTTCTTAGCTCAAACACTGTGGTGAGAGATTTGGAAACACAGGTTGATAGCAACTTTAGTTTCAATCTCTATGTGCTCACAGTGGTAAAGATGCCTTCTGTGTTGCACATCTCATAAGAAAGGGCATTGCATCCAGAGCTAAGGATATAACTCCCCTGTAATCATCTCTCATCAGGTCACTAAAAGAGTACAGCGCTCCTTCCTGTATGTACCTGACCAGACACCTGCAGCAGCTGGAGAGACCTCAGAGATTTCTCAACAGAAAAATTAAGGGCATTCAACACATGACCTCCATGGACAGATTGAAGGCCCTGTCAATGTACTCTGTATTTTAGAGGCTGCTGTGAGGAGACTTGTGCCTGGCCTACAGAGCAGCCTCAAACCCTGTCCTAATGGAAATGCTGCACATCTGCAAGTCACGTGGGACAAGATTCACTTGCTCTAGGGATCTTAACCTAGACTGTGACATTAACAGGACATGCTGGAGAGACACATATGTCACCCAGAGATTGCCACTTCAATGGAAGAAACTCCCAATTCACGTAAACCAGAACTCCTCAATGACCCTATTTAAGTGTAACTTAGACAACTGGATGGGAGGTCTTCCTGAAATGGATCTATAGGTAGGTTCAAGTATCAAAAAACTGGAAAGCCATGCCTTTGGAGATGTAACTGTAGGATAGCATGTCTACTCTGTTAAATAGAGACGCACGCACAGACACACAAAGTTGACTGCAGTGAGAACAGAACCCCTTCCTTTCTAAGTGCACAGACTACACAACACAGTACCGTAAGTGAGCACCACAGCACAAGTCTCACATTTACATGGCTGCAGGCTTATAGTGGATGACATCAGCAGTGCATGTTGGAGAGAAGACGGTGGGAGGCCTGCCTGAAATGGATCTGCAAGAAGGTGCAAGTATGAAAATACTGTCAAGTTTATGGGATTTGGCAGTAACTGCAGCATACACACTTGCTCTTCTGGATAAACACACACACACACACACACACACACACACACACACACACACACACACACACACACACACACACACTGACTGCAGTCAGAACAGAACCCCTACCTAAGCATACAGACTACTGAGTTCAGTACTTTATGGAAGCGCCATGGCACCAGTCTGATTTTTGCATGGATGCAGGAGAACTTACAGTAGAAGTCATCAGCAGGTACATATATTCCTAGGTTCATATGAGGCTGGTAGCCTAAAAGCACTAGGATGTGTTGAAGCCTAGCTGTGCAAAAACACAATAATCCTTATTGAGCATAGTTGGATGTTTGAGTTTAGCAGCTCAAGGTTGTCAGCACCACCAACTGGCCCTTCACATGAGGCAGCACACAACATTATATATTACACTTTGTAGTGTGATTGATATATATGTGTAAAAAAAAAAAAAAAAAAACGAGACCCCAGGTTTGTACTGCTTGGGGTTGGGGGTGGACAACACATGTCTGTATTGTGAATATATGATGTATACTTAGAATGTGTCTTCATTATGCAATGTATCCACATGTACTTTTATGTCATACATAGGAGATGGACAATAAACACCAATAAGAAAGCAGGATATATACAGTTCCATAGTGCAGTGAGCAGTGGATTTGTGCGATAGTTGACAAAGTACACAGGCATGTGAGTTACACCTGTTTCTCTGTAGGTAAGCAGTGCACAATTGAGAGCCACATTGTTAAAGTCTGCCAAGCAGAATCCAACAGTGGTAAGCATTGGCATGTATAGGTAGTTGTGTATGTGTTTTTCCCAAAAGTTAAAGCTGTGCCAGTCCAGATATCAGGAATACACTTACAGGACTATAGTACACAGTATAACAGCAGTTATACATTGTGGCCATAAATGTAATAATATATAGATTACTCTATCAGTAAAAATAATACTATATGGAATATGCTGTATTCAAACCCAGGACCATGTGTATAGCAGTCCTACACTTAAACCTGTTGCCACAGGAATGTTGAAGAAACTGTTGTCTATGTTACGCTTCATTGCTGTACACTGCAATGTCACAGCAGTAAAACAAAGGCTGCACACTCTGTACTAGAACCCAGTACCATCTGTACTCCATGCTGGGTTTTCACAATAGCCAAGGGCATTAATTGAATTTATCTAGTTTCTATTTTTGGCTGTTTGCTTCCTAGGCGGTCCTCTGCATTTCAGGCAAACCAGATAAACACAGCCATTCACGGCTTCCACTGTGTGCACTATGCAGCACATCACGCTAAAAGTTCATTTAAAAATTAGAAGAATAAGCAAAAAAAAAACATAGTAATGGAAACATATAAGTAAAATAGTGTCTGCTGCCACGTTAAGATACTTTATGTACAAATCCACCACTATTTACTTCATTACTGCACCAAGTTAAGAAATACAATGATATGCCATAATATTATTAAAGAATACAGTCTAAGCTCAGGACTGACCTTGCAAATGCAGCAACTGACACAATTTTATTTCAGGCCTAGAATTTCCTTGTCTGTACTCCCATGGTATTGATGGATGAAGGAAGAAACATATTCTAGGCTACATGGATGCTTTACAGCTTGTTGAATAGTTCCACAGTACTAAAACTCACCTGCTTAGGCTGTAATTAGCAGCTATGAAAAAAATCTGCTGCTTTAGTGAATATAGCAAGTCTGTTGGTGCTCATTAGTGTGCAACGTAACCCTAAGTACCAGTGCATGTACCGACTCTGAAATAAGGTAAACATAGGTGTTGTTGTTATTACTTTTCTTCATCCCTGTGATATCACACAAATATGTGGCTCAAAAAGTGGAGGAAAGGTTGCAGTCCCTGTACTAGAACCCAGGACCCTGTATACTCTAGCCCTACACATACACATGCTGCAGCAGGAATAGTTATGTGACAAGCACCGAGAAACCTGTTATTCTTTCCTCCATCTCCTGTGGTTGACCTAAACGTCTCAACCACACAAACCAGTACAAAAATTCAAAAAATAAATTTGAATTTAGTGGACAGAAGGAGTACATTTTAACAAACAATAAAGAGGATGAAACAGAACTTGTGAATTGTGCACTGCTTACATGCAAGTTTGCACTTCACAGACGTACATGTAGATCTCTGTAAGTATAACTTGAGACACTCACTTGATGTCATCATTCGCTGTTGTCATGGATTCAGCATGAACAGTGTGGAAGTGCCTATACAAAATGAACATCCCAACAGAGTTACAATTTTGGGGATTCAGTAATTCTAGTGAGTTTTGACCTCATTTGCATCTTCATTGTTCTGACAACCCTGAATCCATGTAGGCAGGGAAACTGCCCAATGTTGTACATTCAAGGAAGGGTATTAGTGCGTTATATATCTGCACAGAGGAATGCAGGTTTTGAATAGTATGTTTCATGGGGTATACACATTTTGCTGACTACTTTAGTTACAAGTACATTGTTCATGGCACTTTAAAAGAAATTGCTTGTATTGTTAATCTGATTTTCTAGCATCCACCATATGTGAGTGGAGTTACATGTTACTGTCTGTTCTGTATGAATGAATGGACTTTGACTTGCTCTTGTTTCCGTTTAGACTCCTTTCTGTGGCTGTATTCAGAAAACTTTCGAATACATGGCCAACACAAGCATGGAGTCTACACGGCTGCTTTACAGCTTGTTGAATTGCTCCACCATGTTAATTTGCTTCTTTAGCATACAATTCAGCTACTTATGCTGTAAGATGAATGCCACTGAAGTTTCTGTGTTTGCATGTGAGTGTGCGCCACTTTCTAGAGTTTACTGAGTCTAAAACTCTGGTACTTACGTATTATCACAACCAGATTTCCAGGCTCCGATAATTCATTATGTTTTGCTGCAAATATTTATATTAACCTGAAAAGGGGTGTGTGAACTAGGAATTATTACTCTGTCACATTGTGTATGACACATATTACTGTAAATCAGTAAAAAGTTAATAGAAGTAGTCTTATATCGACTTGTGCTTTCTGAACAATAAGTAGTATGAAACTGTAATGTCGGTCATTATTGGCTCACGACATTTTTCAGTAAGTTATCAGAAAACATCTCTGTGAGGCACAGAGCAAAAATACGAGACAAAAATTGCGGACTTTCTGTAAAATTATACATGACTGCCAGTTATGCTACTGTCTAGCTTTCAGTCGAAGCAGTGATTGGTAACAAGTTGAGTGGCGGGCATAGCCTGAACGTGGTAGTTTTCTTGATCTGCTTGTCAGTCAAACTTTCACTTGCTATTACTGCTATTAATATGTAATGACTCTGCATTGTGAAAACACTTTAAGGTACATATGAAAAAATGTTAGCAATGTAATGGCTGCACAGTGATTTGCATTATGTCATGGAGGCAGACAGCAGCAAGAAAACACTAGTATGTGGATCTACTACTATTACAACATATTCATGTTAATTCCATTGCAACGAGTAGCAGCAAATTAACGTTTCAGGATTTTTTTCCCATAAAAACTTACCACCCCCTCTCCAAAGAGGTAGTAGTTAAAGGGACGTCACACCCACACACCCCCAATAAGTGATATAACTACGGTTCATGTCACATCAACTGTTGCCATTCTGCTCAACCTATAAGAGCAAGAAATCTGGCAACACTCAAAATAATGGGGAGGGCACAAAGGGCAACTATGGGGAACTCATCATAAATTGCCCTCTATAAATGGTACTTACTTATTATCGCTATCATTTTTCGAACAGGAGAAATGGCTGTGTGGCTTGATAAAGTGGGAGGAAAAGAGTAATTTCTCCTGTTGGAAATGTGGTCGCGATAATATGCAAGTACCAAAACACTTTTTGGCTGTGTGTGCATCCCTCTGCAATGAGCACATGGTCAAAATGATCATGTAGGATTTATTGAATCTCCCCATCTTCCATTTCTGACATTAGCACAAATAATAATTTTATACCAGTTAACATATTTCCAGCTACATCTAAAACACTTTGCAAAGTCATCTACATTACTTCTTGCTTTCCTTCAAGGAATGTCTTCCTTCAATAACACTTCTAATTAAAAACATAAATAAATCATTTGTGTTTCTTTTAACACATCTCTTTCATAGAAAAGTATACATCATGGTAAAGTGAATGACTAATAAAATAATTATGTACATGGATATCACGTTAATCAAATATAGTATAACCACACTCTTCTTTGTCTTAAATGAGATTGTGAATAATGAGACACAAACTATAGAAAGCTTAAGAAAATAAAATCATTTTCTCTCTTCAATAAGATATTAAATTGGAAAGAACAATATTTCTCAAATGTCTTTTGTCTAGTAAGTGATACTTATTGTGAGCAGATAGTACCACAATCAATTCTGTCATAAATATTTTTTTATGACATGATAAAAGTTATAGGGAGAATTGCAGGAAATGGCCAAACAGGGTGGTCCCCAAATCTCTGACTTTGCTTTAGGAGACATTACTTAATATAACAGTTTGAAAAATTCTTGAAGGCAGCAAATTATACCAAAGTGGACTTTCCTTTGACAAATCTATTGACAAAAAACCTTTTAAAGCATATTCCAAAATGGACAATCCTATTTTAATTGAAAACTCATTTCATAGAAAAAATGTAGGAAATTACTGAAAGTGATGGCACTGTTTCTTATCACAGGAGTTATTATGGAAGTGATTCTTTCAGAGTATGTAAGGACTGCAATGGTCAGCACCATGTTGAAGCCCCCAGACCTATAAATATTTGTCTTTGTACTCCAGCACTGATTCAGTGTGTGATGTTTTTTTTTCTAATCTCCATGGGCATGTGATCATGAAGTTAGTATGTATAACTAAGGGGAGTTTTATGGTATAGTTGCAGCAAAGTAGTTTTCCTATCAAACGAGTTTTCTGTCAAATGGGTTGAATCATTTGGAATTCAATGACATGAACATTCAGTGAAATGACATAGACCCATTCTAAGCTATTGTCAATTCTTAAAGACCAACTGCAGCTTAATTAATTTAAAAATCTATCAGATTTACAGACATTAGTGGTAAAATATCTCATATTTATGAAAGAATTTTTATGAAATGGAACTAACTAATCATACCCGATATACTTTTAACCACAATTTCTCTTTATGATATAGAGCTTTTAAATTTCCTCTACTTTCAGATTTCTTGATTCTATTACTCTTAGAAGTATCCTTAATAAAGAAACCTTAATAAAGAAACACTGAAAAGCCTTAATTTCATGACTGGTTGCCCAAGCATATTAAAGAATACATGTTAGGGACTTTTGTATATACAGTGTTCTCAGAAATCCCCTATTACCATCTCAAATCGCTCATTCTCCAAACAGTTAACGCATGTTCAAAGCTACACTCAAATGTGAATGTTACATTGCCTGCTTCTTTTAGATTATTTGCCCTGTACTTCTTCATGAGATATTAGAGGTGATGTTGTAGATAATGGACATGTTAGTTTAGACATAAATTAACTTCTGTATATTCAGTTATTGTTTACTGCACTGCCAACTTAGAATTTGGGCAATATGGCATCCCTCTCATACATTTAAACCAGACAAAGAATATTTTACATATATTTCTGAAACTGTAAAATTGGCACCTGATTTTTTTTGTTCATTTAAAACATGAAAAACCTACTATTTTATCATTTTTATAGTTCAGTACTAAGCTAATGTCCCTTGTGAGCCATTTTAAGCCTAGTCAGTTATCCCTTGTGAGACTCAAATCCTGCACCTTGTGTTTGTAAGGCAAACACCTTAATCATTAGGCCACACTCCCAATCCCACTTTGCTTGTTGTATATGGTGGGTCTATATCACTTCATCAAAGTTTACTTACTTTGAATGGCTATTCATTAAATCAACATCATGGGATGGCCCTTCACTGAACGTTCACATTAGTGAACATTTTTCCCAGGGAAGGAAGTCACTTGGCTGACATACAGAAATCTGCCTTTTTTTCCCACTGTAGTGTGATCTCCGAGTTGGTATATATAAGTAGGGAGGCTGTGGGGGGCCCAGCTCCCCACATTGGGTGGTGTGGGAGCATAGCCCCCCACTTTGGTGGGTTTGATGCAATGTGGCATGTTTGTAGGTAGGTATACTGACCAAGTGATTTGGTACTATGTGAAAAATGTTCATTGATGTGAACATTTGTAGGGCCATTCAATGATGTCGGTTCAATGAATACCCGTTCAAGGTAAGTAAACTTTGGTGAATTGATATAGACTTGTATATGGCACTAAATAGAAACACACACACGCATACACACACACACACACACACACACACACACACACACACACACACACACACACACACACACACACACACACATTAATTCATTCATTAATTTATCTAACTCTATAAAAATTACAAACGGTTCTCTACCTAAAAGCTCACTGTTGAAAACATCCAGTTTTGGACTTTTTGCTGTTTGTCTTTGCCACACCATAGAATGTAAATGGTTATGGCATATATCAGCTTATTGATGCTGAATCCACTGCAGCAATAAGAATATTCTGCTATATTAACTCACAGGCATCTGTTTGGTTGCCTTCATAACCTCCATGCTTCTTATAACACAAACTATTTACTACACATACAAATGTTAGACTAAAGATGTGTTTTATGGGATCCAGACCAGTATTCGTCATCTAAGTTATGTGAAGGCATTTTTATCAACTAGAATGGGATCATCCTCTTTGTAGCTCAGCCTATGCATATTTTAACTATCCACCCATCTACTGACTGATTATTTTTTATACCACAGCTCTGTTTCTTGTGAGTCAGGCAGAAATTAGAACTGATCAATTAAGGGCTCATACATAAGATAGAAGAGGTCACTTAAGGTTAATCATTTGTGAACTGAGGGGGTGGAGCTAGGAACTAAACCTTCTATTTAAGGGGTAAAATAAAACATTTCAGAGCTTTATTGGAAAGGCTCACCCAGACTCTGCTACACTTTGTTGTGAGGGAAAGGTTGGTTTGCTTTTTATTTGTTGTATTGGTTTATTGCCTTTTTATATTTTGAGTGCTGTGATTTGTTTTCTTTACCTTGAGTTTTGCTTGTGTTCTGCTTTTAACTGCATATTAAAACTTCAAAAGACACCACAGCTCTGTTTCTTGTGAGTCAGGCAGAAATTTTTCCCAATACCACTGTCTTTCCAGCTGCCTGCCTCTTATGTTAATGTGACCATATATCTAATTTCCTCTCTGCTATCACTGGCTTGTGTGAGTAAGCACAAAATTATCATTGTGTGAAATCACGCCCCTTCAACTATTTAAATTTATTGGCCATTCTACTGTATTCCATAGTACTGGAATACAAAAATGATCACCCCCTTTCAATCTATCTTGCTGTTTTAAAAATAGCGACTCTCCACTAAAACTTAACTTTTTAGACAGGTAAAACTTAAGCTACCTACTTTCACATCTAACTTCTCTAGTGCACACTGCAGTATTTAGGATAAACCATTTTTTTTTCATCTTATCTTTAAGCATCCCTGTGACTAGCACTTGCTGTAATACCTGCTGGAAAGCACTAGGAGGCCTTAAACTGATACAAGCACTCAATTATCCTTATTAATAAGGAGAAATTAATCATAGGCACTAAACAGCCTATAATTGCAAAGTACCTTGCTAAGGTAAGGGGAAAACAGCTCCTGTACTCTAAAAAAAAAAGCACCAAACCAGGCATGTCCAAGGGTCAGCTTCCGTTAATTTCTCCTGTCCACCTGGTAAATCTGGGCATACTGGGGCAATGCAGCAATTGCCTCATGTACACAGACAACCCTCTCCTCCTACTACCCAACATTACAACCTATGAGACATGCATTTACATAGCCAAACTGGAAGCAACGCTCTCTACACCTAAGATTGTGCTAGACAGTCAAGAGGAGAAGGTTAACACCCGCACTACACCTCAAGCAACACATAGCACTTCTAAACTCACACCACCAACACCACACATAGCAACACTAAATCCACATATGCGGAGACCCTTAACTGTAACCTGCCCAAGCAACAAGGACTTCCGAAGCTGAAACGCAAACACCAATCACAACCAAAGTGTCACATAGCTCACAACACCAGCGTGCCACCCAGCAACAGCCCCTAAGGCAAGACAACATACCTAACACTTTAGTCATAGGTGACTCTATAGTCAGGCACACTGATTTCCCACTCACCATGCTGAACAAGGAGAAAAATACAGTGAGCTGCCTATCAGGTGCCAGGATCCGCCATATAACTCATGCACTCAAGTCACTCCACAACAAGTACAAATATGACTCTGTCATTGTACATGTTGGAGTGAATAACTTGAGATGTACCTCCCTAGACTATATGAAAAGATACTTGGAAGAGCTCTCGGATCATGTGGCCCAGGCAGGTATGACCCTAGCCCTGAGTAGCATCCTGCCTTTGCCCAGAATGATACCACAATATAAGGACAAAATGATTGACTTCAACAATTGGCTAAGCTTCTGGTGTCATTCAAAGGGAATCCAGTATCTGTCTGCCTGGGACGACATGATCGACAGACCACAATGCTTTGCCAGAGATGATCTGCACCTGTCACCCCTGGGATTCAGGTTACTGGTTAAGGCTCTTGCCACCACTATAGTGCCTTTTTATGCAAAGTTCAAAGGACAAAACCACCAATGTAACAGGTACAAGCATGCAAAATCTAAAGGTAATGCTACTCAATGCTAGAAGTCTAAACCTCAAAATGCAGTCTCTCGAGGCACTCCTAAAAATGGTGAACATTGATATCTGTGCAGTAACTGAGACCTGATTCAAAGCTCCAGAGAGCACCACTGCAATACCAGGCTACAACTCTTACCACACTTTTCGGCTACCAAACCAGGATCGAAACACTAAAGGTGGAGGAGTGTCCATATTCACCAAGGATATTCACACCACCAGGTTAGTTGCCTAGCACAATGCGTCTGAAATTCTCCAGGTGCAAC
This sequence comes from Protopterus annectens, assembly GCF_019279795.1. Taxonomy (NCBI): domain Eukaryota; kingdom Metazoa; phylum Chordata; order Ceratodontiformes; family Protopteridae; genus Protopterus; species Protopterus annectens. The sequence goes on along the minus strand of NC_056736.1, from coordinate 144,645,420 downwards.
TAACACTAGTTAAGACTGCAATCCAAATTGTAGCTAGCAGATCCCCCACCATGCCTCAAGATTCTAAATACACCTTTCTAAACATATTGGAAAATATTAATATGCAGCCAAACACCCTAATACTCGGTGATTTCAATAATCCTGCCATTAACTGGGAAAACTACTCATACACCAACACCTTTGCCCAACGGATCTTTGAATTCATAAATTCCAATGCCCTGGATCAACTAATCCATAGTCCCACCAGGGGCTCCAATATCCTAGACCTGGTCATTACCAACATGGGAAATCGATGCTCCACACCTATGATCACCCCCTCGTTGGTCAGGTCAGACCATACGCTAATCACCCTTAACATCCACATCCCATCCCCCAGTAAGGAAACTGCCATAAAAAACTTCTCCTAGGTCAACTTCATGCTACTCAAGTCAAAAGTTACAGACTTCATGAACTGAAAGTTCGACTGCTGAGTCTACTACACTTTCATTTTTGTACAAGCATCCACTCATGCATGAATACGTGCCATCCCAAATAGAACCAAGATGCTCTCCTCCAAAATGGAAGCCAATCTGGTGGGATTCCCCTGCCATAAAACAAACTTGCAACAAAAGGAAAAACTGTTGCAGAAAAGAGAAAATCCTAGGATGCAAAAACTCTCTTACCAGCCTCAGTAAAAAGCTGGCTAAGATCCTCATAAATCCACCTCCAAAAGCTGATTACGAAAATAAAATTACAATTATAAAGACAAATTCACAAGTCATTCTATATAACGCTATGGTTCAAGAATCTAGGCCCATGACAATGCTCAGATCTGCTCTGGAGATACAGCAGAATGACATTAAATATACTGTTGATCCCAAGGATATTACCAATATCCTGGCAGATGTCGATTCAGACGCCAACTTCACCCCTCACCCCTAAATGGCCCATCTCTCAATACTGGAAGATTGCCAAATTATGGTAATAATGGCCACACAGGTAAAAAACGCACTTCAAAGCTAAGAATACAGCATCCATGGGACCAGATGACATCCCGGGCTGTGTACTACATGAACTACAAAATTAACTTTGGCACCTCACCTATGTGTCATGTTTAATCATACTTCCTCAACTCAAAACTTCGTTCCCCGCTGAGTGGTGCACAGCTACAGTTATCCTCCACAATTGAGGATCCACCACTTGGATCCGGGAACTACCGTCCCATCAGTCTGAAAGCAAGCCTGATCACTGAAAGGCCATGGAGCCAGGTATTATCGCCAGATCTTATAAACAAAGACATTGCTTCTGATCTTAAAACACTGGAGCCTCCACCCAGTTTGGGTTACCGTGGAAGGGCCGCTTCTTGTCTTATGAACCTTATTGACTCTTCAAAATCAGTCTCCCGAGCCGTGGATGGTAAGGCAGTCCACACAGCCTATCTGGACTCGTCGAAGGCCTTTTGACACCATCCTCTCACTCTCTAGAATCATAGATAAACACAAGGCTGGGGCATTAATCCCCTACATCACTTTCGATGGGTTGCCAACTGGCTTACTGACAGAAGCATCCTGCCTTTGCCCAGAATGATACCACAATATAAGGACAAAATGATTGACTTCAACAATTGGCTAAGCTTCTGGCGTCATTCAAAGGGGATCCAGTATCTGCCTGGGACGACATGATCGACAGACCACGACGCTTTGCCAGAGATGGTCTGCACCTGTCGCCCCTGGGATTCAGGTTACTGGTTAAGGCTCTTGCCACCTCTATAGTGCCTTTTTTATGCAAAGTTCAAAGGACAAAACCACCAATGTAACAGGTACAAGCATGCAAAATCTGAAGGTAATGCTACTCAATGCTAGAAGTCTAAACCTCAAAATGCACTCTCTCGAGGCACTCCTAAAAATGGTGAACATTGATATCTGTGCAGTAACTGAGACCTGGTTCAAAGCTTTAGAGAGCACCACTGCAATACCAGGCTACAACTCTTACCACACTTTTCGGCTACCAAACCAGGATTGAAACACTAAAGGTGGAGGAGTGTCCATATTCACCAGGGATATTCACACCACCAGGTTAGTTGCCTAGCACAATGCGTCTGAAATTCTCCAGGTGCAACTAACACTAGTTAAGTAGTAAGACAGGAACCCAAAAACGACAGCGTTAGCAGATGATGTAGATCTCAGTCATAAAATCCAACGGACAATGATAAATGAACCAATTCTCTTTTATTTTAGTAACGAACATGTAGATAAGAGATAAGCGCTTTCACAAAAATGCTTCATCAGATCTCAGGCAAACTAATGTAAAACACACATCTATAAATACTCTGAGAATTAATTAGCTGTTCACAAACAATTAGTAGTTAAAAAGACAGTGCTCTCATTTGCAATGTACATATCTAAAATCAATGATACTTAAAACATATATAAAACTGTGTGTTGGTAAAAGCAAAGCTTAATAAAATATCAAGTACACTTATGTGTATAAATATGAACATCATTATAAATAACTGTCTACCTATATGGGTAAAATAGTGCTTAAATTTTCAGAGATACCAGTATCCAAGTTGTATCTATAAAAGAGAATATACAGGTATGAATGCTTGTTATACATGTTACTTGACATTCCTTCTTAGCCTTAACTTAGGCCTGATTGAGGCTCTCTCATTTAAGCCAGAGCCTTGGTCTGCTCTCAATTTTATTATCCATTCTGTCTCTCTGCTTTCAGTATAAGTTCTAATGTCACCCCCTCTGGAATTCGGAATTATCACCTCTAATACTTTAAAAGAGAACCTATGTTGTGTGTTCGTCATAATGACATGCTTAGCTAAAGCATTCTGGGTGGTGCCCTTCTTCATGTGATAAACATGCTCCCTCATCCGATCTCTTAGGGGGCGGTTGGTTTTACCAACATAGAAGCAAGGACATAATTGGCACCTGGCTAAATAAATAACATGTGAAGTCATACAATTCGCTGTTACCAATGTCTGAAAATATTTCCCATTGTCAGGGTGATGAAACCCTGGTGTGTCATCGATGTAACTGCAAAAATTACACCGTCCACATGGTCTGGTGTGGCCATCTATTGCATCCCTATCTCTATGAAACACAGAGCATAGTCTCCTCTTCAAATTGTTTTTATTTCTGTATAAAAAACTGGGTTTGTCCCCTACAATGTTTCTAACATCATCATTCGTACATAGTATACCCCAATGTTTACCCAATACCTCTCTCAACTCATTGTGGTCAGACGAATAATGCGTCATGAACTTCAAGCCTCGACTGACATTAATCCTGTCAGTGGAAAGGCAAGTCGACTCAACTGGTCCAAAATATGGCGCCCCTATGCTCGATCTCAGGTCTAACATATCACTAAACTGTGTGTTAACTTCATCCACACTATAACCTCTGGAGCACAATCTATCTCTCAAACTATTGAGTTCTGTCTCAAAACCAGAACTAGTTGGATTAAGTCTTGATGCCCTAATAGCTTGTCCTCTAATTATATTTCTGAAGACATGTGGAGGGTGCATACTGGTTCTATTGAGTAAGCTATTGCTGTAACAGCTCTTCCTATAGACACCTGTATTGATGGTGTTACCATCAATCCTCTCAATGTACATATCAAGAAAGTTTATTTTATATTGTGAACACTCCATAGAAAATTTCAGACAGGTAGTCAAATTGTTCATAATATTAAGGAAAGTCTCTAGTTGTTCAAATGTGCCTTTCCAAAGAACAAACAAATCGTCAACAAAACGACGATAGAAAACCACATGTTGTTTGAATAAATTCTCTTCAAACAAAACTTGTTCTTCCCAATGGGCCAGATACATATTGGCGTAGCTATTGGCACAAGGAGTGCCCATAGCTACGCCATCTTTCTGTTTGTACAAACCTTCATTGAATGTAAATAGGTTATTCTCCAAGATTAATTCTAAGAAGTATGTTATTAAATCAATCTGTATAGAAGTATAATCACTGTGCACTCTCAAGTAATCAGAAACATACAATAATCCCATGCTATTGGGTATGACTGTAAACAAGGATTGAACATCGAAGGTGACAAATAGGAAGTCAAAGTTGATGTTCATGTCCTTCGTACAGTCATATAGGTCAAGTAAAAATTGTTTCGAGTCTCTCAAAACAGCTATGTTAGAGTTCAGCACTGGTCTAAGATGCTTCTCTACATATACCGATAGATGTTCGGTCACCCAATCTCGACCTGACACTATCGGTCTCATGGGTGGTCTGGTGGAATCTTTATGTATCTTCGGTAGACCATGAATAGTGGGTATCATAGGGTGGTAAATCATAAGATACTGAAATAGATCTTGGTCTATCGACTTTCCTTGAAACATGTCATTAAGAACATCATGTACATGTCTGATAACCTCTCCTACATACTGTGATGTAACCTTCTCATAGAAACCATCACTCAACATGGAATCCATTCGTGTAATGTAATCTATAGTATCCATTACAACTACCTTGCCGCCTTTGTCGGCAGGTCTGATAGTGATGTCTAAGTTGTTCTGTAGTTTCTTAAGGCTCGCCCTTTCTCTATAAGTTAAATTATCTCTTATAAAGGGATGCTTTTTAGTAGTCCTATTCTCATAATAATTATGCAATTCCTCTTCAGTTAGTCTCATGTAAGCTTCGACTAGTGGGTGATTAATTGGTGTGTACTCACTACGATTCTTAAACTTAAACTCAGTATCAGTGTTAGAATTATCTTTAAATATAAGCTTCAGCATAACATTCCTACAAAATAATTTTAGATCCACAACAGTGTCCGTCAATTTACTCTGACATTTAGGGATGAAATTCAGCCCTTTGTCAAGTAATCGTTGTTCGTCCACATTTAATGTAAATTGTGAAATATTGTGGACTAACGTTTGTTTGTCCACATCTTTCTTAGTGTTTTTTGTGGTGCATATTCCTCCGATAGCTTCCTCTTTTGTCTGCCCCTGCTCATGGAGCGAGAACGAGGCATCTTCTCTGCTCTCACTGGCAGGGGAAAAGACAAATTTGGAAGTCCATTGGAGGTAAGGGTGGGAGCAGGTTGTAGGTTAAAGATTTTAGGTCTTACAACCTGTGCATTGTCTATGGACAAAGGTTTGGATTTCTCCTGTTGTTTATGTCCAGTAGTATTAGTGATACTGACCTCCGGATATAGATTAGTATTTTCTTTAGCTACAGTATGCACTATATGTATAACATCAGTTGAGTCATGATCATATTCAGTTGCTAGTAACTCATTCTGTTTCTCAGTGATGACAGAATTATCTCTGTCAGGATTCACAGTCTGACCTACATTCATGTTTACTATAGGTGAAGTAACATTCGTAATATTACGTGTAGTTGGTAAATGCTTCACGTCAGAAACAGTCTCAGTGCTAGCATTACGTTGTGCCATAGTTGAAGGAACAGTCCTGCCCAGATCATTAGAGTTTAATCTGGGCCAAACAAAAATATGTCCGTTTTTGAAATCATTTATGTCTCTCACTACTTTATGTCTTTTCTGTTGGAACAATTTCCTTTCAAATGCAGAGATACTGTCCAACATATTCTCAAACAAAGGTGTTACAGTATCAGTAGTAAATTCTTTAAACAGTGCTCGCTGTTTATTACCAAGTTCCTCAGTTAATTTAGTCTCTTCAGGTTCAAAGAACTCAATAAGTAATTTTAAGTAGCTCCGACTCACCTCGATGTTGAGGCGCTGCCATTGAGCAAGCAGCTCCGGATAGTCCTTGCCCTGACTGGGCATGTTAAAAACTCGGAGGCCTCTCGGTATAATATTCCTCTCGAGACACAGTTGGAAATGGAGTCGCTGAGTTTGAAGCCTTTTAAGCTTCATGAAATCCTTCTCGATGTTCTCTATTAATGCATATAACCTGCTCATATCAAGATTTTGCTCTGGATCATCGGTGGTAGTTCTCTCTGTTTCCAGGAACCACGATGCACTACCGGAACCTCTCAGGTGTTGTAAAAATCTCCGTTCGACAGCACTATCAGGCAAAACAACGTTCCCACGAACTTCTTCTCTGGGAACGTAATCTAGTTCGACGTCAGCCATTGTAAAACAAGGAACGAAATAGCAATCTGCTCCTGCAGCTAAGAACCAAAGAATATAATAGATAAATAGACAAGTTTGTCTTGCTGCAAGTAAACGCTGAGTTTCTAAACTGGCGAAATAGTAAGACAGGAACCCAAAAACGACAGCGTTAGCAGATGATGTAGATCTCAATCATAAAATCCAACGGACAATGATAAATGAACCAATTCTCTTTTATTTTAGTAACGAACATGTAGATAAGAGATAAGCGCTTTCACAAAAATGCTTCATCAGATCTCAGGCAAACTAATGTAAAACACACATCTATAAATACTCTGAGAATTAATTAGCTGTTCACAAACAATTAGTAGTTAAAAAGACAGTGCTCTCATTTGCAATAGAGATAGGGATGTAATAGATGGCCACACCAGACCATGTGGACGGTGTAATTTTTGCAGTTACATCGATGACACACCAGGGTTTCATCACCCTGACAATGGGAAATATTTTCAGACATTGGTAACAGCGAATTGTATGACTTCACATGTTATTTATTTAGCCAGGTGCCAATTATGTCCTTGCTTCTATGTTGGTAAAACCAACCGCCCCCTAAGAGATCGGATGAGGGAGCATGTTTATCACATGAAGAAGGGCACCACCCAGAATGCTTTAGCTAAGCATGTCATTATGACGAACACACAACATAGGTTCTCTTTTAAAGTATTAGAGGTGATAATTCCGAATTCCAGAGGGGTGACATTAGAACTTATACTGAAAGCAGAGAGACAGAATGGATAATAAAATTGAGAGCAGACCAAGGCTCTGGCTTAAATGAGAGAGCCTCAATCAGGCCTAAGTTAAGGCTAAGAAGGAATGTCAAGTAACATGTATAACAAGCATTCATACCTGTATATTCTCTTTTATAGATACAACTTGGATACTGGTATCTCTGAAAATTTAAGCACTATTTTACCCATATAGGTAGACAGTTATTTATAATGATGTTCATATTTATACACATAAGTGTACTTGATATTTTATTAAGCTTTGCTTTTACCAACACACAGTTTTATATATGTTTTAAGTATCATTGATTTTAGATATGTACATTGCAAATGAGAGCACTGTCTTTTTAACTACTAATTGTTTGTGAACAGCTAATTAATTCTCAGAGTATTTATAGATGTGTGTTTTACATTAGTTTGCCTGAGATCTGATGAAGCATTTTTGTGAAAGCGCTTATCTCTTATCTACATGTTCGTTACTAAAATAAAAGAGAATTGGTTCATTTATCATTGTCCGTTGGATTTTATGATTGAGATCTACATCATCTGCTAACGCTGTCGTTTTTGGGTTCCTGTCTTACTATTTCGCCAGTTTAGAAACTCAGCGTTTACTTGCAGCAAGACAAACTTGTCTATTTATCTAACACTAGTTAAGACTGCAATCCAAATTGTAGCTAGCAAATCCCCCACCATGCCTCAAGATTCTCAATACACCTTTCTAAACATATTGGACAATATTAATATGCAACCAAACACCCTAATACTCGGTGATTTCAACTACCCTGCCATTAACTGGGAAAACTACTCATACACCAACACCTTTGCTCAACGGATCTTTGAATTCATAAATTCCAATGCCCTGGATCAACTAATCCATAGTCCCACCAGGGGCTCCAATATCCTAGACCTGGTCATTACCAACATGGGAAATCGATGCTCCACACCTATGATCACCCCCTCATTGGTCAGGTCAGACCATACGCTAATCACCCTTGACATCCACATCCCATCCCCCAGTAAGGAAACCGCCATAACAAACTTCTCCAAGGTCAACATCATGCTACTCAAGTCAGAAGTTACAAACTTCATGACACCCATGCAGACGGGAACTGAAAGTTCGACTGCTGAGTCCTACACTAAGGCATTGTACAAGCACATCCACTCATGCATGAATCGTACCATCCCAAATAGAACCAAGATGCTCTTCTCCAAAAAATGGAAGCCAATCTGGTGGTCCCCTGCCATAAACAAACTTTACAACAAAAGGAAAAAACTGTTGCAGAAAAGAGGAAAATCCCAGGATGCAAAAAACTCTCTTACCAGCCTCAGTAAGAAGTTAAGATCTCTCATAAAATCCTCCAAAGCTAGTTACGAAAATAAAATTGCCAAAGATTCCAAAGACAACCACAAGTCATTCTATAACTATGTCAAGAATCTAAATGACAATGCTCAGATCTGCTCTGAGCTACAGCAGAATGGCATTAAATATACTGATCCCAAGGTTATTGCCAATATCCTGGCAGATCGATTCAGTGCCAACTTCACCCCCCCCTCACCCCCTAAATGGCCCATCTCAATACTGGAAGACTGCCAAATTACGGTAATAATGGCCACACAGGTAAAAAACGCACTCTCCAAAGCTAAGAATGCAGCATCCATGGGACCAGATGACATCCCGGCTGTGTACTACATGAACTACAGTATGAACTGGCACCTCACCTATGTGTCATGTTTAATCATACCCTCACCTCAGGCTTCATGCCCACTGAGTGGTGCACAGCTACAGTTATCCCACTCCATAAGTGGGGATCCACCTTGGATCCCAGGAACTACCGTCCCATCAGTCTGACGAGCTGATCTGAAAGGCCATGGAGCCGTATAAACAAAGACATTGGCAATCTTAAAACACTGGACCCCACCCAGTTTGGGTGCGTGAAGGGCCGATCTTGTCTTTTGAACCTTATTGACTTCTTTGAATCAGTCTCCAGAGCCGTGGATGAGAGTAAGGCAGTCCACGCAGCCTATCTGGACCTCGTCAAGGCCTTTGACACCATCCTCCACTCTAGAATCATAGATAAACTTACAAGGCTGGGCATTAATCCCTACATCACTCGATGGGTTGCCAACTGGCTTACTGACAGAACCCACACTGTAAAAGTAGCTGACTCCAAATCCAGCTCCAGACAAGTGACAAGTGGAGTACCTCAGGGTTCAGTCCTGGGATCTCTCTTGTTTGGCATCTACTTCTCTGAAGTACAGGTTAACACTAAGGGACTCTGGCTAACAAAGTTCGCAGATGACAGCAAACTGGGAGCCATTATTGAATCCCCAAATGATGTGGATACTCTACAAAAGGGCCTTACAGAAACAGATGCTTGGTGTCAGAGCCATGGGCTCAAGCTCAATGCCAATAAATGCATAGTTATTCCCTTTGGGAAAAAAACATGTACCCATGAATTATCACATAGGTGGCAGTACACTAAACACTAAAAGTGTGATAAGAGACTTAGGGACACAGGTGGACAGTGGTCTCACCTTCAATAACCACATCGCCACAACAGCCAGGAAATCCTTCTATATGGCACACCTCATCACTAAGGGCTTTTTATCCAGAAAAAAGGAGGTCATTATCCCACTGTACTCATCCCTCATTAGACCCATTATAGAATACAACACCCCATTTGGTATGTACTTCTCAAGACATCTGCAACAACTGGAAAGGCCGCAGAAATACCTCACTAAAAGAATCACAGGCCTAAAGCAGATGCCCTATGCTGACTGCCTTAAAAAACTCCAGCTACACTCTGTCACATATCGTCTACTCTGAGGTGATCTCTGCTTAACATACAAGGCCATGTCAAACCCAGAGCTGTTGGACATGGTACACTTAAAGAAATCCCAATCCCTCAGAGCAACACGCTCCAGGGATCTAAATCTTGTCATCACAATACACAAAACATGCTGGAGGGATAGGTTCCTGACCCAGAGACTCCCCAGACTCTGGAATAGACTGCCCATACATGTCAAGCAGAGCGCCTCTTTGGCCCTCTTCAAAAGGAACCTTGATGATTGGATGGGAGAAAGGAAATTCACCCCTGTCAAGTCAGTGGCCCTGCTAGACAGGGGACCACGGAAGTAAATAGTGTGGGAAGAAATAGGCAGGGAATTGTTAATGCTTGGCTTGTATAGGCCCTAGGTCCAACAGCCTAGTACCAACCTATGAACCTATGAACCTATACACCTTTATTGAATTATCACTTGTGACATAGGTACATTTATATTTATACAAAAGTAATCAAATTTTATGTTAACATTAACAGACATTATACTTCACATATATTGCTATATATCATACTACCTAAGCAACATTACATAAATTATTCAATTCTTGCCCCTTTTTCTGAACAAGAAACATCTTTATTAAACCATAACTTATGACATAAGCAATCATACATTTATATAAATGCAAACAAACCACACCGACACAATCCTAGTTGCAAGCATTTTACATCACAGACCATACTGACATACTCCTAGTTTCAAACATTATACATCACTTATAATCTATCTAATCATTTTCAGTCATCTATATATTAATATAGCTGTCCATTTATCTATCTGTCTATCTATCTATCTGTCTATCTATCTAAGTTAATACTTGATTTATTCCAGAGGTGTTAGTTACATTGAGAAGGACTAGGATATGACTCTTTCATGCCACCATATTTTATTTATGTGTTGATGAGGTTGTGATCCCTTAATAAGGTATTTGTGAAAGTACGTGTTCTGTGAAAGCACAAGAGGACAAGGTGGGACAGCTTTTTAATGAAGGTTCGAAGCAGATCATCATAGAGAAATCTGTAAGAGACCATGTACGGGGAGAAGGATGCCAGTCTGTCTGGGTCACTAAGGTCTTACGGCCACTTATCATTGTAGCAGGAGCTCTTTGACATCTCCCAGGTTGAGTGAGATGTTTTGACGAGTGCATGCCAAAAGTGGCCCTGTATGCACAACCGTATCTGATAACAGATACGTAAAGGAGAAATATGATTTCTTTGGATCAATAGGAGATGCTAAATACAAGGCTTTCAAAACTATTAAGGAGACATTATGGTAAAAAATTAACAATTATTTGTAAGTTTACATCCCATATGACAGTGTCTGATTGGAAAGGTGTGGTACCTATATGATATGATGTAGAAATGCTTAGTTTTCCAAAATGAACTATACTGCATTTTTCATGTTTAGTTTGAGACCAATGCTCTTATACTAGTTATTGCCATAGTCTAACCTAGAGTTATACAATTGATTGTTAGTAGAAAAATGAAAATTGATGGCCAATTTACCATTATTCACAAACTTCAAAAAACATGGATCAGGAGTGTTGACTTGAAGGTATGTAAAGTAGATGCCAGACAGAAGATGGCCAACAATGAGACCCATAGTACATTTTTGATATTATTTTTTTCTTCAGAAGTGGAAACTGTAATGGCTCCTGTAACTGTAATGGCATGGATTCTATCATACAACCAGTTAGCTATCCACCAAAAAAATATGGATTTCTGTTCAGATATAGAACTCTGTAAATAATACCTGCATGGTAAATTGTGTCAAATGCCTTGACCTGGTCCAGATGTGCTGTAAGTACTACTTAACTTGTGACTTTTTCAAAGAAATTAACAAGGTTAAGGATTTGAGACTTGTTTGTTAATGATGGGGTTATGAGGGTCCAGAGTTAAGATATTTTCAATATCCAGAATAGTGGGTTCTGAGGTAATATATTCCATAGCCTTACAAATTGGGCTAGTGAAAAAGATAAGTCTCCAGCTATCAGGGTCCATTGTTAGGCCACATGTGTATAGAAGATGTGCTTCAACTGCTTTTGAAATAATGTTTTTGTAACTGAACATATATAAATGTATTGAAATTGTGAGATGGCCTCGATTTTGAGCATGTTTTACAGGATTTTTAAATGCAACCAGTGGTCCTGATTATATTAAAGAGGTTGAGTAGTATTTCAGATAAGCCATATGTGGTGCTGATAGTAGGGCAACCTAGAATATTATCATGTCCCATGGATGCAGTGCATTTATTTTTTGACAAGCCTGAGAGTCCTTGTCCATTACTAATAAAATGAAGTGACTGGAATTATGGAGACTGCAAAATTGTTATAACTGATTGAAGTAAAATTTTTACTGAATTTGTCAGCTAAAATATTGGCCTTTTCTTCTGGGATAGAGTTGGCAGTATTATTGTAGACTATCTCCAGCAGTTCTGGGTTTAATTTCCTAACATAGATAAAAATGATTTCTAAATAGCTTTGTTCTTGGTTATTTTGCATTTATATTCATTGTTGAGTTTTACATTGCTATCCTTAAGTTCTTTGCTTGTTTGCTTCAGTCTACTCTTCAGGTGGATAGAATGGGTTAGCATATATCTATCTCTTTATTTATTTAACATTTGTTTACCAAGAAAGTCTGACTAGGACAGAGCCCATTTTCAGCAGAGGGCTGGGAAAAATGCTCCAGATGGATGTCTTTGGAATGTGGGAGGAAACCACAGCACCTGGTGGAAACCCACACACATGCAAGGAGGACATGTAAACTCCACACAGAAGGCACCCCAGCCAAATATCAAACTAGAGAACCTCTTGCTGTGAGGTGACAATGCTAACCACTGTACCACTGCTCCACCCTCTCTCTATCTATAAATTGATAGATTATTTTTTTATGTTATTTAATTAATTCACACATATATTTCGCCACAGCCTTCAGTGCTGTTAGTTTAATATACAGACAGTCTCCTTCTAATTCTTTGAAGTATTCATGAGTCAGCATTCTTCAGAAAGATGCTAGACAGATTCATATCGCAAAGCCAAAAGGGAAAGCATTAAGTTAATAATTTAACAAGCAGGTATTATTTCAGCCCTAGTCTGTTGATCACACTTGCTCTACTCATTCAGAGACATATACCTTATAGCAAATAATTACTGAACTTCATTCTAGTATTTGTTTTCACTCTTTTCTGTATGACTGTTACACAATGTATGCTTCCACTTTTGCATTGGGTTTGAGCTGTGGATTGACATTAGCCTCTGTAGCTAGTTCACTCAAATAGGCAAACAACATTTATTGAAAAAGCAGGCAATGTCTGAGTTTCCATGAATGAAGATATGATTATAATCTATTCAGTGTCAGAAAGAGAGAGAGAGAGAGAGAGAGAGAGAGAGAACAGCTGTTCAGTGAACAGTAAACTGCTAATGTTATGTAAAAGGGACGCAGTTATGGAGTATTCTAATCCTTTTACTGTGTGTGCCAATTATACATGTATTTCCAGTAGTGAAACTGCCTAATATGATTCCTGAATACACTTGAATTAAGAAACAAAAAAGAAAATACTTTGGTAGCTTGTCAATATAACTGCAAAACATTTAGGAGATACAGTAATTCAGTCCGCTAATTGCACATAAACATCTATACTACCTATATGTTAACCTGAACTTGACCTTGCGTTTATGACTGATTGTGCTACTAGTGAGCATAATGGTCTGTTACCAGGTGTTGTTCAGCTGCACACACATCTATGAGTAGTAAACCCCAAAATGATGACGTCATAACAATGCATATCATGACATAATAGTCTAAAGTAACAGTTAGATCAATGCTCTCATTCTTCTGATGTCCACTTCCATTGCAGCCTTAATACGTTTTGCAGTTACAAGAACAGTGTATTTCAGTACACAGATAAAACACTGATAGGATTATGACATCATTTCAAATAAACAGTACAAAAGGTGAGCAATGCGTGATCTACCTGCATGCTGAAAATTGCTTTAAATTATGTGTCACGTGGCATGCTGACTCCTCCCCTTCTTCCCAGAGAAAAGAAATATTTAGTCCAGAATGGTTTCCTCAGTCTTCATTCTCCCGCTGTGTGACTATGAGCAAGTCACTTGACTTGACAATGTTCCTGTGACAAGTCTGAAAAAAAATGCTTGTGCATTAGTGCTGTATCGCAGTTAACACAAAGATACAATGATAATATGTGCCATGAGACACAAACATAGTGTTACGTTTATGACGCATTATTTTCTCAATACCACAGATTTGGCAATGGTGGATATCAGTGGTATAATGCTAAAAATCTATCAATTCATAATAATGGCAGAAGGTGGAGTATTTTGACTTTAGATCTATTGTCATGCTCAAAAAATATGGTAAAAACATTATATTGCAGCATATCTCCAAGATAAATAAACAGAATATGGAGGTTTGTGAATGTAGTGCTTCTGAAAAGAAAAATAGCTTTCCAGTGCTAGCATTAAAATTGCATTTAATGGAAATATCTTCCAACAAATAATGCCGCCATTAGGAAAGAAAAGAACCAGACTAGACATTTTGTTCTGTCTGCTCTACAAGTCTTAATCTTTGCCAGTCTGTAATGAATCAAAGAGGAGGAGAAGAACATATACTGCAGACTTATCAAACTTGAAAGTAGTGCAAACACATTCAACAAGAGCCTTATGCAGATAAAGAAATGCACTTGTTGAAAACACTTTTTTCCCCTCTGCAGTACATGATAACACACTTATATGTATATGTATATGTATTTAATGAAAATGATTGAAAACAGGCAATGTTGATGGCAGTAATTGTCATTTCTGAAGATTAAGTCTGGGTGGATTTTATAGAGCAGTCTAAGATCCCCCCACCTCTAGAAACTGGCAGGTCACTAGTGTCCTGCAGTAAATGAACTGTATGGCATAGTTAATTCAGTGAGAGAGGAGACTTCATGGAGTTGTGAAAGGCAGTCTGAGTGCAGTGTTGAGAGGCGGCATTGAATGTCAGTCCTTTTGCTCTGCATGTCGGAAAAAGGCTGAATGCAATGTTGAAAAGAGGCATAGAGAACCATAGGTAAGAGGTCTACAGTGAAAGTAAAGTTCACTGACAGTGGGAATTAAGCTTGAATTAAAGTCTTCAATAAGAATGAACAAGCTGGACAAGCTGAGTAAGGCTTGATCACATGGGCTTTCTTAAACCTGAGGCATTATGGGAAGGACTATTGACAGGCCTGCAAACTTGTACCAGCTATTGTGAAGATCTAAAATTGTTATATTTGCAGAAAAGAACTTAGAGAAAAGGTTGACTCTTTTTCTAAAGTTCAAAAATTTGCAATAAAAGACATTTCATTAACATGATTACTGAAGTATGCATAAGGCATTTCATATAGTGGAGAAATGTGGCTGGAATGTACACCTACTTTTGACATAATTATCCCAATGTATTATATCTCACAGATGATATAGGCAACAATTGAACCCATGCAATTAAAATATAAGCAAACTGTGATTTACTGTAAATTTAAAAAAAGTGAATTTCAGTGTGGGTTGAAATGTGGTAAATATAGAAATTGTCCCAAGGAAGTACTGTTCAGTGAGTTCCTAATTGAGTGCTGACCCAAAGGAGAGTTATAAAATGTGGTTGGCATCAGTAAACTCTGAATTTCCTGAACCATATTGACTAAACCAAAAGTAAAATTTAAACTTTGGACATTGCTTGAGTCATTAAGCTTCTATGTGCCATTCTAAAAGTAGAGAGCAGGAATTAGAAGCTGCACTCCAAGAGTGAAATAATAAAGTAATTAGTAAACTAAGTTAAAAAAAAAAGCATGAGCGAGTGCAAAATCACTGTCTGCCAGGAAACTGGTAAATGCTCATTGCAGTGGAATGTGATTTTAAGCAACAGTACTGCACTGTATTTCTCTAATGCACAGTAGTTAGAAACCTATGCAAAGTGTGCGGAAACACAACTAAGTCTTCATGAATAGCAAATTGCTAATACTGAGTAACTGGTATGCCTGCAAGAAAGATAATTTCACTCTCCCTATACTGTGGGATATGTTCTGGCAAAGAGATACATGCATAGATATATCTCTCAGAGAATACCAGACTCCTCATCCATGTAAAACAAAGCTTGTCCCTATCCATATTCAAGCATAATTTGGATCTATGGTTGTGAGTTGGGAAATTTAACCCAGAACTGCCCCCTGTACTATTAATTGACACAAGTAGCTCCTGAATGCTTTATCCCATGCATGAGTTCCTTCACATTATCTGTGGTATCTTCAGTTATTGTCACTAGAGATAATATACAATTATCTACCATGTGATGGGTAAGGACAATTTAACACCAAATGAGCACCAAAAGGGAATCTGGCTAGATTTAAAATGGCCCACAAGGGCAGGCGGTCTAGTACTTGTCCATGAACCTATAATAAAAGTGAGTCTTTGTGGTAGTTAAATTGTGACCTTGGAAAAGAAAAAAAAAGCATGTCATACTGGAGATTTGCAATGTAAAATCTTATGTGCTGTTGAGTTTCTTTGATATAATCATGGGGACAACCTATTAAACTGAAGTTTGCTGAACTCCGTGACACTGGATGCAGTCCATGTGAAATTTGATGCAAAGTATAAAACTGTACTGACAAATGAAGAGCAAAAGAGGTAATACACAAAATAATTCTTGCCCTGAGAAATAAGGGTCTGCTGATATATGGCAACATGGGTTTCCAAAAGAAAATTATGCTGACCAAATAAGTCTAGATTTAGACAATGTTGTGTAGCAGAGCACATTTTGCATCAAGGTATTCTTAATATGCAATGACAAAATGGGTACTTTTTAGTCATGAATTACAACTGTGCAAAGTAAATATATATTTGGGAGTAATGATCCCAGCTTGAGAGGTTAAATTTTGTGATATCAAACTGCAGACTTTATTAAAATATGTTATTAAAAACAATACATTCTGAAGGTGTAATCAAGTTTTTTTTCAGAAAAAGTGGGTGCATAATAAGTGGTCAACCGGCAACAAAAATTGATAAGGATCTGCAAGAAAAAGTCAACACTTTTAGACATGTAATTGCAGCACTGAATATACTAAGAAGGATAAACCAGCCCAAACTAAGTTTATCAGTAGATCCTTGTTTCTCAGTGAAATAAATGTTGATGCTTTGATCATAGAACCAGCAGGGTTCCAAGATAATTTGACTATTTTAAAGAAATAAGTTGATCAAGAAATTGTAAAAAGGTTTCAGAAGATTTGGAAGCATTATAACTAAAAGTAGAGAATTGCAATGTCTCAGGCAGATGACACTTGTTAAGAACAGAGGAACAGACAAAAAAGTTTCTAAACAAATGAATGAAATTTGCTATCATAGAGATGAGCTTGAGTTAGAAATAGCTGTGTATAACTTTCAAGAAAACAAAGTCTAGTGGCTTTGATCAATTGAAAAGTTGTCAAAGTAAAATAAACCAAAACAATGCTGTTTTGTTGAAAAGAGTGTCTGCACTGTCTGAAGTTGAAATCGTAAAACAAAGTACTAATCTTGAAAGTTCTACACAGGAGATGCAGCAACTGTAAGCAAACTAGTGGTTGCACTAAAACAAAAATTGATACAGCTATATCCTAGTACCAACAAAGTCTGAATTCTGTAACAAAATGGAGACAGAAAATGCGAAAATGAGTAAAGATTTACAAAAACAGTTGGAGGAATTACAGAAAAAAGAAAATTAAGACAAATCACATGGAAATGGAACCTGTCTTGGATTTAGAAGAGATGAGAAGAGAGTAAATTGAATTAAAGGTGGAAAAGAGAAAGACAAAAGGGGAGTCAGGTATAATTTCAAGCTGATATTGCATGGCTTCAAAGTGATAAAGAGATATTGCACTGCAAGCTATTCTTACTTAGAAACAAAGTACCAGAACCTGTTAACTAAAGAAGGGGTAAACTCAAAGAGACTGAGAATGAAACAAAGAACTATTTATGAAATATGGTTTGCAACAGTGAAGTGAACACCATAGCCTTGAATCAAAAGCATAATGCTTTTGCCCATCTTTTGGAACAAAAAAGGTTGAAAAGTCAGATGAACAAAATAAGTTGCATTTTTCAGTGAAATATCAAAAACAAAACTGACATTACACAGTAAATAAGTGATAAGACACAAAAGTATAGCAATGAAATAAATGCCTTCATTCTGAACAAACTACAGCTGGAAAGAAAATATAAACTACCCGAAGCAGATGGTATATTGTACTTTGTATATTTTGTATATAATGTATACTGCCTTTGTTATTCTAGCTAGAAATTTATGATACGATTGTATGTCTGTTTTTTTAAGTTGTTATTTCTCTATGTATGTAGAAAATGTAATTGTATTTAAATTTCTTTTGTATGTGGAACTTATCTCCCCGGACTTCCACTGAAAATGGGCATTTTGTGGCCAGGTGGACCATCCCGGTAAACAAATGCAAAAAAATAATAAATAAAGTCTTGACATCGTGCTCCCAGAATATAAACAGAAATGGGTTGTAAGATGGATAAACAGAATGAAGCCATTTTTAAACTAGCTACTAAGTGTAAAATTTTAGAATCTGAACATAAAGTTCAGAGCATAGATCATGACAAATTTATAAAAATAGTGGAAAGTGAATTGCAAGAGGCAAATAGAGAGCTAAAACAAAATGTCCAAACACTTGTTTCTCATGCTGAGTTAATCCAAATTGACAAAAAAGAATGGAGTCAAAAACAAAGACAAAAACTATCATTAAAGTATTACCATACAAAATCTGTACCACAGCGACTGTACAAAAAAGAAAAAAAAAATGAAAGAACTATAATTATCTTGCAAAAATTACATTGCGAGATAAAAGTTGAATAAACATGTTCATAAATACCATGGACTTTGATGTCAGCCTGGAGATTTGGCTAGGGACTTCACTAAATGATATACATTTTTAGAATATAATATGAGCAGACAGCACCAATCACTGCATTATTTGAACAACATATTCCAAACCATGTATAATATTATGAAAAATGTTGCAAGTGCTATGCCACACCTATAAGGTGGTACTAATATGCATAAAAAGAAACCTGGAAAAATGAACAGTGACATTATTACAGGTATTGTAAGGTCGTAGAAAACAATGCAGACAAACCACCATAGACACATTAAAATTGTGACTGAATAAAACTCTTTAAAGACAAAACAAACTAAGAGAATGTAGGATAAACACTTTTGGTAAAACCTTTAGATCCTTTATCCACTTCCATCAAGGCAAAACTTTTAAAAAGTGTTCAACCAATCATGCTGTTCAGGGGTGGTTACTCTTCCATGCCTAATGGAGACCGGTTCCTCTGGTGGTAGTCCTCCAAAGTTACAAGTATCAGGAATAAGTTCTGCTTATTCCCAATTCCTGCTTCTACTTTTTATGTTTATGCTCCATTCTTTCAGAATGGGTTTTAGAGGTACCATTCCATTAAGGCACAGTGCTTTATCTGCTCTCAATTCCATAATCCACTTGGTCTCTTTCATCTCTTTTCTGTTTTTAATGTTACCTCTCCTTCGGCTTTGTTCAGCTTCATTAGAGCCATAAATTTGAAACTGTGATTTTCTTCCACACTAATATGCTACCCCCAGGGCATTTGTAGCTACTTGATTTCTTATGTCTGATAGATGGCATAAAATCCATTCCTTAAAGGCCCTACTTGTTTTACCTACATAGTAGGAAGAGCATGCCTCACAAATGGCTAAATATACAATGTTCTTGCTGGTACATGTGGCATAACCTTGAAAGAAATAACTCTTCTTGGTGACTGGGTGTTCAAATATATTATGTGTCCATATAAAAGGGCAGGCTTTGCAAAAACACATCTCCAGGTACCTTTATGTTGGCCCTGTGTACTATATCTGCTAATAGTAAGGCCATCATGTTGACACAATAAGCGCTTAAGATTATTCTTGTTCTGAAATGCAAAGCTAAGTTTATCCTCCACTATGTTTCATAATTTATCATCCGAAGTTAGGACTGGCCAAAACTTCCTAATAGTATTACAGATTACTCTATTATCCATGCTGTAAGTCAGTGTGCACCTCAAATTAGCTGAAGGCCTATTATCTTGTGGTTGTCTGGTCTCTTCACACCTCCTGTTAGAATATAGGGGATACCCCTTCTGAGTTCTGAGTTGCATGGCTTCTTCTCTACTCATTTGGGTATCTTCTTCCTTATATCATCTTCTCTTAAGAGTGCTCACAAGAGTTTCTTTTTCTTTTAAGAAGATGTCATCCCTAGAACATAATTTGGAGATCTGTATGACCTGGTTGCCCACTAAATTCTGAAAGATGTGCCTTGGGTGCATGCTGGTCTGATGTAGCAAATGGTTTCGCTATGTAGGTTTCCTGAAAATTGGGGTTTCTATCCCTTTACCCAGGGTCAAGCAAAGTTTCACATCAAGGAACTCCATCTCCCTTTCAGAGAATTTTAATTCAAATCTCAAAAAACTGGTTGTGTGAGAGAGAAACGTGACAAATTCCCGTAGACTAGAGACATCTCCTTTCCATAAGAGAAAGACATCGCCCATAAATCTCATGTAGAAATTTATCTGATCTTTTCACAAGTTGTGTACATCTAGATCCCGTTTGCTCTCCCATTGTGCCAAGACTATATTCGAATAACTGTTGGCACATGGGGTGCCCATGTCAACCCTCCATTTTTGCCAATTGTGAGTGTCACCATATAGGAAGATGTTGTTCTCCAATACTAGTTCTAACAGAATACAAAGGAGATTAACATCCAAAATTTCACTGCCAGCAAATCTCCTGATGGCTTCAATTGCATAATTATTCGGGATGACCGTAAAAAGACTTTGCACATCCAGTATGACTAATAATAGTGAGTGTTGGAGTTGTTGTTGACATTGTGGTGCGTTAATGGAATGTAGCAATTGCATATATGTGTATATCTACCTATATATGTATGTATATATATATATATATATATATATATATATATAGATATAGATATATATATATATATATATATATACATATATGTGTATATGGGGGTTGGAGGCCAAGCATTTTAGCATTTTCAAGTTATGCTTCTATATAGAGAAAAATGATGGAGTGTAACTTATTTTAGGATGACACAACTGAACATAAGTAAATGATTTCAAGAGGTGTACAAAAAGGATCAGATCTCATATGTATTTGTTTCACTGTATATTCAAAAGACACCGATGAAGGATCATAGGGAAGACATGTCACTTTTCTGATTCCACAAGTATCTGTTACAATGAGTATACAAAAGGCCGAGTGATTGAAAAGAGAATTCAAAAGGTAACAACAAATATTTAATTGTTTAAACTTATTTGCTTTAAATTCAGGACCACTCTATGGCATTGTAGTCTTTGGTGCTAAGCTGCCCTACTTTGGACTACCCAGTACATGAATGGCAAGGAGAAGACTTCTACTTTCATGTTATGGAATATTGCATGCTTTGGAGTATTTCATGGTGATCTACTCTACATTGCATTGCCAAGAAAAAACTGAGGGTAATGCTACTCAATGCTAGAAGTCTAAATCTCAAAATGCACTCACTCGAGACACTTGTTAAAATGGAGAACATCGATATCTGTGCAGTGACTGAGACCTGGCTCAAGGCTCCAGAGAGCATTCCTGCACTACCAGGCTATAACTCATACCACACTTTTCTGCCATGTAACCTGGACCGAAACACCAAAGGTGGAGGTGTGTCCATATTCATTAAGGATAGTCACACCTCCAGGCTAGTTGCTCAGCATAATGCATCTGAGGTTATCCAAGTGCAACTAACTCTGGGCAAAACTGCAATCCAAATTATAGCTTGCTACAGATCACCCACTATGCCCCAGGATTCCCACTCCTCTTTTCTTGATGTACTGGAAAATATTAGGGTTCAACCAAACACCCTAATAATGGGTGACTTCAACTACCCCACCATTAACTGGGAAAACTATATGTGTACCAACTCCTTACCTCAGCGCTTTCTGGAATTCATAAACTCCAATGCCCTGGATCAACTTATCCACAACCCCAACAGGGGCAACAATATCCTAGACCTAGTCATTACCAACATGAGTAACCGGTGTTCCACACCGGAAGTCAACTCCTCGTTGGTCTGATCCGACCATAAGCTAATCACCTTTGATATCCACATTCCGCCCCACCCACCATTAAGGAAACCATGGTAAAAAATTTCTCCAGAGCCAACTTCATGCATCTTAAAACAGAAGTGATGAACTTCATGACACACATGCAGATGGACAATACAGTTACAACTGCTGAATCCTACACAAATGCACTCTATAAGCACTTACACGAGAGCATGGATCGTGCTATCTCAAACAGAACCAAGACACTATCCTCCAAAAAAAGGAATCCATTCTGGTGGGCCCCTGCCATAAACAAACTGTACAACAGAAGGAAGAAACTGTTGGAAAAGAGAGTAAAATCCCTTGAGTGGAGGAGCTCCCTGGTCAGCCTCAGTAAGAAGATGAGATCCCTTATAAGATCCTCCAAAGCTAGCTATGAAAACAGAATCACCACTAATTCTAAGAACAACCACAAAGCATTCTGTAGCTATGTCAAGAATCTCGATGGCAACACCCAGATCTGCTCTGAGTTACAGCAAAATGGCATGAAAATTACAGAACTAACTGATATTGCCAACATACTGGCAGACAGGTTCAGTGCTAACTTTACCCCCCCCCACCCCCTATAGGACCCATATCTATACAGGAAGAATGCAGAGTCCCTGCAATCACTATGCAGGTAAAAGCTGCACTCTCTAAAGCCAAAAACACAGCATCCATGGGACCGGACAACATCCCAGGCTGTGTTTTACATGAACTTCAGAACGAACTGGCTCCCCACTTAACCACCATGTTCAATAATAGCCTCGCGTCAAGCTTTGTGCCCACTGAATGGCGCGCAGCAACAGTTATCCCACTCCACAAAGGGGGAGTCGCCACTGATCCCGGGAACTATCGACCTATTAGCCTGATGAGCCTGGTCTGCAAGGCCATGGAACATATCATCATGGAACTCATAAACAAAGACATTGGTAACCTCCAAACTCTGGATCCCACCCAGTTCGGGTTTGTGAAAGGCAGATCATGCCTCCTGAACCTGATCAACTTCTTTGAGGCAGTCACCAAAGCCGTAGATGAGTGTAAGGTGATTCAAACAGCCTATCTTGACCTCGCCAAGGCTTTCAACACCATCTCTCATTCTGGAATTATAGCTAAACTCTCTAAACTAGGTATAAATCCTTACATCACAAGATGGGTTGCCAACTGGCTCACTGACAGAACCCACACTGTAAAAGCTGCAGACTCCAAATCTGACCTCAAAGCAGTGACAAGTGGAGTACCACAGGGTTCTGTCCTGGGACCTCTCCTGTTTGGTATCTACTTCTCTGAAGTACAGGCTAACACAGAAGGCCTCTGGCTAATGATGTTCGCAGATGCAAACTAGGAGCCATAGTCAAGTCCCCAAATGATGTGGACATCCTTTAGAAAGGCCTCGCTGAGACAGATGCATTATGTCAGAGCCATGGCTTCAAGCTCAATGCCAAAAAGTGCAGTGTCATCCCCTATGGTAAAAACTATGTACCCATGAACTACCACATAGGCAGCAATCTACTTAACACCGAATGTGTGATAAGAGACCTTGGGACCCAGGTGGACAGTAGTCTCTCCTTTGATAGTCACATCACCACAGTAGTCAGGAAGTCCTTCTATGTGGCACACCTCATCATAAAAAGGTTCTCATCCAGGAAAAAAGAGGTCATTGTTCCCCTCTACTCGACACTCATTAGACCCATTATAGAGTACAACGGCCCTTTTGGAATGTACCTCACAAGACATCTGCAGCAGCTGGAAAGGCCACAGAAGTACATCACAAAGAGGATTACTGACCTCAAACAAATGCCCTACACTGACCGCATCAAAAAAAGCTCCAGCTTTACTCCATAGCATATCGCCTACTCCAAGGTGATCTCTGCCTAACATATAAAGCTATGTCAAACTCAGAGCTGGTGGACATGCTACACCTAAAGAAATCACAATCCCTCTGAGCTACACGCTCTGGGGACCTAAACCTTATCACCACAATAAACAGGACATGCTGGAGGGATAGATTCCTGTCCCAGAGACTTCCCATACTCTGGAACAGGCTATCCATCTATGTCAAGCAAAGTTCTTCTTTAGCACTCTTCAAGAAAAATATTGATGAGTGGATGGGAAATAGGAAATACACCCCGGGGATCACTTCTGTGTTTCTGCTCGACAGTGGCACAGGAAAATAACTTTCTTGGGTGGCGTAAGCCAGGGAACCTTGTTGGCTAGGCTTACATAGGCCCTTAGGCCGATAGCCTAGTACCTACCTATGAACGTATGAACCTATGAAGCCCCTAATTGTCAATTAAAGGACATCCTTTCTGCATACAAAAGCAAATACATGTGCATGTACTGCAACTATTTATTGCAAATGAAAAATTCAAAAATTCAATCATCCAGCTGTTTGTAACAATTTACATTATAATCCAAAAATGAAACTGCATGTTTATCACCAAATGAAACAGTTTGCATAAGTTCAGCACACGAGGGGGGATTCGAAGATGGCCGCCAGATAGGAAGCATATACTTCAGCCTGCTCTCAAATAAAATTTCCAATGTAATCAAATCAATTGCTACTACTACGTCAAATCTTAAAAGAAAATAATTATACTGAAAAGAAAACTACACTTTAACTTACTTGTTGTCAAATTTTCTGGATCCATAGCAAGATTGAGCCAGAACAATCCTATTTTATAGCAGTGGTGCAGTGTGACTCCAGCTACATGTGCTTGGGCCTGCCAGCCTTGAATTAGTAGCCTATACAAACAAGGAAGCAGAAGTTCTTACCAAAATGGAACAAATGAAATCACAATCCACTAAAACCAGACTATCACACATCAACTTTCCAGAAAAGGATATTTCTACAAAGAGACAGAAAACAACCAAAACACAATCTGAAACTCCTAAACAAATCCAAAAAAAAACAAAAATGATCAACCTTTTACTATGGAGGAGTTCAAAGCAGCTTTACTTCCCCTTCAATCTGAAATCTAAATCTTCTCCACAAAGCTAACATAATTCGGAAATAGCTTGGATCAAATCATGACAAGAATGGAACAAAATGAAGCAGGAAAAATGAATAATGAAATAGAATTACAGGAGCTTATAAGTGCTGTCACTCTAAAGGATACTACCATCAAGGACTTGCTACAGAAAATAATAGACCTTGAAGTGAGAGCGAGACGCAACAATATATTAATCATTGGCATTCCAGAAAAATATGACCGCACACAACTCTCCAATATTGCAAAAGAAATTATTGATATGATAGTGAAAAATAAGGAGTTATCCCATACAATAACAATAGAGAGAATCCATAGAACGTTAAGAAAGACTCAATCTGTAGATACTCCTCGGCAAGTGTACACTAGAATCCTGAATGCCTCACACGCTCAAACCATTATTCTACAAGCAAAAAAAAAGAAATCCACCAACTGGAAAGGAAATAAAATCACAATCGCTCAGGATCTGTCCCTTCCAATCAAACAGTCAAGGCAAGTCCTCTTTCCTTTTTCCACTACCTTATAAACAAAAATATTAAATTCCAAATGAAATACCCGACAACTCTTTGCTTTCACCATAATAGCACTAATTACTCAGTCAAAAACATACATGAAGCCAAATCAGCTTTTACTAAAGCTTTTAAAGAGCTGTCGTCCAATCTTGCATAAATAAATAACCAAAGCTAAAATAAGTTAATGTACTCTCTTATATATAAAGCGCAAACCTGATCGTAATAAAATTGGAGCTCTATAATCATACATATCCAACTTCTTACCTTATTTTTTTGAATGGTATAAAATCTACCGACTTAGAATTCCATCTCTAGGCTGCGGAAACGCAATTAACAGCCAGCAATCAACCTCTGACCTTACAAGATTCTAACGGGCGAAAACCAGGAAGTACAAGTTTACTGAAGACAAAGTTCGATATTGCAACAAGCACCTCAATGTCACAATTCATCTACACAGATCTCATTGCAATCAAATGGCTCCAAACTTTCAGCAGCTGTCAGAATACCAGCACTTATTAAGAAGTAGTCTGATAAGCCATCATGAATCTAATGTGACAGTCCTGAACTAAAGATTAAGAAGAAACAAGGGGAAAGAAAAAGGATAACTTTGGTAATGCCGAACTCCATGAAATATCTCTTCCTTCTGCAGAAGTTGAACCTCCAGCAGTCACAAGGTGATCGTCTTGCACATCTATTTAGCAGTGTTACTATTGGCTGACAGTTTGGAAAGTTTCTTATAAATTTACAAACATCTTAACTCAAAGCGAACAAAAAAAATTAATAAATAATACTCAAGAGAGATCACTAGCTATAGTACGCGTAAATCAAGCAATATGAATAATGATGTTAGATGAACATTAGAAATTAAGGCTTCTCTTAATACCAGCATCCCTTGGTTTCTTCATATAGCAGTTTTATTTTGCTCAATGTGAATTTTCTTGACAATAGTCAATAGCTGGCAATACTCATAACCCTCGTTCTTAGATATAGTTTCATGACTGCAACTATAAGCATAAGTTAAGCTGTCTTCAGCTGTTAAAATATGCTATTGTGAATTACTGTGCTTTCTATTACTTTGTGTTGTTTAAAATATCATGTGTGTACCTTGCAACTCAGATTTCAAATAGCTTGCAATGCAAAAACATCTGAACATCAATAAGGAAGATACAGAAGGTTAGGGGTGGCATTTCCTGATACTCATACATATGAATACATGCCCAACATTGCCAGGGAGATTTTTCCCATATGCAGGTGTGTGGGTAGAAATACTTCAGCCCCAGTGAACTTGATACTTTAGGTGTCAGTGGGAATAATGTTCCACATACTTTCTCTACCAATCTTTACTGCACTTAAATAGAGTATGTTGGAAAATATTTTTTTCTGTCAGTATGTATCAGTTCTCTAAGTTTATACTGCACTTCAACAACATATAATTGTAGTAAAAATAATTTTCTTGCAGCCTAGCTAGTGTTAATATTGAAATTGTTCTGAAAGTAGCGTTATAAACCTAGTGAACTTAGTTAACTTAGCCAATCAAAATATTCCAAATAGTTTTTTTTCCTAAAATGACAACAGCTTTAGGGAAATTCATCTGGCACCCTTAGAATACTAGGATTTGTTGCACAAAACTAGCCCTACCCAAAGAGAAAGATGGTTTGAGCCATCCTGAATTTCACACATATTATTTTATCATTAATGCCAGTCATATTATAAAACTAGTTAATTATGAAATCTCT
This sequence comes from Protopterus annectens, assembly GCF_019279795.1. Lineage (NCBI taxonomy): Eukaryota > Metazoa > Chordata > Ceratodontiformes > Protopteridae > Protopterus > Protopterus annectens. The sequence goes on along the minus strand of NC_056736.1, from coordinate 144,618,348 downwards.
GATTCATCATGGCACCCTCTTTGGATAAAAATGTATTATTAACATCTCATATCCTCAAATGTAAATCCAAAGGCTATACCTTTTCTCAATGGCAAGACTCTGAAAGACCTAAAAATACATCCAACCTTAATCAATAATACAACATGTTTTCAAAAGCTCGTAACTTCCTTAAACCTAAAGAACGCAATGACTATGGCCCAACCAATACACGTGAACCCTAATATCAGACTCAACAACAATATGCTAAATTTAGATAATTATCCAAACATAAAGGAATGTACAGTCTGGGATTTCTATCAATTCAAGGATCTACCACTTTTTTCTGCCATAGGCTCCCTAGCAGCAAGTAAAATTACCGCATAATTGTCAAACAAATGTTATACCTAGTAACTCTGATGACAACAAAAATTAATGTAGTTCCATAAGACTTTCAACTGTTTCAACAAATCACCTCCCTTCTTATATTGAGAGCTAAAATGCTGTTGAACACTTATAGACTAATCACTCAAACTTAATACCACAATGCTATTTCATATTCCAGTTACTGGATGAGTCAAAATAATAAATTAACCAATGAACAAAAATTAACGGCAATTGAAATAACTACAAACTTAACTCCCTTTAAAAAATTAATCTATCCTCAAGTTATGATTAATAACGCTTATCACACACCACTTTTTCTGAGCAAAATAAATTTGAATGTGTCACCTTCCTGCCCTACATGTTTAAATTCAGTAATAAACACTCTTCACATATTTTGGTCTTGTAAAAACATCTACAAATGATGGTGCTCTTTAAGGGCAAAACTAGAGAAATCAGGATATATGAAATCCACCCTCTCATGGGAAATGGCAATATTAAACATTTTCCCCAACTCCTATACATTTGAGTCTAAACACATTATTGTAACATTGTGTGCAACACTGAAATCTTATATAGCCCTTAACTGGTTAGATAGATCCAAAATGTCTTGGGCAGAGTTTAAATATGTACCTATCAAATACATTTTAGCAAACAAACTGAGAACAGTAAGTCATAAGAAATTAACAAATTTCCAGAAATACTGGAAAAGACTTATAGAGGTCCTTAGCTAGAAACACACTAACTTAACTAGAACACTTTTTATTTCTTTCTTAATCCCTACTAAGTAATAACTTTCTTAATTAATTTCATATGAAGCCTACATTCAACCCTCACTACAAAATGATTGTGCTATACCCATTGGTTATCAAAGTGCTTTCCAGTACACTGGCATATGTATCTACCACTTTTGCATGTAAAAATTATCAACTTTTGAACTTCCTATGATTACTTGCATAATTGACAAACCAGTGTAAATATTTGTAAAAGGTTGCCTCTTAGGCTCAGATATATGGTTTTATTTCTTTTCCTGAGAAAATAACAATGTTTAACATTATAATGTCAAATTTAATGACCAGTTGTTAGATTAGACAAGGTGTTTGCAGTATAATTCATATTAGCTTTGCAGGGCATGCTCAACTCTTATTTAAAACATCAAAGTCAGTCATCACATATGCCTTGTGATTCCTATGCATTATGTATTTACAATTGTATGTAATCATTTGATATGTATATCTTCAACTTGTGTTGTAATGTTTCATTGCAGTTAAAGAAATATGAAAAAATTCTAATAAAATGATATTTGAAAAAAAAAGTTCAGCATACCAATTGTTTGCAAGCATTTACATTTGACTTACAAAATGCAAACTGTATGTTTAACTCCAAAATGAGCTGTTTCCAGTGATTGCAGGCTGGCATACCCCCAGCCTCTACTGCCTAGCTTCCCCACCAAAAAAAATGGGGAATCATGACTACACCTGACAGATTCTCCAGGCCTTGTGGGAATGTAACAACAAAATGGCACTTCCCTCCCTTTGGTTACACAAGAATTAAACATAATTATCTATAGATACTAATGCAATTATCTACTGATACTAAAGCAGTTGATTGAAGAGGGAAAACCACATGGAAAGAAATCACTTGAGTGAAGTGCACACACTTGACTTTGGGGGTAGCCAAAAAGAAGCTCCCTTATTGAAGCCAGTCTGGTCCAGTTGGGAAATGTTGTACTGACAACCAAAGGACCTCCCTTCCCCACACACACAAAAAAAACAAATGTAGGTGCATGCACTGCAACCATTGATTGCAAATAACAAATGCATAAATTCAGCTATCTAAATGTTTGTAACAATTTACATCAAATCCCAAACTGAAACTGTATGCTTACCACCAGCTTAAACTGTTTATATGAATTCAGCACACCAACTGTCTGCAACCATTTACATTTAAGTAACAAAATGCAAACTGCATGTTTAACACTAAGATGAGCTGTTTCAATTTTATGCTTATTGGTGTCCCCCGATTGTGCTGGCCAGCTCATTCTAACAACATGGTGGTCTAAATAGTGCCTCCCTGGCACCAAGAATTGTGACTTCACCTGACAGGTTTTCCACCCTTTGGGGGAATGTAACAAATACCCGCAACTCAGAAAAGCAGGGGGATGAAAAGGGGGAAAAGAGCCTGCAAAAAGTCACTCACCCACCAGCATGTTCTGCATGCTGTTCCCTCATTTCTGAATGTAGGAATTGACTCACAACTCTTCTGTATGAATTACTGAAGTTTCTCTCTGTCTCTCTCTCTCACTGTCTCTCTTTTCATAATGATAAGTTATCCAGAACATGAAAAGTTTACTGCAAATCCCAACCAAAATCATTTAAGAGAATGTTGTCAATACGATAGAAATCTGGATCCCGTTTTAAATGCTGTAGCTACATTCGGGTTCAAAAACTGATGAGTAATTATAATAATCACTGGTATGCAGCCACTGTGCCATGTTAATCAAAGTATGATGGAAGACCAACCAATATATTTAAATGGGAAGTTTTGACATAAAATGTCAGCAAAGATTTTACCTAGAAGAATATGCTTTAGTGTGTAAGACAGACTGCTGCCATCTAAATGACTTATTAGTGCATCAGGTACTCTGTTGAAGGGAAGTAAATCCATGATGGCTAGTAATATCTAAGCCATGATAAACCTGACTAACCTAGCCATACCACTGTCCATTGATCGAGGCAAAGTTAATGCTAGTTGGTCTGACGGATGCTCTGGACGCTGTTCTGTAGATGAAGGAGTGGTCTGTGATCAGCAGCAGGCTTGGACCTATAATAAAAAACTGAAATAGAATCAACTAATGTAACTGAGAAAAGCATCTATTTTTCCATCTTCCTGTGCATTTTATCAGCTCCACAGATTACCCATCCCTGGCTAAACCAGATGCCGGGAGTTATAGCCTTCATGGCTGATGTCTTGGCAAAAAAAAAAAAAAAAAAAAAAAAAAAACATTTTTAAGCATTGCCTTATCATCTGAGAGGGACAAAAGTCAACCATCTGGATTTCAGAATACTAAGTCCTGGTGGGAAACTTTGCCTACATTTTTTTGTATCACCAAGGCTCATTGATCTGTATAGGAAGCCAAAGGTTCTGATTTCCATAAATAAATCTGATGGCTAATACAGGTCTCTTCCATTTTGTATTTTTTTAACCAAACTAAGATATACCTCTGCTTTACTACCACATTGTCCCACCGTAGTGACTGGAGTAATTTACATATCCTAAAAGCCCCGGTGTAGAGCCAATTTAATAATGTGGTCCATAATACTAAAGAATGACAATCCCTCACTGACTTCATTACACCTTTTTTCTATAACTGACACCAACTGAGCACCTGTGGGCTTCTTTGAATCTCTGTGGTTGGCATTCCTGTGGCTCAATACTTTCCATAATCTACTGACAATCAGTGATAAGCCTGATTAGACAGGTCTAAGAATCTTGTCAGCCAACCAGCCTAAAACAGTCATTTGTATGTGTAGAAAGCTGGGGAAGTCTTGTAGGATGCACCACTGCAGAATACAGCAAGTCATGATATTCAAAGCCTAGCACCTATATTTAACTGGTAAATTCAAATAAAAGGTTTTAAACTTAAATATGGTACTTGAAGCCCATGAATTGCCCAATAAAGTTAACAATGTTCATCTCCAAGAAGCCAAATTTGTGGAGGCAGTGATGTGGGATGGTGCAGTGTCTCCATAGTCAGTGAGCAAAATCTGGAAATCTGTAGATGATGAGATAGACTGTCAGCTATGGTATTACTCACACCAGGTACTCACCTTAGCACAGAATGTTAGAATGATTTCTAAACTGAGTAATATCAGCAACCTCAAGACAAAATGGGATCTGTTTGGGTGGGAGAAACTACCTAAAAGATTCTGAAGAACAGCTTGATTATCAGAAAAAAAAATTTTGTCCCCAAACTGTCCTTGCCAAATGTAAACTGCAGTTCAAATGGAGATGATTTCCAAAAATGGGATGTCTTTCCTGACTGACCCAGGCCAAGACATATGGCCCTTCAGTTGTAAACCATCTGCCTCAAAAGTAACCAGCCATGCCTGTACTAGCTGCTGCATCTGTAAAAAGATGGGTTGAATCTGAGGAGATCCAATCTGATTTCCACTGGGTAACCCTATTGAACTTACCCAGGGGAGTTTTCAACAGATATAGATTATATTTTACTCTTTTTGTAATTCATAGCCAAGAATTCCTTTGCCCTCCTTTTAATAAATTAGTCAATAATCTTGTGAATGTTCTGCTGGAGGAGGTCACTCTGTGGACAAATTTAAGTTAAACCATAAGTGAGATGATCTGAATCACACTTGCTTTGGAAACTACCACAAATTCATTGATGGGTAACTTTAGAAGCTGTATCTTCTTATAGTCTGAACCTTTGCCTGACTAGATTGAGTTCTAGGCCTAGAAACATAAGGCAGTGACTCAAACCTTCCTTCTTATCCTTGGCCAGTGGGACTCACAGGTGAATGCATATGTCAATGAAAATATTCATGCCTTCCCTGCCACATTGCATATCATCCCTGATGATGAGGATGCTGTTGAGATAGAGAACTGCAGCTTGGTTCTTGGCCCTTTCCTGCCAACTCCAGTGCAAAGCTGTGCTAAAAGACTCAAAAATAGCAGAAAAGGTGGAACATCCTATTTACATGGCCCTGTCAAAATATAAATGCTATTGAAATAACAAGCTAAGCCTTGGCTTGGGATAAAAATGAAAAACTAAATTTATGTTGAGGATACCCAGCCAAAGCTCACAACATATTTTGATGGGTTTGCTGGTATATACTAGGCTAGCTGCCTTTGGCAAGCAACTTTGACAGTTTCCCTTCCTAAGGTGAGAATTAAGCCCTGAACCTTTTGCCTGTGAGGTAAACAGCTTAACCGTTATGTCATCTCAATCTCTCCTGTAGCATTATCTAGAGTGGCATATTTTACCCTAGTGTCATCCTTTAAAATAAAGTCTTTGATTGGTAAGTCAACTGGGGAGGAGAGGTGATGAATTAGATGACATATGCATTTTTTTTCTTAGGCACTAGTCCAATGAGTGAGGTCATGAAATGGTCACAGGCTGAAGTACTAAATGCACTGATCATCCTTCCAGCTTGTATTTCAACCTTAATCATATTTATTACTCTATTGTCTTTTCCAATAGTGGATCTCAAATTTTTGACAATTCTGTTATTGAAAGGAGCATTTGACTTCAAAGTAAAAGCCTATGAAAATTTACTAACATGAAGTCTTCCTTGGCATGTGGGTAAAACTCAAGTCTGTGGGCAAGTGCATCCACTTTAATAGGTAAATATGCTAGTGTTGCCCTGTAAAGAAGAAAATTTCCTGCTGGCTGGAAAGGAACCTGTCTCCCAAAAATGCCCTGCTTACTTTAAATAGAAGAACTTACCCTGATTGACTCCACCTGGCTTCAGTCTGGACTGACTCAAATTTTGCCAGCAATTAGAAGCTTTATGGGGTTTCTCACAATTCTAACACATGAGATAAATAGCAAGTGAACCAAATACTATTCCTTTGTTGAAAGCCCTACAGGTTTTTGTGTTCTAGGAGTCCAGATTGGTTCCTGTTTTTTTGTAAGGAGGTCTGCCCAACATGGCAGTTAATAATTTATCAGGATGAAGCCAATCTCACCTTAAGGATGTGTTAACTACCTTTAATTTCCAGAACCTTTGATTGTAACCCAACCAAGCAACCCCCCACAAACATCATGTGTTCTTCTAATAGTACGTACAAAATCAAAAGCAAGACCAAAAGAGTTTTATTTTTAATAAGGACCACTGTGAAACATCAAGAAACTTGATTCCAAGAGTCCCAGTTTTTCTAGGTCTGTTTATTGTTAGTCAATTTGCATAAAGCAGCTAAGGTGACTGCTAAATCCTTGTAGCCTTACTTTTTGGCTTCCAAAAACCTTTGTATTCCATCCATGTGTGACTCCTGGTGGTGGTGGTGGGGAGGCATTTCCAGCTGAAAAGTCAGCTGTGTTGGCTACTGTTGGCATTGGCAATAACCTAGTCAGGATGAGGGCTTCAAATCTGAAAGGATGTCCGAACCACCACTTGTTTTACCTACCCATGCTTTCCCTAATCAGCCTGAATTGGATGAGAATGGTACATTCATCTGTGAGGTACTAGAATATCCCCTATCCCTTAGAACCAGTGGGGAGCCAAAGCGTTTTTCTAAAACTTACCCCTGCTGGAATTTGGAAGACACCCCAAAAATTCTTGTAGGTACTATTTCACCATAAATTCTCCCTCTCTGTTCTCTTCACCAAGAGGAAATTCTTCTATGGCCAGTGTTGGCATAGCTGTCTCTGTTTGAACTTTCCCATCAGGCAGGATCTCAGCAGTCTTCTGGGATCTGTGTTTGATCTTCTTAGCTGTGGTATCAACTGCCTCAGAGGAATCTAATTTTTCTGATATTCTACCTCTCTTGGACCCCATTTGGAATGAGTCTTCTCTCCAATTCTAATTCATGAAATAGATCTTTCAGCCTCAGATGTTATTCTGGCTCATCAAAATCTTAGAGAATGCAAGGCTATAGCACCTATGAAGAAGAAACAAATACTTGGTGATCTGCTCAAAATGAAACAGTATTCACAAATTTGGAGGTTATGAAAATAATGCAACTTATTCTCTGAGTGAATGTGAAAGACGTAAATCCTTATAATAAAAAACTTAACTGGTAGTGCACATGATCCCTCCCCCAATACAAATATGATAATTCATTATATTAACTAAACTAATTTTAAATTGTTTGGGGTTAATGTTAAAACCAATTGTAGAATTAAGGTGCGGGAAGGAGGGATTTAGCTATAAGTTTGCTGGAAGGACCCCGACAGATTGCCCTAGAAGAGCTTGAACAAACAGTACTTATGACTACTACTTTGATGTGTAACATATATATATATATATATATATATATATATATATATATATATATATATATATATATCCTTTGTATGGAAGTAACCCTGTTTACCACAAATAATAATATATGTCTTATAAATAGGTTCTCTGTTTTGTAATATGATATATGCCATGCTTGATGAAGATGGTGAAGGCTGATGTCTAGTACAACCTAACAAAGATAGCAATGGTATTATGACTTCATTTCCATTTTTTCTGATTTATGAATTAAAACTGTAATTATTAAATCGAATAGTGACTATTAAACTATCAAGGTGGAAGTGGTTTACTAACTGGCTATTATGACTCCCTATTAATGAAGAATGTTTTCAACTACTTAAGTTAATTGGTCTCATTTCCCTCAGTAACTTAGAACCCAGTGAGAAAAACCTTCAAGAAAAGTTAGCATGTGCTTCTATTGATTAAAAGGGAATGATCAACACTTGACTCTCAAATGCAAGTTCTGCACATGCATACTCATCCTTCAAACATCTGTTTCCATTCCCAAAGACATTTAACCATACAATTATCTATGTCCTTATTTATTTATTTATTTTTTATGTATATAAGAGTGATTACAAACCAAAGTCAAGCCTCCTTAGGCAAATCCCTACAACATGCTACAGCACAGATGCTGAGAAACCCAGGAGCCAACTCAAGAAACTGGCAACACTTCAAAGTTCACAATCCCCATCTTGTTAATCTCTTTACTGTGATTCTTTTTAAAATAAAGATGTCCTGTCAACCAGCTCAGGAGGATCTGTTCCCTGAATTAACATCAGTGAAATCCAAGCCAGGAGAAGGAAGACAGAACACTGCCACCGATGGTCACTCCTAACAAATATGACAAGGTGGGAAAAAATTACTTATACCCCTACCATACACCAGCAACCACCAATTGTTATTTACTTACTCTTCTTATTATTTGCATTGGCAGTGCAATGAACAGCACCTCAACAGTCCTCTAGCTCCTGCTTCAACTCATTCAGAGGAATTCACTGACAGGTAACTCTTCAATGGTAGACTCACACTTATAAATGAAAAGAAGTATGTTTAAAAAAAAAACAGGGTAAAGACTAACTCAGTCACTGGCAATAAACAGGGCTCTGAAAGTATAAGAGCAAGAAGACTATGAGGCAAAGGAAAGGCCAAACTATGAGAAGACTGTGAAGACCATCTGGAAGCCAATCACTTGAGTGATCTGTCACACTTGATGTCAAGGGGAAAAAGGCAACAAGTACTTCCCCTACTAATGTCACTTAGGTCCAGTTGACAGCACTATTTGATTCAGCAAATGTTCTATTACAAGAAAGGAATTTCTACTTTCAAGCCTCTTTTCATTTGAGACCTGATGTTTTGTGAGCTGTACAGTGACAAGGTAGCCTGAACTGCGTACTTTTCAGTAGGTGTTTTTTCCTCCATTAGTCCTGCAACCATTACCCAAGTGACCCTTTCCTCATATCTGCTAACTTCAAAGCAAGGCCCTTGCACCTAAAACATTTGACAGTGCCTAGACTGTTCTATTACCTCACACTGTTCTACTACCTTTATGTGGTCTGCTTTTGCTTTGGTATTTTTGCTGCACTGTACTTGTATTGTTGATCACTACTACTTTTTTTAACATAAGGATTGGTCAGTACGCGCATGTTGGAAGGTGTGTTTGATTAGATCACTCCCTGAGTTAGCCCAGAAGTTCTTCATTTTTGATTTCTTGCTTAAGCAGTTAAGCCGAACCAACATAGCTCTCAACCTCTTACATAACAAATCTGGACAAAGCCAAACATAATGGGGGGATAAAGGACCAAAAATAGGGACACATTTTAAATTTTGCTCTTATAAACTTAGAAAGTTGCAAGAATAAAAAGATTTGTGTTAGAGTGCATTTTCTGTAGAATATGAAGCCTGAAACTCAAGTGGCTATCATTATTTAGTGACTTAAATCCTCTATGACTTGACAGAAAATCACAAATCTTATGAGGAGCAGACCAAAAATAGGAGCCAAAAATCTGGACATTCTGCAAAAATCTGGACAGTTGAGAGGTATTAGAGATCTTGTGAGGGTAGATCCAAAAGTGGAGCTCATTCATCTTAGCCTCTCTTCCTTCAAAATGCGTTAAATACATATAAAGTAAAGTAAACATTTTAATAAAAAAACATAAAATAAAATAAAATAGAATGCAGTCCTCAAACCTTTTCATTCTACTGGCAAATGAGCGCTGCTTAGATGACTGAGGAAAGATAGTTACAGCTCTGAATTTATTGTACAAAAGGTAGGCATGTATCAGGTACAGACCTCCCATTGAACAGAGGGGGTGGATAAGGGGAGAGTTAAAACTTTATTGTGGATGCCTGTGATGTTATGGGAAGCCTGCTCTTGTGTGCATGTGGATGGAGTCTCAGAGAGGTGTGTTTTTGTCTTACCATTAATTTCAAAAAATCAGTTTACATCTTGTTAAAATCACATCCAAGTCAAGTTAAAACATTTTTCCAGACATGCCCCAAGATTATAATGGAAGCCTCCATAGTTAATATTTTGATGAACTTAAGCCACGGGAGTGCCAAAAAGATTTTTATATCCAATTAAATAATAAGCGGTCAGAAACTGCATGCGGATCTATTACTTTTCATTTTAAATTTCAACCTTGTTACCTTGTTTAACTGTTTTATATTGTGGCTGTCTCACTCTTACCTCTGGCACATGTTTAACATTGTAGTGCTTTTCTACAGCGTCTACATATCTTTAACTGGTGGAAGCTTATCCTTATTTGTACGATTGGTGTAAATGCTTTTACACTGTGCCATGCTGCTCTTCCAGTGACATTTATATTTTATTATTGCCTTATACATCTGCTTTGTGTATCAGACACATTATTCAAACCTTCTATGGCATTCTATCTGTATATGCAATCTTTTCTTATTTATTAGCATGTTTGATCAACAATTAACAATCAACAACTAACAAAGAAAAATAATGAGCTATTTACAATTAACAGCCCATTCTAATGACATGTAACTCAAATGCCATTCAGCAATGGAAAAGTATTTTTTTTTTTTTTACAAATTTTTCATTATTCAACACATTCATTTATCTCAATAAGACCACTTGGTAATTTTAAGCTCATAGGACATGATGTTACTCCTGAAATGTGTACCTTTTAGAGCCACATTTGGTGTATCACTGCCATTCCCAATTCAAGTATGTTAGCTACCATCCTTTTTTCTTTAAGATATTATCCAACTGGCCTGCTTTCTTTCATGGCTTTTCCTTGCCTTACCCATAGTAGCTGTCCTTTGACTCTTCTCTATTTCACCCACAAACTCCTTCACCTCCTCTGTGCAGGGAGCCCTAGTTGTCTTCGATAAAATGTAATGGATTCTTTTTCAAAGGAAGCATAACAATGGATAGGAGCTTATAACTTGAACCCTGCAAATCTAGCAGCATCATATCCCAACAATACGATCAAGAAATACAGAGATCACTGGCTTGGAAATCTCTACCAAGAGGCTCCGGAGTTTTTTTTTAAACCACGCAAGTATGGAACAAGCCCAAAAAAGTGCTTGCAAGTATTCCTTACTTCCTAATTACACCACCAACAGTTTGGCTTGAATAATTATTCTGGATAATCAGACTTGCATATAAATAAAATTACTTATACAGGCATTTTCAAGTAAACATCTTAAATAACTTGGCCTTTGTTGCATACATTGCTAACCTATACACCACTGAACAAACATCATGGGAGATCTCTCTTCCCAACTTCCTATTACACATAGATTTAAAACTTATCAACCCTTTATATTTAAGTCCTGAATTGATTGAATTGCCCATCTTATCAAACTTCTCGTCAAAAGGTGAGGTACCTCTAGTAGGTGGTATCTGTAGCTTGCAAGATAAAAGATACTAGAATCCATATTTATTTGTCATTTAAGGAGATCCAGGTACTTGACAAGTGCCAAACTAAGAATCAGTGCACACAACTTTCAAAATTAGGTCGTAAAAACAAAAAAAAATGGAGTCAAACTAAACTTCAACGGACAGTAAAATTAGTTTTAATAAGTTTAAGCACTTTCATCCAGTTGACTTCTTCCATCCATAGACTTCTTCACAAACTTCTGAAGTGTGGTTTAACTCAATTATTTCTTTTTACAACCTAATTTTGGGAGACCCAGATACTTCCAAACTGGCCTCCTTTCATATCTCTGATAAGCTTGCTCCCATGTCATTCTACTGATCCCTTGGGTTCTCAGTACAATATTTGTGATTTTTTTTCACCCAATTAAACATCCAGTTGTTAGGCCTCTGAAGCAGTCTTGGAATCCTATCATGAGCTATGCATTTTTTCAGGGGAATACAAGATAATTTACCATACACGTATTCAGTTTTCCTACTATCTACCTTTGAAATATAGCAAAAATGAACCCTTTCAGGTCTAGTATCTAAGGATTCACATTCACTATTTGGCTCTTCCAGGCCAATTCATTGTCCAATGCCTGAGGAAGTTGCAGAATCTTTTTACAGGACTATGTCACTATAAAGCCTTGAGTCCAAAACCCTTCAGCCACTCTGCTCCCCTTGGTGTTACCACTTTCTTTCAAGCCATCATGGGCTCTTTCCATGACAGACAAAATTGTTGAAGACAGTCACCAACTTCCTGTTAAATGCCACCAGAGGATAATCCGGAAATGTGTGGGACACATACAACATAAGAGGCAAATCAAAACATTTCAGTGCTGTATATGCTGGTCAAGTTAGAGCAGGATCTGTTTCCAATTACGTATTACCTCCCTGGTTCTCCACATTTATCCACCTATTATCCTGGCTACTGAGTCCTTCATAGTTGCATCAAGCCAACCCCCTCAAATACTTTACAAGATCCAACTTATCCAAAAAGGACGATTCCTTCAGCAGACTAAAGAGGGAGAGCAATTGACAAATATTATTCTGGTATTGTCCTGCTTAATCCATTGCCCACTGATTTTATCAGACCTAGCTAATATACTAAATATTTTTCCCAGTTCCTTCTCAGAGTTTGGCAGATAAAGCAGGATGTCATCTGAGTACAGGGATAGTATAATGTGACTTTTTCCAATTGCATACCTCTTAAACCCTAATCTTTTTAGTAACTCTGGTAAACACTCCAGTTGTGAACAGAATATGGGAGGTGAAGTATTCCTGCCTTGTGCCCTTCTACAGCTCAAGATGCTTCTATATCCCTAGCAGAAGTTTGCCCACACCCTCAAGTTTTCTTATAGTCCCATAATCAACTGTGGTGATCTCAATGGAATGCTAAGCTTTATTAATATAAACTTTAGCCACAGCCACTCCACATGGCCAAAAATCTTTTTAAGCATCTAAACTATGTAGAGTCACCTACCTGCCCTTTATATTGTATTTCTAATGATCAAAGCTATTTTTATTAAGATATTGAAGGGCTGCACCCCCCCCCCAACACACACACACACACACACACACACACACACACACACACACACACACACACACACACACACACACACACACACACACAAAGCCAGTCTGCATCGCACTCAGTAATATCACCATCAATAAATTTATAATCCTGGTTTATAATCAATACATGACTGCAGGTGGGTGCAGCCTCAAATTCTTCCCTATATGCATAGAGGTATTGTTCTAAAACTGGAATTACCTTTAAAAGAGACCAGGTCCATGGGAACATTTTATAAGATTGTTCTTCAAGCAGGAATGAAGTTGACATGAAACCAGAGTGGAACTAGTTTGAATTCAGAACACAATATGATTACTGCTACTAGAATATGGCATCTTCTTGAGGGGGATGATTACAAAGAGTCTCTAAGGACTGAACTGTTAATTAAAGGACATTTCTACAAGATATGCTGAAGGACATATTTTGCTGTGCTTATTAAACTCTTCCCTTGTGTGAAGAAAGTTAATTACTTGTGCATTATATTTTTGTGTAAGATGTATATAATAGAATGAATCGTACATTATATGTTACTGACTTTTTTTCCTCTGGGGGGGGGGGGGGGGGGGGCAGTATGAAATTGTGCCAGAAAGTAATAACCTGAACTGTGAAAATTTCTGCATTTAATACTTGAATTGAATGCTACCTGGAAAATTGTTCTCAGGATATGGGTACTTTGATTTAATTAGTCCCCAAGCTGGAAAGAAACATTTTATTCTAAACCCGCTAAATAAATGAGTTTTTGAAAATTATAAAGCCATACTCGTAACACATCTGTAACTTTCAGCAGACAACAACATTTAGTTTTCTATAAAACTGTGAAACGGAACTCTTTGCTTTGTGTAACTCAGGTTTGGTTAGAAATCAACTAAAATCTACCATTGCACTGCAGTTTGACTGCATGGTGCATATTTCTGTCGCTGTTTTATTCCATTGTAGAAACTTGAGATGTTGCTCTTGGTAGCGTGTGATATCTCAGTAACATAGTCCTATGTATCAGTCATAAAACTTAATGGGGTTCCATGACTAGGGAGTTTAATTTTCCAGGCTGATTCAGTGTTTGTTGTGACAAACACTGAACTTGGAAACATGCTTTCTGAGTACATTCATGTATTGCATTTTCAGTATTCACTTCCTTAATTACCTTAGCTTTACACATGAAAGCAAAATGTTCCATCTAGTAACATTTCATAAATCTACTACAATGTGCAACAATCTGGACTTGTTAGGCAAATGAATACACATAATGCATTTGCCAAGTTCACATGTTTCTCATGCATGCTTATTTTGGCTTGTATTATATTTCTTTTTAAATTTGCCATTTGCCCTTTATTTTATATTACAAATATAATTTGCCATATTCCTATTAGCATTTCCACTGTACTTGTTCAGCCTGTCTAGCAATTTGTATAGCCCTTTCCAAATTTAGATTCAATTCTAATTGTAACTTTTGACGAACTTCAGTATCAGCCAGTTCAATTATAATTTTGAAAGTAATCTGTCACAGTTTTTTTCAAACGTATTGTTTTCAGATAGTTCATGCATATGCTCTACACATGGTTCATTATTTTTTAGCATAAACTGTACATTAAGCTTACTTAATGCCTACTTACAAGTAACATCCTTGACCTAGGTTAAAAAAAATAATGGTATACCACTGCAAGTGTTTACTTAAATTTCTACACTGTCTTTGTATACTGTGATGGCTATACTGAAATATGCAAACCTCTGCCCTTATGCTGTCCAGGGAAATGACATTTCAAACGTAAATAGTATTGATTGGTTAAATTTAAGCATATTCAATGAGAAGTCAGTTTGCTTGGCTAAACAGATTATATATGGTAAAATAACCAAATTGTGAGGTAAATCAGCTTACGGTAAGTTCAGTGACATTCATCAGAGCCAATGGTATGGTTTAAAAAAACATAAGAACATACTCAAAAAGTGGTAACTAGACTAGCCATATACACCTTTAAGCAGACAAACTTAAAAGTTCTTGCCACTTTTCCTCCAAAATCGAGCATTGTCATACATGACAGCCCTGGTGTTAAATTGTGTCTACCCATCTAGTTATCAGCACTAGCCTTAGCCAAAGGAGTACTTTATTTGACCTGTGGTAGTAATGTACACCATTCACTTATAATATGCTGAGTTAGAAACCTGACCCTTTCTGCAAGTCTTGTTTATTTGTTCATATAAAATTCGAATTCTTAGAGTGTGTGTGTATATATGAAGCCACTGATTTTGTGTTGAAATAGGAAGTCATATATGACTAGGTCTTTCATGGCTCCTAAAATGAGTCACAGGTCACCTCAAAGCAACCTGTAAGCTAATGAGCATGACAGTTGTGCTAATGTATCATGGCAACTAAAGAATTTAAGACCTTTAATTTTCTTGATTAGAAATCTTTTGGGCCTTTCCAGTTAAGTGATATGCTTGGATGTGTGCATACTAAGGGGGGGGGGGGGGGGGTTATTCAATGATGGTTCAAATAAACGAAGAGTAAAGTGGTAGGATGAATTCCTTGGATCTTGAAGATATTCCCTTGAAAATTAATTGGGTCAGAGAGAGACAGAATGTTTTCTTGACTAGGGTGGAAATATGACGATTGACTGAGTAATAGTTATCCACATAAATACCAAAGTGTCTCTGGGATATACAGCTATCTCACTGGCAAGTTCAATTTAAGATCTATTGACTGCTTGTTTATGGTACTATTAGTTTTGTGGATGTGCAGGATGTCACATAGGACTGAATGCCTTCCATCTCTGGATGATAGACAGAGGTCACCTCTCAAATATATGTAGGAGACAGAAAAGAGAGATATAATGATTTAAGGTAGTCAGGGTATAAATTAAATGAACTGTATATTGCTGCAATGTCTTGGCCCATAGCATACAACAAGTGTTTGCCTGAATTTCTTCACTGTCTTTTTCTAATGTTGGCTCTACCAAACCATACAGATCTTGATTATCTTAATGAGGAAATACTGCATTCTGTCAGGCTGGATCATCTGCTTAGACAAGAGCATGCCGAAGGTTCATAGCTTCATAGGTTATATGTGTATATTACACTAACGACCACTACAGTCCTTATAATTCTAACTGTACAACCTTAATGTAATCCACAAATTTGATTTATGTAGGGGTAATTTTCTGACTGCCTCTGTCAAAACCGGAGTGAATTTCTGATTACCTATCAGATGGTCCAAGTTGTGTTTGGCTACGAAGGAACTCTGCTTCACATAGATGGGGGAACCTGCTCCAGAGAATGTAAATTCCCTGAGAACCATATCTGTCTCTCCAACAGGTTTTTGTTGTTACAAGCATAATGTAGGTCTTTGGATCTAGTAGTACTGAAGTTGTTTGTTTTGTGGATCTGCAAAAGATTCATCTAAAAAGGTTTCAGGGATGCCTTGTATACCAGGAAAAGATCACTTATCAGACGTCTGTATTATCCTGAGTAAAGAGACAGGACATTAAGGTGATTAGCATAGGATATTGTGTTTACTCCCTGTATTCATTTTGTAAGGAACCTTTGTGGAAGCTCGAGTTGCATATGTCTGGTCAGGAGCATACCGAAAGGAGCGTTATACTCTATGATGGGTCTGATGAGGACTGAGCACAGTGGTATGATGACATGTCTGGACCTAGATACCATGCCCTTACTTATAAGTTGAGTAACATAGTAGGATTTTCTCACAACCTTGTATGCATGTTGGATGAATGCTAGATTACTATCTACAGATGATGCTGAAGGCTGGGGTGGGGAAGGGGAGACCCAGAGAGGCATGTAGTGACCTGAAAAGGGCATTTTCTTCTTTTTTTCTTCTACTGTTAACTGTGATAAAAGATGTACATATATGAACATATGAAATGTGTTGATTATCTGCACATGTGGCCAACTGTTGTTGCATTAAGAATAATTCCACATAAATTTCATAGTTAAATTATTAAAAAAACTACTATCTCTCATCACATCATTCCAAGTGTGAATGGACAAGTACTTTTACCTGAGTGCATGGCCTTTGGGTATAACATTCAAAAAGACTGCCTGTGCGCTAAAAACCTGAATGAGTAAATGAAACGAGGACAGAAGTTTTAACAGGCAACGTTACACTCTGGCTTCAGAGTGTTATTTGGGCATTGCAACACTTAAACTACATAGTGGTGAACAACAACTGTAGTTGTTATATGGCATGGGCTCTATGGTTTCAGTCTGTTTCTGACCATAGTCCAGACAGGATAATGTACACTTTGTATTGTGAAAGTGGCTATAGTGAAGACAGGTTGGCAAGTTTAAAATTCAGAATAAAAATTATACACTGAGCTATCAGCAGTATAGTCAGAAACAGACTAAAAGTAGTGTCTATGCTTCTGTTTCCTCTGGCATGTCCTAGAGTGATGGGGACAATAAATGCTGGTTTCTGAGTTTGATTAAAAGAACACACATACACACAGGTGCAGCCACAGACTTTGAAACTTAAATCTGCATTATGAGTCTTCAGTCCAACAGTAGAAAATAATATTGAAATAAAATGAAAATTTGCGTGCAATCATTTTGGGTTGTAGAAAAGTACAGTTGTATAGATAATTTTTCTATTAAAGTAAATATTCAAATGATCCCTGGTGCAGTATCCTAAGATATATGTTTTCTATTCTGCAAAGCTTCAGGGCACCTTCCACTTACCCAAACCATTAGCTTGAGCTGAGCTGGCTAAAAAGACAAGTTTGGGCACCAAGACTTTCAGAGCTTTCATGCCAACTTAGAAGGGAGGCTGAGTCCTGAGGAGACATTGCTGTCAATAACAAAACAACAAAAAAATGCCTATGCACTGGAATAAAAAACACACCAAAAAACAAGGAGGGAGTGAATGAAGGGAGTGGCTACTGCAGCAGTGATCATTTGAACATCTACTGCCATCGTAAATTTATTTACACAACTATACTACCGTCTTCATATTGATCACTACTGAGATAGCCTAAGCTGTGTGAGTAGATTACCATAGCTTAGAACTGGGAGGTAGAAGTAGAAAGGTACAGGAAGCACTGGAAAATGGTCCTAGCACAATTTAACCTAGACCTGGAGAAGTAATGTGGCTTGTTGTGCTTTGTAAAAGTATGTACAGAGGACCAAGCTGCTGCTTCTAGAATACTTCTATAATTCAACCCCTCAAAAAAATCCATAGACAAAACCAAGACATGATAGAATATGGCTTTCTTTGCCTGTAATAGTTTTATTGTGGTGGAAATAACAAAGGTAATAGCTCGAGATATCAATTTGGAAATAGTCTGTTTTGACACTGGTTGTCCCTTCTCCTTACCTTAACAAGAAATGAACAGCTGAACGGAAGTTCTGAAAAATGTTGTAATGTCAAGATAGTACCTGAACTATCTGTTGACCTCCAAGGTATGAAGTATCCTTTCTCCCTCATGGTGGGCTCAGGGAATAACACAGGGATATGGATAGTTTGGCTTTAAGTAAGACTAAATTCCACTTTAAGCATAAAAGAAGGATTAGTTCTAAAGGAACCCCTGTCCTGAGGAAAATGAAATAAGGTTATCCTACCATAAGAGCTTACAAGTCAGATATTCTTCTTGCAGAAATCAGAGCAAGGATTAGAACTTTTTTTCATCTTAAGAACCTCAAAAAATATGTTGACATGGGGATGCCTTGAAAAAGGAGGATCCATAGGCAGACATGCTAAATAGTAAATAAATGAACCTTGATAGAGTAAGACAGGCAAATAGAAAAGCAACTCACACAAATATTGTAAAACAAGTGAAACACTACTCTGAATGGGTTCAGATTATGTTTTGGCACCAGCTAGAAAACATTTTCCATTTGCTAGTATATTATTTTCTAGCAGAAGGCTTTCTTGCTCCCATTAGTACCTCCTGCACCTCCTCAATAAACAAGTGCCTAAAAGGTACTAAGATCCTAAGTTCCAGACAGTCAGTTACTGTTGTTTGAGATTGGGATGTATAAAATGTCCTTGTTCTTCTTTTTTAAAACAAGAAACATCTCTGTTAAATTATCACTTATGATGTAGGGAATCATACATTTATATAAATGAAAACAAACCATATTGACATATTTTCTGTTGCAAACATTATACAACACTTATAATCTATCCAGTCATTGTCAGTTGAACATTACAAAGCACATTCAATTCCTGCCTTCCATTATACTTCATTCCTCCTTCAAAACATTATTCTTCATGCATTGCCTTACCATTCCTATTTTTCCCCCATGTAATTTGTTTCCACCCTTTTCTAAAGCTCCCACTTCCAGTAGTTTTATCTCTGTTACTATATTTCTTACTTCTAGTACGGTTGGTTTAGGCCTTCTTTTCCATTTTCTAGCGAATGCTTTTTGCAGCCACCAGAATTAAACTCATCAAGGCATTACTATGTCTATGCAATTCCAATTCTGTGTCACACATCAAAAAATTATTTTATTAGTTACACCAATTTGCTCACCCAGTATTTCTGATAGAGTAGTCTGCAGGGAATTTTTAAAGTCTGCCAGTTCATTACAGTCCAAAAAAAATATGTTCTCAGTTACCTATTTGGTCTCTGCTTTGTCTCTGCTCTTGTGTGACTAAAACAAGTCTGTGAGAAACTTGTGTTAACTGCCACTGGCCAGTTCCAAAAGAAGAGATAAACACTGTTGCCTGACCCAGAAGGGAGTCACCACAATGATCTTGGGGGATTCCTTCTGAATCATTAGAATTACCTTGAATATCAGAAAGGGTAGAAAAGCATACAGGAATATTACTGTGCAAGGAAAGAAAAGGCATCTGTTTTCCAGGCCTTCTTGCATGAAGTCTTGGAGCAGAATTCTGCCAACTAATTTGTTTACTGAGAATGCAAAACGGCCTACTTGAGGAACTCCCCACAGATAGATCAGATCTTGGAAGACCCCCAATCTAGTTTCCATTCATGAAGATCTGCCTCTGTCTTGTACACATTGTCTGTCACACAATTTTGCTCTGACAGAATGTAGGAAGCAGAGTGAGATTCTGCTGTAAAGTCATATCCCATGACAACATGTCTAGTCTGCAAAGCAGGTGAGACCTGTCTCTCACTCACTTTTTTATGTACCACATCACTGTGGCTTTGTCTGTAACAACTTGAAATAGTACTGGGGACCAAAGGTAATTTAGAGAGTTGAGTGCCTTGATAAGGGAAAAATTCCCCTTTACATTTATATGCTTGTGTCTATGTTTGTTGTCCCAGATACCTTGCATTTGTATACCCCTAGCAAAGTGCAAGGTAACTGACAGCTTTGGTACAGGATGGGAATGAGGGAGACCTGGATTCAGGGTGCTTGATGTCTCCATCAAGTGATTTCTCTCCTCACACATCCCAGACCTGGAATCAGAAAACATAATGGGTGTTGATGCTGGGACCAAAGAGACTTCAGATACCACTCTATCTTTCTCATGTGGAGTCTTGTCAAAGGTATAATGTGCATCACAGATGCCATGAGACTCATAATCCTGAGTTATTCCCTCCCTTGCCTTTTAAGGGGTCCCCAACAGTCACAGAAGTCATTACTAACCCCCAGGCCATAGTGGCTGTATGTGTAACAGAAGGATCAGAGGAAAACCTCTGGAATAGATTTAAATGTAGATATATATTTTTCCTGTGGAAGGTTGTCTTGGATTCTAAGCCTGCATATGAGATATCTCACCAAAGAGAGATATTCCTGACTCTTTGAAAAAGTGTCTGCATAGATAATTAAGACACCTAATTATGGAAAAATGTGCATACCATGTAGCCTGCAATGTGCAATAACTGGAGCTAGACACTTTGTGAACATTCTTGGATCAGTGGATAACCCAGAGGGTAAGGCATAGAATGGATAATGTGATCCAAATACATAAAACATTAAGAAACATCTGAGCCTTGATGGATAAGAATGTGATGATAAGCATCTTTTATATCTAAAATTACCAAAACAATTCTCAAATAGGGAATAAAGGGTAAGAGACTGTGCCGTAAATGGATCTTGAACTTAGGGATAACACAAACTGGTTTAATAAAACAGTCCATACATGATCCCCAGGCATTATCTTTGTTTGGCATCAGAAATGTTTCTTCAATGAAAACCTCTTCTCCACTGGGAAAAAAGGAGCTATGTATAATTACCTCCATCCTGATAAAGCACGTGCTGTAGGATAAGAGGGAACAGAGCGGTTTGTTCTGGTGATGTGGAATAATTTCCTGCAAAGGAGGGATCTCTTTCACTGAGTCAGTCTCAGAAACCATTTGTCTGAAACAACCTGTTGCAAAAGAGAGAGAAATGGATAATCTGACTTTCTGGAAGAAATAAAAGTCTGCAAGGGTGGGATGTGAGACAAGGCTCCTTACATGCTAATTCTGTCTTGTATTGACTGTCCTTAGTTCTGGGGGGGGGGGGGGTTCCTGCTTTCTTTTAGGGAACCTTCCCACCATTGTTTTTTAATGTCTGCTTACCAGCATATTGCTGAGACTGTTTGTTTTGTTTTTCTTGCTGCAGTTGAACAAGAGAACACAATAACCTTTGGAAAATTTAGAGAGGGAGGGAGGGAAAAATCTAAGAGATTCAATGTATATCAGCTTAGCCCTCTCATCACATTTTTGATAACTTTTGCAGCAAAGGGACCAAATATCCAAAAGTGAATGTAAAAGCTCATATTTGCATCCTCTAGGAGGTTCTGAGAATGAAGCCAGGCAAACTTCTTCAACACAGTACCAGTGGCAACATCACTGAATGTAGTATCTACAGTCATAAACACACTTTAAATGACTAGTGACATGAAAAATAAAAGAAACCAAACTACACTAAGTGGATTTTCCTCACAAGGAGGAACTGCATATAAAACATTCTTCATATTCTTACAACTGTAAGTCAGAATAAACTTTAACATATGAGCCTGACAACTCAACATTATAAAAATTATAGTTGCAGAAGCAAATACTTTTCCCTAAACTTATCATCCTTGTGAGAAGGGGAAGGATTAGAGTTAAAATGTTTGGCAGCAGCTGGATTAACTAAAGCTATAGCTGGTGGTTCATGTTTGGGAAGGGTGTGTAAAAAACATTGAGGAACTTTATACATTCTGTTTGCCTTTTTAGGGGCAGTAGGCTGAGTATCAGGAAAACTGTAGGCAGTGACACACACTTCCTCCAGAGCCGACATTAAGTCCTAATCAGAATTTTGAGAAAAAAAACTGTATCTGTTCCATCACATTCCTCTCTTAATTTAATTTCTTGAATCTCTTCAGGAAAAGGCCTACCACTTTTTCTTTTGCCAGAAACCACCTGATAAGAAAGGTCAGTAGCCTGTTCAAGACGCTCAGCTGGACCAAAGAAAGTACTCCTGAAACTGGAGCAGGAGAAGCTAAAAGTTTCATTTTGTTTCTTTCTGACAGGAAAATTAAGAAAAACACATTTTTAATAGCAAAAATAGCTTCCTTGGCAATAACAATACTAACGAATTATACAATTATATAGGTTTTTAGGGTTCTTGTACATAGACCTGAAGAAGTCTAGAAGGACAAAAGCGATCTTTGTTAACAATAGGTTATGAAAATAGAAACTGATTTTTACATGCAAAATGTATATGTGTATATTTATATATAATTTTTGATCGCAAAATGAACTAAGGTTGATATATTTCCAGCCATGTAGTATATTGCCTTGTATAAAATCACAGACTTAATAATTTGGTTAAATAAGATGTACCATTAAAGCACATTAGGGCTATATATTATTATGACAGCTACTAGGTAGGGCAGGACCAGCTCGAATGTCACACTGATGGGGGAAAGGATGTGAATTTAACATGTGTACCAATAACACTTTGTTTTACAGCACAATAAACCACTCCCATGCCTGATAAAAAGTATATATATATTTAGAAAGCTTGTGAGGAAATTATTACTCTATTTTTGTTTTACTTGGATCGCTTGTCTGTGTACTTAATAAAGGATTTTCGACTGGAAACAGACTGCCTGCCTTGCTTGGATTACTTTCGAATACTTAGTAATGCTGTAGAATTATATATTTTCTATTATTACTTTTTGATTTGACGAGTTTACATTCACTACTTATACTACTATTGTCTGATCTGATTAATATACAGTGATTAACTAGAAATATATGGACTGAAAATCTTCCACACAGAGAAGTTTCTTACACTGTTTTGTTTTTAGACCAACTACACTTTAATGGGTTGTTTTGAGACTTCGGGGATACCATGGAGATTACTTGTTTTTTCATTATTTAATCCTCAATCCTCAATGATTTGCCAGAAAACCACAAACATTATGAGAACAGACCAAAAAATATGAGGCAAAATTCTGGATATTCTGCAAAAATCTGTACAGTTGACAGGTATGCATGCTTTAAAATTAAAAAAAAACAAATGTTCTCTAGAGCAACCTCCATTATGTAGGTGTCTGATTCTGAACCCTCTACACACTCATGTATGCCTGCATGTACTCACACATACTCGCATGCATGCACTCGCTCACACTTACATATACATATGCACTCATGCTCAGTCATATACATGCACTTATAAACTTGCATATGCACAGTAGTGCACCTTAGCATACATGCATTCACACACACTCGCATATACATATGTAAGCATGTACATTCTTATACACATACTCATACACTTGCATAGATGCATTGCACACCCTCACATACACCCACTCACACACACTGACATATATGTATGCACTAGTACACACCTGCATGTGCACATGCACTCATGTACAGTCACAATCACGCATTTGCAAACACTGGCATACATGTACTCATGAACACTTGCTGACAACCGAACACACACACAGACATACATGGGAACACTCATACTTTCTTTGTTTCTGATGTCCTTTTTCTCTTTCCTCTGTCACAGCTTTTTTATTTAAAAAATAAAATTGAGCCAGGAGCTGGGGTCACAGTTCATGACCTGATTTAAAGTGTGTGTGTGGGGGGGGGGGGGGACTCACCCCTACCTCGCCCTGTGGGTCTGGCACCCTTAACTATCTACATGAGTTCCCAGACCCCTAACAAGTGAACCAACTGTTAGGGTTTTTTTGCTGATGACATAGTTACCCGGGATGACTGACTTACCAAAAGATACTGTAATGCATTTCTTGGCATTGAGTTTTAACCCATGGCTTTGGCACCAAGCATTTGTCTATGTTATATCTTCTTGAAGGGTGTTCTCATCTTGGATGGATTCAATGAATGCACCCAGTTTGCATTCATCTACAAACTTGGTCAGCGAGAGGCCTTTGACATTGACTTTGACCTCCAAGAAGTAGATGCCAAAATGAAGTGGGTCTAGCACAGAGCCCTGAGGGAATCCTTTGGTGACCTGCCTCTTTGTGGCTTCACTGATCCTAACATCATGGGTCCTATCCATGAGCCAGCTAGCTATCCACAGTGTTATAAAAGGGTTTACACGTAGTTCCATAAGCTTGATGATAATGTATCAAATGCTTTAGCCAGATCTAACTCTGGAAAATATCCTATGTTACACCCATACATAAAGGCAGGACCTCCACTGAACTTAATAATTACAGACTCATTGCTGTACTCTTCCCCCTGACCAAAATCCTAGAAAAATGCATCCATACCCAGGTGCTAATATATCTCCAACATCCTGTCACCTACTCAACATGGTTTCAGACCTGCCCATAGTACCACTACAGCCCTCCTCTGCTTCACAGACACAGTAAACCGTCTCAAAAACGAAGGCCTGCAGATGTCAACTCTTTTTTTGGATATGTCCAAAGCATTTGACACAGTCTCGCACCAAATCCTGTTAAACAAACTAAACCAATATCACCTATCAAATTCCACTCTTACCTGGTTCCAAAGCTACTTAACTGACAGGTACCAAGCTGTGAAATGGGAAAATTCTCTCTCTCTCCTCAGCTGCCCATAACTATAGGAGTCGCACATGGTTCTATCTTAGGACCACTACTGTTCACATACTTCACAAATGACCTCCATACCTCCACACAGCATGCATCTATCATTCAGTATGCAGATGATACTACCATAAACTGTGCTGCACAAAACATTCCCACCCTCCTGCAAACAACTCAACTAGCATTCTCTGACATTGAAAACAACCTTACCAAAGCCCAACTTATCCTCACTCCAAAGAAAACTCATCTTATGATTATAACCAGTTCTAACAAAAACATTGATAACAGTCAATTCACTCTCTACTCCTCAAATGCTACTCCAGTCGATCAAGTGGTACAGGCTAAGCTATTGGGAATAAACATAGACTCCCAAATAAAATTTGTTAGTCATCTCAACTAAACTATTAAAAAAGTACATGCCAAACTGGGATCACTCTACTGGATCAAACCATTCCTTACCAACAACACAAGATCAGCCATTGCTCACTCCCAACTTCTATCCACCCTACTCTATGAATCTCCCATTTTGACTAATCACAACAAAACTGAACTAAGCAAAATGGAAGCCTGCTATAACAGAATTGCCCGCTTTGCTGCAAATTGCTCATATAAAACTCATCACTGTACTGCTTTGAGACAGCACCACTGGCTTGAACTGCCCAACTTCCTAACCTACAATCAGCTCTGCCTCTTTCATTCTATCTATTACCTCCCCAATAAGTGTCCCTCTTAAAAACCTAGTACAATATCACTCAGCCAAAAGGCCTCTTAGATCATCAAGGAAACTACTACTAGAAGTCACCAACAGCTACAATAACTTTGGAGACACACTATATAGTAGTTCAGTGGCTAAAAAAATGGAACTCTCTCCCTCCTAGCATACAAAACACATCGTCCAAAGCCTCCTTTAAAAACCTCATTAGGCAACATCTCAAGCAAAGTTGGAAGTGCCATGACTGCTCCCCAGGCTAGTGAAAGCAGATAAGGTACATATACTAAACCTAGAGTACTTGATAACAGTTTTCACTCTTACTCACAAACACTGGCTAATGTACAATGTATGTACTGCACCTGTGTACTATGTATGTATTCTACCTGTGTTCCAAGTTTCAGCTGCACACCACAAATCTATTAATTACCTTTATTTTTAAATTAATATTTTCTTGTTTCTTCTCTCCACTGTAACTGTTGATGTGCTGCATACCACTGTAAAAACATGTCTATTGTAATTTGTGTGTATACTGATCATGTCTAAATATCTAAATGTATCTGTAATTTTTCTATGTGTAGCTTTTCTCCCTGGGCCTCTGCTGAAAAAGGACCTTCTGGGATTAGGCAGACACCCCTGGTTAACAAATGTAAAATAAAATAAATAAAATAAAAATATAGGTAGGCATAATACACCACTTTCCCATTAATTATTCTCTTGGTGACCTTTTCAAAGAAGTCCACCAGGCTCAGTAACTATGACCTTCCTTTGACAAAGCCAAACTGGGATGGATCCAATGTCTTGAGATGTCTTATTTTCTTGTCGATAATTTCCATGATAATTATTAACAAGACTTTACAAATAAGACTAGTCAGATTCACGGGTCTGTAGTTTCCAGTATCGTTTGAAGGTCCTCTCTTAAAAAAGGGGGAGGGCCATTGCAGTCCTTCATTCTTGTAACACAGGTTCTGTTTTAAGACTATAGTGAAATAGAGACTCCAGGGGTCCTAATAAGTTGTATTTTATACTGTTCAGGTGGTATGCCAGGATGTTATTGGGCTCCAATGAGGCTGTGTTCTTGGCTTTAGTGAGAGCACCCAGTACAAGCTCACCAGTTGTAGTTAGAGGGTTTATGTTTGAGGGTACTTCTTGGGAGATTCTTGGGGGGGTTGAGAAGGAGATAAAGCTGGAAATTAATTTGCTTTTTAACAGGTTCACTATATCTTTAGGCTCAGTGAATTTTGGATTGTTAACCACCCGTTAAGCACATTGCAGGGTGCTACCATTGAGGTTTTTGACATAGTTGAACATGGTCTCTGGGTTATCTTTCACCTAACAGGTTATCTTAACCTCAAAGTTGGCTTTGTTTGACCTAATTGATCCTCTTGTTTGCCAATTTTATTTCATGAGAGAGTTTTTATCTTTATGGGAATTACTCTTCCTGATTTTTGCCATATTTTTTTCCTGTTGTTGTATATCCTGTTTAACTTGGGATGCCACCAGGATGGTTTGTTTCTGGGGCTACTGTGGATTTGCTTTTGCTAGGTACAGCAGCCTCTATGTAGCCATTGACATGGTTGTTCAGAGCTTCTGAAAGCAATTCAGCATAGGCTGCAGTGTTCTTGTGGTTTGGAGGGACACTGACTTTTGACAAACCATCACTTAATAAAAGGTAGTTTGCCTTGGAATAGTTCCTAACTGTTACTGGTTTTGCCTGGGTTACAGAGTTGATTGTGATTTCACAAAGTCAGCTTTATGATTGGACCTTGCCAAGGAGGACGAGACATTGGGTGATGGGGGTGCAGGACATTCTCCCATATTTGTGAGTACGAGGTGCAGTATGTTGTAGCCTTTAGTGGGAGCATTTACTGTTTGGTCAAGGTTGTTTGTATTTATGAAGTCCAAGAATCTCTGTACCTGTAGATTTGAGCCATGTAGGATTCCTAATCAGGAGAGGGGTAATACAAGTCTTCCATGAGTAGGGTGTTATGTTGGAATGTAAGTGTCTCTAATAAGTCCAAGTATGCATTTTGAGCTTCTAGGGACATGGAGGGTGATCTATAGCTGAAAAGGATATGGTACAGGATTTTGACTATGGTGATGCACATGGAGGCATTCCAGTGTATCACTGTTTTTGAACAAGCTAGAGGTATGCTTGTTACTGATGTATATTGGGACACCTCCACCTTTAGCTCTTTTCTGCATAGCTACTGGTCTAAAAGTATCAACGTCACTGAAACCTTGCATGGCCAGACTACTGTCTGCTGCTTTTACCATGTTTTGATAACTCCCCAGATGTCCTTATTCTCAAGTGTGATGAGGACTTGGAGAGAATGTAGTTTTTCATTTAGGCTCATGGTATTGACCAGTAACATCTTGAAGTTCAGTTGAGTTGATTTTGATATATCGGTAGGTTTGTCAATATGACATTTCCAAAAAATGTTATTATGTGGGTGGATAAAGATTTAGCCCGTATAGAAAAGCCTAGAGGAGACAGGTGCAGACTATTCTTGGCAAAGCAACATGGTCTGTTAACCATCCTCCCAAGTTGACAAATATTTGATCCCCTTAGAATGACATCAGAAATGCAGCGAATTGTTAAAATCAGCATCTTTTGCTCATATTGTGCATCATCATCAGTGAATGGTAATATGGTGATCAGTGCTAGGCTCATACCAGCCTGAGACACAGAGTCCAGAGTGGTACATCTTGGGTCATTTGAACTACTTGGACTATGATGAAAACATACTGGTACCTTTAGTGTATTGACTCAATTGCATGCGTGATTTGACAGATTCTGGCTCCAAATTCTTTTCCTCGTTCAGCCTATTTTAGAGGGGCATCAGTATACTTTGCAATGAAGTACTCCATGATAGGTATCCTGAGAAATGTGGTTTCTTGCCTTAGGGGCTTAGTGTTAGTGTTTGGGGCTCCACTGACTGTGACAGCATGTATGGTGTGAGGTAGTATATTTTTCTGAGTGTCTTTGGGCTTGCTGAGACATAGCTTTGACAATGGGTGGTCTAGGTGATCTTTGTTGTTTAGGAAGATTGCTTTAAAGACCCTCAGCATATTTTAGTCTGTGTGTTGTGTACGATATGAGGTGAGTGTTGTGTACATGGTTTCAGCAATCTGATGTGTGCCTGTATGAGAGAGTTTAGCCTCTTGTGTCATTGTGTAAGTACACATCTTGTATAATGTGTTTGTTTCTTTAAGAAATTAGTGGGTTTTGGTAAACATGAGACAATTGCTACATTGTTTCAAGATGACTATATCCACCAAGCTGACTGCAGAGAAGTTAGGAAATTGCATACCCATGCTGTCCAGTGCTTTGATTGGTGAGCTATAACTGATGGTGTATTGGGGTTAGAAGGCAATTATGGGTGCTTTGTTGATGCAGACTAATAAGGGTGCTTTATTGAGGCAGATTATGTTAAACAGTACTAAATACTACTAACTTTAATGTTTACATAATACTAATTCTACTAAAGCTATAGGTATTGCTACTCGACTCCCATCTAGCTGCTATAAGTTTGTTGGCTCACAAAGTATTTGCTCTTTATTTACTGCTATATAGGGTACCATTTTATGGACCATTATACTGGGAAAAATTGCTTTCTACCTGTCTGTTACTGCAAAGGGCAGTGCTGATCATTGCTGAGTGGCAACATGCAAATGTGCCAGCTAACCACATCACCGCAACAGTCAGGAAATCTTTCTATGTGGCACACCTCATCACTAAGGGTTTTTTATCCAGAAAAAAGGAGGTCATTGTCCCACTGTGCTCATCCCTCATTAGACCCATTATAGAATACAATGCCCCATTTGGTATGTACCTCTCAAGACATCTGCAACAACTGGAAAGGCCACAGAAATACCTCACTAAAAGAATCACAGGCCTAAAGCAGATGCCATATGCTGACCATCTAAAAAAACTCCACCTATACTCTGTCGCATATCATCTACTCAGAGGTGATCTCTGCTTAACACACAAGGCCATGTCAAACACAGAGCTGTTGGACATGCTACACTTAAAGAAATCCCAATCCCTCAGAGACACACGCTTCAGGGATCTAAACCTTGTCATCACAATGAACAAAGCATGTTGGAGGGATAGGTTCCTGACCCAAAGACTCCCCAGACTCTGGAATAGACTGCCCATATATGTCAGGCAGAGCACCTCTTTGGCCCACTTCAAAAGGAACCTTGATGATTGGATGGAAGGTAGGAAATTCACCCTGGGGATCACGTTAGTCACCCTGCTAGACAGGGATCCAGGGAAGTAAATATTGTGGGAAGAAATAGCCAGGGAATTTTTAAGGATAGGCTTGTATAGGCCCTAGGGCCAATAGCCTAGTACCAACCTATGAACCTATGAACCTATAATGAGCCTTCTAGCCAATAAAACAACTACACTATCCAACTTTTTGTGTTTTTCCCAACTCAGATACACCAGGCAAACCCAGTCCTCCTAATGTCAAACAAACAAACAAAACAAACAAAAAAAAAAAACACTGGAAGAAATCCACAAGTGCAATACTATCACAAATCTTTTAAACAACTGTGTGCAGATCTCTTGCTGAAGATGATTTCAAGGCAGTCTTACAGCAGTGATAGTGAGAGGAAGAGCAATTTTTCTTTTATAAAAGTGCAGTAAAATGAACAAATAAAAGTGGGAAACTGTAGCAATTGCTGAAAATAACTTAAGTGCATTAACAATCAAAAGTACCCAGCTTTGTCGGGAGACAAGAAAAACATTTCTGTAATACAGAATATGATGCCAAGCTTTGATGTGCTGCAAGAAAATGAGCAGGAGACAGTATGTAGTAAAGCAAGTTTACTTAAGAAAAATACTGGTTTTCTGTGTGGGCACTCAGTATTATAGATCTAAGGAAAATAGTGGCTAGGAGAGTACCTAAACAGGTTACACAACAGACAAGAGCAATGAAACGGGGGGGGGGGGGGACTTTGGAAATCAGATTACCATAAGAGGTGGAGGCCAGGGACACAGCCTTATAAAATCACCACAATAAAAGGGTGAGAGGGTTTAAGTGGGTAAATGCTGTAGACTATAAAACTGTAGGAACAACACTGGAATATTAATAATTTAAAAGCACTGAAACACAAATTTTGGGGCAGAAAAAAAAAAAAAACTCTCACAACTGTAATACTACTACAGTTTAAGGCACCAGAATATGCAAAAATGTATTGGTAACACTGGTTATGGAAAACATGCATTTATAAATGAGTAAATAAGGCTTAAATCTGGCAGTAATTTACAGTTCTGCCACAACTTTAAATAAACTACAAGACTAAGGCCCAGCAAGGTTTAAATTGCAAACAGGTAGCTTTTACAACAAATTCTACTTATGAGACGGAAGTGCAGTATAACATAGAAACACAATGTTCCCACAATTTCAGATTAAGCTACAAGACTAGGGTCCCAAAACAAACTGAAAATGCACACAGATAACCTTTTTTGGATAAAACATGGTAAAAAGCAGAAAAATACAAAGTAGTATCACCACACAAGCCTTTTACTATAAATTCAACTTAATATTTGAACAGAAATGAAATAAAATCTTCTTTTCTTTACATTTTGATGAAAAACATGTTGCTCACAGGGCTTTCCACATCTCTCCAAGTCTCATTACTGCATTATGTGTCTTATGAGGGTGGAATGGAGAGGGATGATAACTTCCATAGATCTGGGCAAAATACCCCTCATGATTAGTTCAACTGGATAAAAGGATTTCCTAATATCAGTGGACATAGAGTGATCGAAGGAGGGTTCATTGTCGAAGAAATTCCCATACCCACAATAATTTTTTTTTTACCTTTCACAGGAGTACCAATTATGTGGTAGGTGCATAGGTGTCCAGGTTTGCCAAATGTTGCATACACTGCTGCACTTCTTGGCATTTAGTTTTAGGCTGTGATCCAGGCACCACATATTGATGTGTATTGGTTCTTCCTGAAGATTCTGAAAGTCGTATGGATAGTTAATAACAGGTCAAGATTTACAGACATCTGTAAATGTGGTGAGCCTCATGCCCTTGATATCAGTGTTGAAAACAGAAAAGTAAATACCAAAGAGAAGTGATCCAATAACTGATCACTGGGGGACACCACTCATAATGACATTTTTGAAAACAGCATCCCTCCCACACTACTAGATTGGTTTCTGTTAGCATGTTTGCTATCCAGCACATAAGATAGGGCTTTGCATTTCAATCTGATGAACTTATTAATAATGCCAGAATGTGATATAGTATCAAAAGTCTTGGTCAGGTCCAGTTAAGCAGTGTGAACTGATTTGACTGAGTCTAATGTATCACTGGCTTCCTCAAAGAATCCCACAAAGCTCAGGAGGCAGAATCTGCCTTTAGCAAACTAAAACTGGCTTGGGTCTAGGGCTCATAGATCACCTATATCATTATTAATAAATTCTATAGCAATCTGTTCCATTGCTTTGCAATGGTGAGACTTATATCTATAGATTCATGAATCAGTCCTGGACTCCCTTGTGGAACAGGATGACTATCATAGCTCTCAGTTACTCAGGCACAATTCCAGTGGAGAGGCAGAGGTTGGATAGAGTTAGTACCAAGTCTACCAGACATTGTTTGGTGTAGACAAAAAAGCAGACTGGTGCATTATCTGTACCCATGAAGCTGGTGTTTTTTAGTTTGGAGAGAGCATTTGGGACTTGTTAGAGTTGATTGGGGGGTATGGGTGTGCTAATATGTCAGGAAAACTTAAGGGGAGATAGAGGAGTAGAGTCTGAACTGATTTTGTCTGCTAATATTTTAACCATGTCCTCCGGGGAAGAATGCGCGTTTTGTGTATTAGTTCTGAACAGTGCTGGACATTACTTTTATAAGGTTTCTAATAAAGTGTAAGAAGGATTTGAACTTGAACTTTAACAGTTCTTTAACAGACAGACTTTGTAAAATGACATTCGTTGAACCAAGTGTTTATTTTCAATGATCAGCTCTACTCAAGCACAACTTGGATCAGTAGATAAGGAATCATAAATTTAACCTTGGTGTGCCGCCTATGTCCTACTATACAGAATCATTTAAATGCTCAGCCACGCTTGTACAAGTCATACCCCTATAAAATGAGTGGCATCATAACCTGTTGAATGCATATGTCTAGGCTAGGCTTAAAAAAGTTCTTTAGGGGTATTAGCTTAGTAATTAACTATGAATATACAAACCTATGTATTTATAACTGTTTTCTAATAAAAGGGCAGGTTGGGGTGTAACAGAGGGAAACAATCAGTTTAATTTGGGATATGTGCAGTAATCAATAGTATTGACCAAATATGCATGGGAAAAAGAAATAGTTGTCCTTTGGAAAGGGTGCTCTAAAAGGCTGAATTCTAGGAAGTAAGGAAATGTGCATTGAAAGTCCAACTCTTTCTGCCTGGGCAGCCTGCATTCTGGAAAATGCTTTACTAATTATGAGGAAGTCATCTTAGAATACCAAGTTTATAGCTCCAGCTGAGTGAAATAACTTAATGACATATTTTCAGTTAACCATCATCAAAAAAACTCTTGACTCCTTGGCAAAAGGTTGATTAGTGCCAAGGGCAGAGGTTGATAGCACATGTAAGGTATGAAATAATTAAGATTACAGCAAGTTAAACAGGTAAATAATTTTATAAAGGATATAAAGTAGCATTGTTCCTAGGCAGTTAGATTTAGCTTTACAATTTAATAAAACGTATCTATGCAAGGTGAATTTAAATTTAAATTAACAGATTAGTATGCAGCTATTTTGAAAATAATAATTTGTAATGATATGTTATAAATCAGACGCATTTATGCTTCTGCTTAACAAACTGAATCCATGCTTTTTCATGTAATGTATGAGTATTCAGATACGCTTGCAGGGGATTTCTTGTGCATGAAGAAACAACTAGAAAGCTAAGGATACAAACCAGAAATCAGACGAGAGGTGTCTTTTACAGTAAAACCAAATATTTTCAGATGGCCACCATATATTTTCATGAGACCCAGTTCCATGAACTTCAAGTCCTTGCAACCCAAATGCCCAATACTAAAATTATCAGTTGAGTGTTACAGAAAAAAAATCTGTGTCACTGTAGTTTATAACTGTAGACTGGCAGTAGTACCACTGTTCTGGCACCTTTCTCCTATCTTCTTGTTTATGTATTATGTCTGAGTTTCCACCCCCCCCCCCCAGACACACACAAAAGGGGATACAGGGAGCTTACTATATAAAACCATTTTTATGAGTTTCTTCAGTGCTCAGGATCTCACACAATTTGTCTAAGATATTTGAGTCCTCAGTAACATGTAAATCAGGGATTTGGCCATTGCAGTCTTCCAAGACAACTAAAAGATGCCCCTCCATGGCTCAGTTTCATTCTTGAATCAGAAAAAAATATCAGTTAACTCTAGGCTCATTCAGCTGATATTGTGATTTGAACTTCTTGGGTTTGTCTGTGTCTTTCAGCTTTTCCCAGTTAGGGGTTGCCACAGCAGAACTCCAGTCCGCTAATGATTGGTAGCTGATTTTTACATGCCTAGTTACCAACCCTGACGCAACCTTCAATGAAGGCATGCCCATTTGCATATGTCTCCATGCAGAAGACGCTCTAGCTGAGAATCGAACCGGAGAGTGTATTACTGTGAGGCGACAACGCTACCGCAGCACCACCAAACATTTAATTGTGGTGTATTGAATCAGTTAAACTTCCAAGTAACTCTTGTAGTTGGGGAGATGTATAACAAATGCTCTCATATACCAACAAGTATCTATTAACGCCTCTTAAACTACATTTAAATATTATAAAGCATTCCAAGATAACTCAAGATAATTTGTAATAGGCAATGAGCTTCTCAACTATGGTTCACAAAATGTTAGCTTCTCTCAAAAGAAAGCTTACCAACTCATTGCTGACTGGGTGTATAGAAAAGATTTATATTTATAAGCAGAATATGCAATTTATGTATGCCAGATGAATGGGAATATAACAGAAACAATAAACTAGCTCAGTGACATTGACAATGGTCCATGATAACTACATCTTTTAAAAGAGTTCATAGAAAAGAACATGGAAGGTTGGCATAAGGAGAACAAATGGCTGACACACAACGTGAGGAAATATTTCTTCACATAGTGATTGTAAATAACTCTCTGGTTATTCAAGGATTATATCACAATGATCAAATTCCTACAGTGCTTTGGAGTACAGCCAGCAATTTCAATGTTTGTTTAAGCTGACCATGATACTTACTTGAAAGCTATTTCTTTTTATCTTTCTTTGTTGTTAGCGTATAGAGGTTTGTTAAAATATATCAGGAAACACAGGCAGGGAAGAAGTTATTTTTGTCTAACTCTAGATTTTTTTATGATCCTCATATGTGCACCCATGAGCTTTCCTGGGAGCAGCTGTCCCATTTGTCCTGCTCTACTGAGTAAGAGCTGAGAAGGCCATTTTTTCCATCATTTAGGGGGTGAGAACTGGGCATGGGTGGCTATCATACAGGCAGCCATTGGGATGTTTGGCTGGTATGGAAAAATAAATCAGGATGTTTTGTTGTGCCATAGCCCATTATCCCTACAGCAGCTGAGAGGATTGGCTTACAAAATCAAATAAAGTGAAACAACCCTTGCAAGTACTGCAACTGCACGGCCTCACAAAGGAGAAGTCTAAGTCAAAAAACAAAAGGCCAGCAAACTGTGGTAAATAAATACTTTATTAAAGTATATATAAGTAGAGCAGTAACAAACTGGTTTTGGCTGAACAAATTAAATAGCCTTCAACAGTGTCAATGAAAAAACACATTGAAATCCATTGCCCTTTTATACTACAAGGTAGAAATAAGATTGAAGCTCATTGGCTGCTCATAAATTCTCATTGAGACCCAGTAGAAATAAACCTCCCAGCTTAATGATTCACGTTTTTATTCTTTTGTATTTAATATTGAAATGTCATCCAGCTATATTTGTTCTATTTTCCACAATCCTGTCTATGATAATGAATCTAAAGCTTGCATTCTTGTGTACCACTGAGTGTTTGTACAAAGCATTACTTGTTTTTTTGGTCTTAATGTCACTGCAATGTTCAGACATGCGTAGTCTCAAGGGTCTCAAATCTTGCCCAATTTAAAAGGCTGAGCAGGTGCATGTCGCAAGATAAATCACCCAATTCCACAGTTAGCATAAAACCTGATATCATAAACAATGCCTGTGTTCCTGCTGATGAATTGTTTAGATTTTGTCAACTTATGACAATGTGTACAGTGTCTGCAAGGGACTCAACCAGAAAGTAAATCACTTATTAAAGTTCTTTGAGTGGAATCCTGAGTATATCTGGAGCCATGTTTGAAATAACTGAAATGTGAACCAAGGTTCCTCTCGCTTCGGAAGGAGGAAAAAACATCTGTCCATAAGAAGCTCAGATAACTTTGTGTCTGCTAAAAGACTATTCCATGAACACTATCCAGTAACATATTGGTATTTCTCCCATAGGTGGTTACAAAACGAATCTCCGAATCACTCCCCCATTTTTTATCTTTATATTTTAGTAGGTCCTTCCTGTCTAGTCCTGAGACCCAATTACTGGCAGTAAGGATATTACCAGTTTTATAACCCTTATTCTTGAACCTGTCAGTCAGGTTCTCCTTGAAATGTTCATAAGTGGTTGGATCGGAACAGATACGCTTCATCCGAAGAAATTGAGATTTGGGAATGTTCTTTGTAATATGTGGTGGATGGAAGCTGGGTGCATGTAGTAGGGTATTGCACTGTGAGTACTTACAATAAACCTTTATATCTAGAGTATGATCAGCATTTCTGGTAACTGACACATCCAAAACTGTTATTTTTGGGCATCATAATTGACTGTAAAATGTATTCCCCACTTATTGCTGTTTAAGTATTCGACAAACTCCTGAATATATTCAATATCAGCTCTCTACACCATCCAGCAGTCGTCAAGATAACGTCTCCATATGTCAATTTCTTCTAAGTATATGTTATGGCTAGTATCCTAAATAAGATGTTCTTCTACAAAAGCCATGAAAAGATCATCATAAATGGGGGCAAAAGATGCCACCATGGCTGTGCCCTGAACCAGTAGCATTTGTTTTGATAGTAAAAACATATTTGGTCAGAACTTGTTCTGCTAGACAAATCAAAAAGGTGTTAAATCCTGGTGGGTAAAGTTTGGCACTATACAAACAATATTCAAGTGCCTGTAACCCAGCCCATTGAGGAATATTGGTGTACAGAGCAGATACATCCAGAGTGCATAACAACCAACCTGATTCCAATTGCATGTCTGAGATTATTTGTAAAAATTCAATAGTATCTTGGACCCTGGACTGAACCCATTTGAGTAAAGGTTGTAAATGTTTCATTAGAAAATGAGATAGTGGTTCTATGATAGAGCCTTTCCCTGAGACATTGGGTCTTCCTGGTGGATGATTAAGATCTTTATGTATCGTTGGGAGTAAGTACAGATATTGGCTCCTAGGATTAGGCACTGTGAAATGATATAATACTGAGTCAGATATAATACACTCCTCCTTAGCAGACAAAAGAAATTCATCAATATGTTTCTTAAAGCTAAAACTAAGATCAAGAGGCATATGTATATAGTAACACCCATCATTCAGTTGCCTTTCTGCTTCAGCATTATACTGTGCCCAGTCCATGACAACCACTGCCCCTCCCTGGTCCGCAGGTAGAATTACCAATTTTTTATTGTTTTCCAGTTCCTGTATAGCCTTTTGTTCAGTCTTTGAGAGATTATTAGGCTTAATCCCAAATTCCCTGAAATGAAAATGTAGATATTTGAGAATGCATGTTTAAACATCTGGACATTCTGATGCATAGGAGACATGAAGTTAGATTTATGATATTTGAATGCATCACCCTCCCCAGAATTGGTAGATGATTGGAAATATAAAATTTAGCAGATGACAAAAGGATGTAACATCCTATGCAAGAGAGTCCTCAGAAACAAACAAAAAAAAAAAACAGGTACAAATTTAACCTTTTATTTAACGATTGAATATGAGTTTGTGACAAATGTGATGAAATGTTGAACACATAGCTACTACCAATTATTTCTGTATCATGAGTCTGAGTAGGCCCTCTATGCTGTCTACCCTTGGTGTGTTTTCTCCCTGCCCTCCTTGTCCTGCCCCTATAGGGTGTTGTGAATTACTGTGTTTGGACACAGGAAAATCTGTGGTGTGCTGTATATCTAGGTCTGTGACTGAAGAGGAGTCATCCCCCGATCTTCCATTATGAGATGATGTGGATTTCTTAAGAATGGACCTCAGCCATTTACGTTTGAGAATTTTTTTATTCCCATTCTCAAATTTAACATGTTTATTTGTACTAAAGGGATTACCCCTATCATAATCCCCCATATCTCTTTGGAACTTATGTATTTTTTTCTCCTTGAGCTGGTGTTCTAAATTGAGTAATTCTTGGCTCAATTTATTTAAACATGTGGTATAAGAAGGTTAACCTTCAAACTGTTTGTTTTTTGACTTACAATATCAAACACCATATATAATCACTACTACCCATGCCCAGTTTCAGCTACATCATATAGTCCTTGGCAGGCTTACCTCTCACCATAACTGATTGCTGATGCTTCATGCCTGTTATTGCTATTAACTGAATATCTTACTATGTGTCAGTATGGCAGATGGTCTAGCATGAACTAATCATCACTGACCACTCACTCACACACATCACTCACACACGTCCTCATTTTACTAAACACTCCATCACCTGAGCCAGTAGTGAATTTGAGGGTTTTCTAGGTTGTAATCAGGATTTATCCTTCTATGCCTTATAGGTGGGATGGCCTGGGTATAGAGTGGTGGTTGGCATTATGTTTAATATGATTACCTCCCAGCCACAAGATAAGGCTTTTACTCTCACCTTGATGGAAAAGTGGCTAGCCTTAAAATAGTCACCAAGGTCAGTTAGATTAGAACTTACCTATTAGCATGTTGGACTCTCACTTATAGAAGAATAGTTCATTATAATAGTCAGGTAAGAACATATATGATAATGAAGGAACTTTTTTTTCCTGATGGAAGAACCTAACTATGAAATTTCACAATCAGTATCTATTTTTTTTCTTCAGATGGAACAATAGCACACTATTTTTCACCAAGGAAAATAGGTGAGCAGAGGATTTGATTTTTTTTTTTACTTTGCATAATATAGTTTATATTTGTTTAAAATTTTTAATGGAATACCAGATTGTCATCTTTGTGCTAAAATGTGAAGCATTCCACAAGAATCAAGCAACAAACCTTACAGTCTTTAGATAAATTGAACAAAAACAAATTGACATTATAGTGTAGGACGTTATGTTATAAAATAGAGTCTCAAGTACATCAAGGATAAAAGTGGAAAGAAAAGTGATCCAGTTGTAAGTGTACAACTACAACATTTCTGAATAACCTATTTGTTGGAGAAACACCTCTTGCAGTTAGTTTACTATAAGTGAGAATGCTATTTCTGCTCTTGGGCCTATTTTTTCGCCATTGTGTGACAATACAACCGCTTGAGTGCTTGAAGGTGTTAGCATGAATAGGGAAGCAACTACGCTAAAAATCAAGAAGTAAAGAATAAGAAGAAGGCCTAATGAATTAGCCCTAGATGTAGTTATATAAAGTCTTTACCTATTGACTTCAGGTTCTTTTCAAGAATTCTTAGATGAATCTTCATTTTTTTTTATTGGGCTTTTTATATTTTTATTTTATATTAATTCCATAAGTCATGTGCAGTTATTCAAGTGAATTCCTGCTGTGTAAAGTCAATCTTTTCTGTTCCCAATAAATGTACTTCTTTAAAACACATTTCTCAGTTGTATTGTGCCCTCAGTAGGTGCATATTCATTTTTTTATCTAGCCTTATGGCTAGGAATGTTGCCTGACTACCTCAAATTAATAAATTGCTGTTACTCCTTTCTATCCCCCATGTATGACAGATAATATTTAAAGTAAAGCATGTTTTTTTTCTTGTTGAATCTCTGTGTAATTTATATGTGAAAAAATGCATCTTTTTATATTACTTTTTATTAGATAATGGTAAGAAACTGATAATATGGAGTGGATTTGAAAGTATGCAAAGAAGAAAGACTGGCAAGACACCGCTATGTAAAAACTTTTAATATACGTGGTTCCAAGAACGTAAGCGCTTTCGGGTTCACCAACCCTTCATCAGACAATAAAACACACAAATACATTCATTTTTAAAAGCAATGTCAACCAATCAGATGTTAATACATAACCCGCCTTTTTTGTAGTGCAGGTTTTAAAGGTATAGTCTCATTAAGGCCTGGAAATCTATGTGAAGTGAGTGTAATAATCCACCTAGTTTCTAAATTCTCTGTAAGTAACTTTATGTCCCCTCCTCTAATGCCCAACCCACCTGATGAAGCACCATGGCTCTCTAAGGAATGTAAACACCTGATGAAGCAAAGGGGCCTAGACTGGTCAACCTGGAAACAAAAAACAAAAATGAACAGTCATGTTAATTTCAAAACACTAGTAGCAAAGTGACAAAACTAATCAACAGAGATAAGAAGTCATATAATTGCCAGCTTCAACTCCAGCATAAAATCAACCCCAGCACATGTTTGCACTCCATATCTTCTCTACTTAACCCTGGAAGAAATGGAGAGCACACCTTATCACCTGATACTCATCCATCACAAATAGCCAAAAACTTTAACAAGCACTTCATAAAACCAATTTCACATCTATTAACTAACACCCATAATGCTGGACCCCCCCCCACCCTTCAACCTATTCAGACACTGACCCCAAGACATCAACTACTTCTAACCCTGTCATTACTAACCCCCAAACTCAACATAATGTCATACAAACCCCATTCTCATTTCAGCCCATACCCAATGACATCATTAAGAAACTGCTACTAAAACTAAAACTGTGCTCTACTTCAGCTAACAATCTCCCCCCATACTACCTCAAACTGGCTGTTAACTCAGACGCCTACCCAATCAGATAGGTCTTTATCCAAATCAGAAGTACCTACCATATGGAAACAATCTCACATCACCCCCATCCTCAAAGGAGGCAACATTTTTATCTATCCAATATCCGTCCTATATCCATCTTTTCACCTATATCCAAAATTCTCGAGAGAGGTATCCATCAGCAGGTAATGCAATATCTTTTGCAAAACAATCTTTTAACCAAAACCTAACATGGCTTCCAAACTAGCCACAGCACAGCTACAGCCCTATTATCTTTTACAGACACCGTGAACAAGGCCAGATATGCAGGATGCTATACAGCCTCAGTATTCCTTGATCTCTGCAAGGCCTTTGACATGGTGTCTCACCCCTTAACTTTGAACACACTGTCTAACTTAGGCTTCTCACATAACACAGTAAAATGGTTTCAGAGCTACCTCAGGGATGGTAAACAAGCAGTGAAATGGTCCAGCAAACTCTCACCTGTTCTCCACAGCCTTACCGGAGTCCCCCAAGTCTCCATCCTAGAACCCCTACTCTTCAACATTTTCACAAAAAACCTTCACACTGCCTCTCAATCTGGGACCCTCATTCAATATGCTGATGATTCCACCATAATCTGCACTGCTCAATCACTACCAGAACTACTCTCAAAGACTCAATAGTCCTTTAGAGCAGTAGAATCCTGGCTAAGAAATGTCAAACTCTTTCTTAATCCAAAGAAGACAGAACTAGTACTCTTTCATCCCAAAAACACCTCCCTTGTCACTGATCATTTCAACATCC
Organism: Protopterus annectens; assembly: GCF_019279795.1. Lineage (NCBI taxonomy): Eukaryota > Metazoa > Chordata > Ceratodontiformes > Protopteridae > Protopterus > Protopterus annectens. Next base: position 144,577,091 of record NC_056736.1, on the reverse strand, counting down.
TTGCACCTGGCAACACTGCCATAGAAATAGTGCAGGAAACCAAACTTCTAAGTGTTATCATTGACAATACACTTTCACTTGACCTCCCAAATATAAAGAAAACTCATCAAAAACTGGGACTCTTATATAGAAACAAACATTTCATTACTGCAGCAACCAAAACTACCCTTGCAAAAACTTTTTTACTTCCCTCTCATCTTTATGGTGCCCCTATCCTAAGTAACTTACAAACTTCTACCCTAAGCAAGTTGGAACAGTGCTAAAACAAAGTTGCAAAGTTTGCCACAAACACTAAATATCACACACACCACTGTAAACCACTCCTATAATTAAAATGGCTTGAACTACCCAACCAACTTGCCTTTATCCACCTTGCACAGCCTTATTTTCAAGTCTACTGCCTGCCTTCCACTAGTCGATCTAGTCACACCTTACACACCAAATTGATCCCTATGATCAGAAGAAAAAAATCTCTTAGCTATCTCAAAACCCACAAGAAATCTTGGTCACTCTCTGTATTCATACTCTGTCTCTATACAATGGAATTCATTACCTCTAGCTACTAGGTCTATGCCTGGCCTAAACCATTTCAAAGCCTCTTTAAAAAAAATCATCTAAAAAATACATGGCTCTGCTCCTGCATAAAGCCAGCCTAGTGCTCAGGTCTTCCTCTTTGTCACATTTCAATCCCTCACAGACTGCAAGATCCTAAAGCCCTTCTAATGCCTTCTCTGCTTCTATACCATATCCGTATGCTACTGCTCAGGCTTTATTGCTTCTATTCTTCTTAACTCTCTCTCACTATATGTCTGCATCATTAACTTTCTGGCTGCTATTTTCCTAACAAACTAACATTCTATTTTGCATGTACTACAACAGTCAATGTCAAACATTGCACTACCTACATACTTTTTTGACATCTACATCATGTATGATGAGAGTGACTATTATGGTCTGTAATGTTTTAACTGTATAGAATTTTCTAGATGTGTAGTAATATATTACAACATCTTGTAGCAGGTTGTTCTTTCAACTTATTTTTTGTATAGTATTTCTAATGTAATCTTTATTATATTGGATTTTACTGTATTTGTATTGTACCGTATGTGGAGCTTTTCTCCCCAGGCCTCTGCTGAAAACAGGTTCTGTAGGCCCAGCCAGACCACCCCGGTAAATAAATGTCAAATAAAATAAAATAAATAAATTGCTTACAAAACAAGACACTGTGAACAATTAGGGGCACATATAGCATATTTCATTGTAGAGCTTGTGTCATACTGATTTATGTATACTTTAAACAAGTAAACCATGTAGAAATGGAAATCTTTATTTCTTTTGACTTGTACCACTTCAAATCTGTCAAAGAAAGAATGTTTTTCAATTGAAGAACATCAGCATTTCACTAGAGTGGTTGCAGGACAAAAAAATCCAGAAATGTATTCACATGATCTTTGACATTTCCTATTCATCTCTGTACTTTACTGTCAGTACAAAGCATTTCACTGTGAGGGAGTTAGCATTTTCAAGAGTAGACACTGTACTTTCTTTTCTAATAATTACATGTCATTCATAAATGCAGTTATTATATAAAGTGTATGTCATATGCATTCCTGCAGTGTAACTTTTCCAACAAAGTACTAGTTTCATACTTGTGACTAGTAAAACTTAAAAAAGAACAAATTCTGAATCTTATAATAGATGTTTTAGAACCCCTCTCCAAAAACTTTTCTTATATGCATCTTTCACCTCACATTAGTAATTACAAGCCCCCATTTTGACATTTAAATATTTATATATTATTTAATATGTTAGTTATGGCCAAAATATATTTAAGCAAAGCAAATAATAAATGGCTAATATAAAAAGAAGCAGAAGGTAAATTGATTCTCCTTTCTGAATTTGCTTGAATAAAACAATTCATAACATGCACATGCATGAAAATGCAACAAAAACTTGCAAAGAATAAAATTATTGAAATGTCATTCGCAATGACTACCTGTAATAGAAAAGCATAGTTTCTATATAGTTTTCACAATAAATAAATAAATAAATAAATAAATAAATAAAATTATTACAGCAAAGAACATTTCAAAATGCATTTTCTTGCCTAGTAACTACGGTTTCTGGACTAACTCGTGCATGGTTTGATGCTGTAGTCATAACATAAAAAGCTAATCTATGAAAAGTACTGCAACTAGGTTTCCATAGTTTTAGTATTGAACAAATCCAAAAACAAACGAAACAGAGTCCAAACTGGCCATATTCTTTTATTATAAAACATAACCACTTTCAGGTTAAAAAAACCTTCATCAGACAAACCACATAATCATGACAGTCTTTAAATATTAAAACATTTCTAAAAGCAACCAATTGCTTTCTATACTTGACACACCTTTTCTTTAAGGCTGGTTTTAAAGGTACAGAACTATTTAACTCAGTTGAGTTGTCAGCAGCAAACTGTATGATCCATCTTAACTCGGCATACTCTTTATCATTGACAATGTCCCCTCACCCCTTTTTTCATCTGTGCAATATGCAAAACCATAAAAACAAATGTATGATCTGGAAAGCTGGAAACATGCTGGTACAATGCATTACTTTTATCTTTCTGGCTAATAGATGACAAATGGTGCAATATTCTTGTTTTTAACTTACAATTAGTTTTTCCAAAATAAAAACTCAGACATGACTTGCAGCATGCCAAGTAAACCACATTCTCTGTATGGCAATCTGCATAAAACTCAAATGTGTATTTTTTGTTTGTAACAGATGTATAAAATAATTTAAACCATTCACATTTGAACATGCTTTGCAATGCCTACAGGGAAAAGGACCCTGTTCTCATGTGTGCAGAGGAAACACTGTTAGCCTTCTTCTTATTTTTTAAACCATGTTCTATGTATAACATGTCTTTTAAATTACTATTTTGCTTGTAGGTAAATCTGGGTTTCTCATCTAAAATATCGGTCAAGTGATTGTCACTTCTTAGTATCTTCCAGTTTTGCTTAATAATATCACATATCACATACACATTGTTTCTATAACGTAGCCATTACCTTAGGTTTTTTATCATGCTTATTAGATGGCTTCAACTTGTCTCCCTGTTGTTCCTTATTATCAGAAAAACATGGTCTAGCCCTGGCTTCCCTGTTAGATATTATACTATTCTTAGTTTTTTTCTAAATTTTCCTTTGAATACCCCTTTTCCTTAAGGTGTTCATTTAACACATCAATTTCTTTGTGAAACTCATTATTATCTGTGCACAGCTAAGAAATTCTGTATCTTTGCCCTTGCATACTATTATATAAAGTATGCCTCGGACGCATACTACATGGATTCAAATAATGATTTCTCCAGCATTGTTTCCTATGCAAGGTGGTGTTTATCTTACTGGTTACACTTTTATTTAATGTGACATCTAAAAAGGCAATGGTCTCATTGATGTGCTGTACTGAGAACCTAAGAAAACTTGTAGTTTTCTCCAGGTAATCAACAAAGTTTAAAAGTTCATCACTGCCCCGTGCCCACAACAAAAAAATGTCATCAACAAATCTGGCATAAAAAATTGTTGAAGTCTTCCATAGATGTTCACATTTAAAAATATTTGTATCTTTCCAGAAGGCTAACATTAAATTAGCATATGAGTTGGCACAGGGTGTGCCCATGGCAATACCCTGTACCTGCCTGTAAACTGTTCCATTACAAAGAAAGATGTTATTTTCTAACACCAATGCTAGTGCTTCCAGAATTAAAGTATTGGTATTCTCATCATATATATATTAACTGTATACATTACCACTTTCACTGCCTTTAACACAAATTTATTTGTGAATACCGTAAACAAATTGTTGACATATATGGTTACCATCAACACATTCTTCAGTTTTAAAGTTTGGCAAGCATCATACAATTTTGATAAGAATTGTGCAGTGTCTTTCAAAATCCTAGGAAAATAAGGAAGTAGATTTTTTAGGTTTTGCTTCTACCCACATAAATAAATGCTCAGTAACCCATCCCCTTCCTGAAACTATTGGTCTCATTGGTGGGGATAGGGTATTTTTATGCATTTTTGGTAGTGGTTTGAAAGCAGGAATTACTGGATGTTCAATGCTTAAAAATACATACAAGTCATCATCTAACACTCCATTTATTCTTAAAGCCTTTAGCTTCTTACCAACATTACTTATCTATTGCTTAACCATCAGAGGTGAAACATTTCTGTAAGTACTGATATCACTGGCTAGGGTATCCAAAGATTGTATGTATGCTGCAGTATCCATAACTGCAACAGCCCCACTATAAGAAGCTGGTAAGAAGCTAAGTGCTTTAAGAATAAATTGAGTGTTAGATGATGACTTGTATCTATTTTTAAGCATTGAACATCCAGTAATTCATATTTTTAAAGCACTACCAAAAATGCATAAAAATACCCTACCCCTACCAATGAGACCAGTAGTTTCAGGGAGGGGATGGGTTACAGAACATTTATCTAGGTGGGTAGAAGCAAAATGTAAAAATCTGCTTGCTTATTTTCCTAGGATTTTGAAAGACACTGCACAATTCTTATCAAAAGGCCTCCCTTAAAAGTCATAGGTTCATAGGTTCATAGGCTCATACTAGGCTATCTGCCCTAGGGCATTTATAAGCCTAGCCAGAGTATGTTTGGCTTTCGCCACCCATTTTAAATTAATTTTGCTATGCCCTCTTCGAGGTTAGTATACTGTGCCTCTGTCTAACAGTGACACAGAAGTGATACCCGGGGTAAACCTATGATCTCCCATCCACTCATCAAGATTCCTCTTGAAGAGAGTCAATGAGGGACTCTGCCTAACCTGGACTGGGATTTTGTATGTCAGACAGAGCAGTGGGATGCTGTACAGATGTATGGCACTATCTAGTGGGTAGTATGTGTCCATGGCACCCCTATACCAGCAGTCATTATGTGTCAGGCCAGATAGGAGTGTGTGAATTCAACACTTATGGTGCCAAATGTATACCAGTCATTATGTGTTATACCCATCTACATGGCTGTCTACATCCATATTGTCAGGCCTGGTACACATGTTGTGCACTAAGGGATTATGTGTATACCACTGGACTGTACAGGGTGTGTCCAAAGTTCCACATATAGTGGCCAATATCTCTGCTGCACTCCACAGGGGCATTACATGCTAGTGGCGGTAGTTTACAATGAATTCCTTAGGATGTCTGTCAGTAGCCAATGGCACACATGCTATAAGCAGATGTCACCTTCCACACACACCATGTCTGTGAAGACAATCCCAATGACAGCAGCAACAGTCTAGTAATATACCTGCTATACATACCTGACATCCCCTTGCACTACGACTTTGGGACTATAGGGGCTGGGGTAGGGCTACACTTCATGTCCAGGACATATGATGGAAATATATGTACATATACTTATCCTGATAGCCACTGTCATGGCAGACACTCACTATAAATCCCTACAACATGTGGGTGTGGTCCCTTTACATTTCCTGTGTGATGGACATCCTTCCTGTATGTGGGTATCAGTGATACAGACAGCAGGTAGCAATACCTCTTACAGGAGAACCTGCACACTCAAAGCGGCAACATATTTGTAGGAGGATCAGGAACTACAGACAGACTGTGAGTAGAGTTGTGTAATGCTTTGCATAATACTGGTGTTACAGGGTGTGTGTGTGTGTGTGTGTGTGTGTGTGTGTGTGTGTGTGTGTGTGTGTGTGTGTGTGTGTGTGTGTGTACATACTAGTGTACCTTGGAATGCAGTCTGTCTGCATAGCTCATTACTGTGGGCCTATCCTCTTGCTGGACAGAGGTATGTCTATCGTGTGTTGTCCATCCACCACACAAGTCCTGTGTCAGATATTACACTGGCAGTGTGTGTGTTGCATGCTATCAGTACATGGCTATATCCATTTCTATTTCTAACCTCAATTCCCTAAATAAGGGTATGTTGCAGACTATCCTGTAACACCAGCACCTTGCTTCATGTATGGCAACAGAGTTCCACATATGTGCCTGTGTTCCAGCCTCTGTCTTCCATCTACATACCAAGCTTTGCACATATGTCATGCTGTTGGGGGTTGTTCTGTAGTGGGGTGTGAGTATATCACACTGCCATTGCTGCCATTAGTCCACTGTTGTTGTATCCCCCACACATACAGTGGGGCTGGGGCCATATATGTGTGGGCGTCACCTGCACAACACATGTGTGCCCTTATGCACTTCAGAGGCCAGTGTATGTAACAGTGGTATATGGGCCTGTATTATTGAGTCTAGGTGGGGATCACCATAAATGACCTAGGCTGTTACAAAATGTGAGGATATCAGGGATGAGCTGACACAAGGTATCTGGATGTACAGTACTGTATACTTCACCTATATTGACATTACTTACTTGGATTGGGGTACTACAAGCCTACTGCTTCCTGCCATACAGACTGGTCAGTTTGTTATGCCTTGTTATGTACCGGTTACAACCCATTCAATCACAAAACGTCTTTACCTCGTACAGAGTTTGTACAGAGTGTAGATAGAGTCTGCTGAACTACACACCTGCAGTACATACTGTTGATTGTGTGGTATCCTGTGTTCCAGTCTGTCTTCACTATTGTACATTTTGAGGGGCTTGGCCTGGACAGCAACAGTTGTGAACCTTTCCAGATTACTGTATTAGTGTAACTGTTTCACAGTTGCAGTACTCTGTTTATATGGTTGTCAGTATCTGAACAGCTATATGACATGGCATATAGAACTGTTATAGTACACAATTAAAGGATTCCCATTTCTGCAAACCTGGGTGTGATGTCTTTCCTCTGACCTTTCTATGGGTATATGTTGTAGGCAACAATTGACATTAGTATGTGTGGCTCATACAGTGTCCAATTGTTCAGGTGTTAACTGTAGGCATAGTGGCTGTTTCATATTGTGTGCACCTTCTACAGATGTATCTTACTGCACATATATCTGCATGTGTATGATATATATATATATATATATATATATATATATATATATATATATATATATATATATATATCTGTATCTGCATATCTGTGTCTGTGCATCTGTATCTCTGGGATGTTGATGGCTTCCACATATTACATGTCCTATGGGAGGCAGATTGTACTTGGGATGCCACTTGTAACTGGTTTAGAGTCTGACATGGCACCTGCAATTCTGACCATGTGGGTTCTATCCCTGAGCCAGTTTGCAACCCATCTTGTGACATAGGGGTTGATATTTAAGCTGGTGAGCTTATTTATGATGCCCGAGTGGGGTATTGTGTTGAAGGCTTTTGCGAGATCCAGGTAGGCTGTATGGACTACCTTCCCTTCATCTATGGCCTTGGTGACTGTTTCAAAGAAGTTGACCAGGTTCAAGAGGCAAGATCTGCCCTTAACAAAGCCGAATTGGGTAGGATCCAGTGTTTGAAGGTTTCCAATGTCTTTGTTTATGAGTTTCATGATGATACGCTCCATAGCTTTGCAGACCAGGCTAGTCAGGCTTATAGGGCGATAGTTTCCGGGGTCCATTGTGGCACCACCTTTGTGGAGTGGGACCACTGTTGCTGTACGCCATTCCTTGGGTACATATCCTGTAGTAAGGCTGAGATTGAACAGTGACTTTATGTGAGGGTTCAGTTCTTCTTGGAGTTCATGTAAGATGCAGCCCGGGACACCGTCCGGTCCCACTGATGCTGTGTTTTTTGCTTTGGAGAGGGCAGCTCTCACCTGTGCATCTGTGATGTCAGGGAGGCTACACTCTGTTGGGTTAGACATTTGCTCTTTTGGGTGGGAAGGGGGAGAGACATTTGCACTGAACCTGTCTGCCAGGATATTGGCAATGTCTGTGGGTTCAGTGTATTTTTTGTCATTTTGAACTAACTCAGAGCATATCTGGGAGTTGCCACCCAGGTTCCTGACATAACTAAAGAAGACCTTGTGCTTATCTTTAGCATCTTGTGCAATTATTCTTTCGAAGCTGGCCTTAGATGATTTTATGATGGATCGTAGTTTCTTGCTAGTACTGATCAGAGATGCCTTCCCTTTTTGGGATTGTGCTCTATCATGTAGTAGCTTCCTCCTTCTGTTGAATAGCTTATTTATGGCTGGTGTCCACCAGACAGGTCTCCTGCCTTTGGAGGAATGAGTCTTGGTTTTATTTGGGATAGCACGATCCATGCATTCCTGTAGGTGTCCATAAAAAGCATTTGTAAAGGATTCTGAGGTTTGCGTCATATTTTCCACTGGTCTGGGGGCTTTGAAGGATTCCACCTTGGTTTTGAGAAGTGTGAAGTTTGCTTTTGAGAAGTTCTTCACCGTGGTTTCCTTGGCTGGGGGTGGGGATGGGATATGGATATCCAGTGAGATTAATTTATGGTCAGATCTTACCAATGAGGGGTATACCTCTGATATGGAACATAGAGTCCCCTCTTGTGGGAGTGGTGACCTGTTGTTCCATAGCATTTGAGTTTATAAATTCTAGGAACCGTTGGGTGTTGGGGCTTGAGTAGTGCTCCCAGTCTCTGTTTGGGTAGTTGAAGTCACCCAATATAATGGTGTTTGGAGAGACCTTCATATTCTCCAGTGTTCTCAGCAAAGCTGATTGGGGTTCCTGAGTTTGGGAGGGTGGTCTGTAGCAGGCTACAAACTGAAAGGCAGTTTTGCCTACTGTTAGTTGCACATGGATGGTCTCCGATGCTTCATGCAGTGCCACTAACCTGGAGGTGTGGGTATCTTTGATGAATATGGATACTCCCCGTCCTTTTGTGGTTCAGTCTGAGTTTTGGGGCCAAAAAGCATGGTATGAGGTATAACCTGGTAGTGCTGGGGTGCTCTTGGGAGCCTTGAACCAGGTTTCTGTTACTGCATAGCTATCGATATTCTCCATACTGAGGAGAGCCTCGAGTGCGTGCATCTTCTTTTAGACTTCTGGCGTTGAGCAGTATTACCCTTATAGTTTTATATATATATATATATATATATATATATATATATATATATATATATATATATATATATATACACACACACATACATGTATGGATATGTTATATCTGTTAAGATTTTAATATAGTTGCACACACAGACATCTAGATGTTGGTATACATTCTCTGTACTGTTGCATGACAGGACTGGATGATATGTTTCTGAAAACATTGAATTTCTGTGTATCTGTGATGGCTTAGTGGTACATCACTTTGTCTAGCGTCTGTAGGGTGCTTGGTTTGAACCTTGCAAAAGTTGCTTATTTTGTTTCTGTGCAGAACACGGCCCATTAGATACAGAGTTTGTAAGGCACTTTAAAGCAGTTGTAAGCTGGTTTGTGCAGGTTTGCGTGGAGCTAAGCAATGCCTACACAGGTTAAGCAATTTAGAAGCTAACTGAGTGTATGAAAACATAACCAGAGGTTAGCAGTGCTTACCGTCGTGCAAACCACACAAACCCGCTTACAACTGCTTTAAAGTGCTTTATTCACTCTGTATCCAATGGGCTGTGTTCCGCCCAGCAACAAAATATCCAGCTCCTGCCAGGCTCGAAACCAGGATCATGCACACCATACACAAAGTGAGTTACAACTAAGCCATGACAGATACACTTATTCATGATGTTTTCACATAGATATCATTCAGCCCAGGTATACAACACTACAGGGAATGTATTCCACCATGTAGATGCATTTGTGTGTGTGTGTGTGTGTGTGTGTGTGTATATTAATCTTTAAATGGATACAACATATCTATATATGTAGATTTAGCTATAGAAATATATACACACATATATATATATATATATATGTGTGTGTGTGTGTGTGTGTGTGTGTGTGTGTGTATGTGTGTGTGTGTGTGTGTGTGTGTGTGTGTGTGTGTGTGTGTGTGTGTGTGTGTGTGTGTGTGCGCGTATACCAATATATACATATTTACATAGATACACACATATCTATAGATGTATATGTATACATCCATATATCCACATGCATACAGCACTAAAAATGCATATATGTAAGCTGGAAGGCTGAAAGTATGTCTTCAACATTGCACAATCTTCCAATAAATGCATCAGATGTGCAATGAGCGAATGTCACTATGCATTCTCGCATTGCAGATTTGGCAGTTTGGGTGTGGATGGCACTATAGTGGGGATGGGGAATCTCCACTGTAGTGCGAACTCGGAGTTAGTATAGCACAGTAGGGGGTTGTGGGGGGGCACAGACCCTCAGATGGGGGGTGCAGAGGAGCTTGCACAACCACAAATCCACCATGCCAGCTGGGAACTACCACCCAGTCGCCTGATGACCCTGGTCTGCAGGGACATGGAACATATCAACAAAGAACCCATGGCCAATGTCACTGGTAATCTTAACACATGGGACCCCGCCAATGTTGGACTTGTCAAAGGCAGAGAATACAACCTGAACCTGGTATACCTCCTTGACCCAATCATGACAGGTGTAGATGAGGGTTAGGAGGTGCACAATGCTGATGTAGATCATAGCAGGCTTTTGTACACCATTCCACATGTAGGAATGTGTGTAGTTGTTAAGGGATATACCTCTGTTCACAGAATATGTTTCCACCAGGACTGCTTGGCAAATGCCAACATTCCACAGGTGCCATCCCATGGCCTGTCAGCCTGGGATGACATGCTCGACAAGCCACAATGCTTCGCTAGGGACGGCTTGCACCTGTCACCCCTGGGCTTTTGGATATTGGCAAAGGCTCTTGCTACCCCCATAGTGCCTTTTTTAGGCAAGGCTCAAAAGACAAACCCACCTCCATAGGTATCACAAGGGATAAGAAACTAAGAGTAATGCTACTCAACGCCAGAAGTCTAAACCTCAAGATGCACGCACTCGAAACTCTCCTTAGCATGGAGAACATCGATATCTGTGCAGTAACAGAAACCAGGTTCAAGGCTCCCGAGAGCACCCCAGCACTACCAGGTTATACCTCATACCATGCTTTTCGGCCCCAAAACTTGGACCGAACCACAAAAGGAGGGGGAGTATCAATATTCGTCAAAGATACCCACACCTCCAGGTTGGTGGCACAGCACGAAGCATCAGAGACTATCCATGTGCAACTAACTGTGGGTAAAACTGCCTTCCAGTTTATATCCTGCTACAGACCACCCTCCTGAACACAGGAACCCCACTTGGCCTTCCTGAGAATACTGGAAAATATGAAGGTCTCTCCAAACACCATTATATTGGGCGACTTCAACTACCCAAACATAGACTGGGAGCATTACTCTAGCTCCAACACCCTAGCCCAAAGGTTCCTAGAATTTATAAACTCAAATGCAATGGAACAACTTGTTACCACTCCCACAAGAGGGGAAAACATACTGGACCTGATCGTCACCAACATGGGGACACTATGCTCCAGACCAGAAGTGTATCCCTCACTGGTAAGATCAGACCATAAACTAATCTCACTGGATATTCACATCCCGACCCCACCCCCTGCTCAGAAAACCACAGTGAAAAACTTCTCTAAAGCAAATTTCACATGCCTCAAAACCGAGGCGAAATCCTTCAAAGCCCCTGGGCCTGTCGAAAATACGGCCCAGACCGCAGAATCCTTTATAAACGCATTCTATGAACACCTTCAGGAATGCATGGATCATGCAATCCCAAATAAAACCAAGACCCAATCCTCCAAAGTCAGACGTCCTGTCTGGTGGACCCCAGCCATAAACAAACTATACAATAGAAGGAGGAAGCTACTACATGATAGAGCAAAATCCCAAAAGGGAAGGCATCTCTGATCAGTATTAGCAAAAAAATTACGGGCACTCATAAAATCGTCTAAGGCCAGCTTCGAGAGAAAATTGCACAGGACACTAAGGATAATCACAAGGCTTTCTTTAGTTATGTTAGTAACCTGGGTGGGAATTCCCAGATATGCTCAGAATTAGTCCAAAATGACAAAAATACACCGAGCCCACAGACATTGCCAACATCCTAGCTGACAGGTTCAGTGCAAACTTCTCCCTCTCCCACCAAAAGGGCAAATATCTATCCCAACAGAGTGCTTCCCCTGACATCTCAGATGCTCAGGTAAGAGCCCTCTCCAAAGCAAAAACACAGCATCAATGGGACCAGATGGTGTCCCGGCTACGTCCTACATGAACTCCAAGAAGAGCTAAACCCAAACATAAAACTACTGTTCAATCTTAGCCTTACTACAGGATATGTACTCAAAGAGTGGCGTACAGCAACAGTGGTCCCTCTCCACAAAGGTGGTGCCTCAACGGATCCTGGAAACTATCGCCCCATAAGCCTGACTAGCTTGGTCTGCAAAGCTATGGAAAGGATCATCATGGACCTCATAAATAAAGATATTGAGGACCTACAGACACTGGATCCTACCCAGTTTGCCTTTGTTAAGGGCAGATCCTGCCTCTTAAACCTGGTTGATTTCTTTGAAACAGTCACCAAGGCCATTGACGAGGGGAAGGTGGTCCACACAGCCTACCTGGACCTCGCAAAAGCCTTCGATACAATACCCCACTCGGGCTTTATAGATAAGCTCACCAGCTTAAATATAAACCCCTATGTCACCAGATGGGTTGCAAACTGATTCAAGGACAGAACCCACATGGTTAGAATTGCTGGAGCCATGTCAGACTCCAAACCAGTTACAAGTGGCATCCCACAAGGCTCAGTCCTGGGACCTCTCTTGTTCGGTATATATTTCTCGGTGGTACAGGCCAACACGGAAGGACTGTGGCTGACCAAGTTCGCAGATGACTGCAAACTGGGCACCATAATCAACTCTCCAGCTGACACAAGCATCCTCCAAAAGGGCCTCATAGAAACAGACAACTGGTGCCAGAGCCATGGCCTCAAGCTAAATGCCAAAAGTGTATAGTCATCCCTTTGGCAAAATAAAGTGCCCACAAATTACCACATAGGTGGTAATCCATTAAGTACAGAAGAAGTCATTAGGGACCTGGGGACCCAAGTTGATAGCAATCTCTCATTTGACAACCACGTGGCCAAAGTGGTTAGAAAAACATTTTATGTAGCCCACCTAATCATGAAGGGATTCACATCTAGATCAGGGAGGTCATCGCTCTTTACTCATCCCTCATCAGGCCCATAATTGAGTACAATGCCCTTTTGGGATGTACCTTACCAGACACCTGCAGCAACTGGAAAGACCCCAAAAGTACCTCACCAAGAGGATCAAAGGGCTCAAACACATGCCATATGCTGCCGGGTTAAAGAAACTCCAGCTCTACTCAGTGGCATACCACCTGCTCAGAGGCGATCTGTGCCTGACCTATAAAGCCATGTCCAACCCGGAATTAATGAACATGCTGCACCTCAGAAAATCCAAATCCCATCGAGCTACGCACTCGAGAGACTTGAACCTCAGCACTGAAATAAATAGGACATGCTGGAGGGACAGATTCATAACCCAGAGGCTCCCTTCACTCTGGAATAAAATCCCAGTCCAGGTTAGGCAGAGTCCCACATTGACTCTCTTCAAGAGGAATCTTGATGAGTGGATGGGAGATCGTAGGTTTACCCCGGCTATCACTTCTGTGTCACTGCTAGACAGAGGCACAGTATACTAACCTCAAAAAAAGGCATAGCAAAATTAATTTAAAATGGGTGGTGAAAGCCAAACACACTCTGGCTAGGCTTATAAATGCCCTAGGGCAGATAGCCTAGTATGAACCTATGAACCTATGAACCTATGAACATACAATCCTTCACAGGTCACAGATGTGTTAATGCCCTCCTGTACACTGTAGAGGTGTGCAGCACTACTGGGGTTGCTATAATTCACAGGGTATGGCTGTTGTGGACACATCTGCCATCATTGCAGTTACTGTTGCATCTATCCCCCCACATAGCTGTCTGTAATACTGTACAGTGTATGTAAGCAGGTTGTTAGTTGTTGTTTACATCATTCACAGTAGTTGAGTGCCTCACACCCTCCTAAGGGTAGGGCTATGCTACCATCAGTGGCACACTCATGTTACAAAGGTGAGGATTGCAGTAGAGTGGGGAAAGGGACATAGCATGTTCAATGTCATACACATTGCAGACTGCATATATAACAATGTGTGGTTGTGCCTATCCTGTCTTGGTGGGATTACATGTGCAAAAGATGTGTTACCTGCATGGGGACATACCTCCATGTGTACAGTCTTGTACCTGTACTGCATCCAAACCAAGGGCTCTGTGTATTGTACCCAGCCCTGTCATGTGTACCACCCACTACACTTACTGGTGTCCACTGTAGAAGGCCTGCTGACATCACTACACCCATCAGCCATGTGGCACATGGACAAACACAACACAATCAGAATAGATAATGGTGACAACATTACAACATTGTTAATTACAGCTATGATGCATCATTTCTGCATCACTACACCTTCCAATATATTAGTATTTCACTTTACTGCTGTTAACATGCTACACAGCATTCCATTGCTACACTGTTGTACATTCACCCTTTGCATCAACATCATGTTAGCCTGTCCCTGCATCGATGTTATGGATGTCAGGGAATGGCACAGGTATCATCATATATACAGGGTGTGCTGTTGGTTTGCCAGAGGCCTAGGCTTAGCCATACAATTGACAACATGTGTGTGTGTGTGTGTGTGTGTGTGTGTGTGTGTGTGTGTGTGTGTGTGTGTGTGTGTGTTTGAGAGGGCTGAGTACTGTTATGGGCCAATGGTGATGTGTGTGCAGGTATGTGGTTGCCCTAGGCTTGTTGTTTATGTGAGTGTATCTGCATGTGCACAGTTCCACCATGTGGCTGCCCTATACGGGGATTTGTGAGACAGCTGCAGACTGTACCTGGCATGGTTTGCAGTTCACCGTCTCTGGCCACGGACATGGGACCTGTACATGGCAAGGGTGCTACAGGCAGTATCAGGTACAAAGCCAGATTGAGTACTGTCCCCAAGGTTGACAGAAGTCCACTGGATCCAGGTCCCTCCTGGGACTGGCCAGGGCCACGTGCACGTGGTCTGCTATGACGGTCTGTGGACAGCACCCCCCCACAGTGCTGAGTGGAAGTGACTTGTGGGACATCCACGGCGACCTCTAGCTGCTGGTGTTGCTGCCATACATTCACATGGCCGTCACAACCGTCCTGCCATGTCCTGATGCATCACACACAAACCTGTAATTACACATGTCAGCATGCAGGACAGGTGGTGCTCAACAGCATGCAGTGCAACTGTAGTCAATCCCCGTTACCAACATTATACATGGCTGTGATGCATTGCTTCTGTTAGTAGGTGATGGCCCTCCCCATGGAACACACTGTACCCATATCCACAGCATTGCTGTGCATCTGTTCAGCACCCTGGCACGTACCATGCACCATACCTCACAGGTGTACACACCATTGCAGGATGTGTATCTGTGTGTCAGTTGTATTTCTGCTACTGCTCATAGCCTCTGTGTGTTTCTGGATTACATGTGGACATAAGTGTTTAGTGAATACTTGATGTGTATTCACAGATGTCATCATCAGTGGTGCATGTATGAGTGATAGACTACTATTAGACCGACCACAGACACAATGTACTCTACCTATGGTGAGTGTAGAGACCATTATTGACCATTACAGAGCACTGGCTGATGTTTTATGTGGTACACATAGGTTCATAGGTGAGTACTGGTCTATTGGTCCTGGGGCCTACATAAGCCTAGCCACAGGGGTTCCCAGCCATGCACCACCCATTAATGTTATTCCCCTGTGCCTCTGTCAGGCTGTGGCACAGACATACAACCCAGGGTGAATTCCCCATTTCCCATCCAGTTGTCAAGTATTTTTGTAAAGAGGGCCAATGAGTAGCATTGCCTGACATGAATGGGTAGTCCATTCCAGAGTGTGGGAATTCCACAAGACAGGGCCCTATCCCTCTAGTATGTTCTGTGTAAAGTGTTGATGATGATTAGGACCCTGGAGCATGTGTTTGCAGAGGGAGTGGGATGTCTTTATGTGTAGCATGTTCAACTGCTCTGTGTATGACATAGCTGTGTATGTTAGGCAGATGTCAGCTGTGCCTGGGCAATGTGCACTGGAGTGTAGCCACAGGTGTCTGAGATGGTCTGTGCATTGCATGTGTTTGAGACTGGTAATCCCATTAGTGAGGGGTGTGCTCTGTCAGTGAATATGTACAGCATGAATTATGGGTAGGTGTGTTAGATGTGCACATGGTCTACACCTTAGCTAAATGCACAGTGAATTGCCAATCATAACCTTAAACCATACTCACCAGCATCTGACTGCTGCCTTGCTGGTATCCCAGAGGTACCTACATTGAAATGAGATAGAGTTGATGTCAGTGGCCACAGCTATGGCATTACTACAGGGTGGCTGCAATATTGCAGTAAAACAACAGCTGATGTCTACAGTACTACAGATTATGCTTTACTGCTTATCAGTACTACACAGCAACAGACTCCACATCTCACATATGCATGATCTACCTGTACAGATGCATACACAACAGTGGTTTACTGATATGGCCTGGAACCTTACCTGCATGCTCCATGTCTGGTGTGTGTGTGTAGCACCCACCTCCATGACGGTCTATGTCTGTAGATCTTGTGAGTGGGCAGGTGCTACCAGGCTCATGAGCAGCTCCTCCACTCTGGTGAGGGGGGATGGATGTTATGCCCCCCCCCATTGCAAGGTAGTCAACCAGAAACAGCAGCGGCACGGCGACGTACATGGTGGAGCAGATCACTACAATGATGGCGGACCTGCTCATACGTACAGTTGTGCATCCCCACCTCATTCACCCTGCAAACCACATCATTCCACATGGCTTTTTGCTCATGCTGGTCTTGGCTTGTCCAGGAGAACAGCAGCTAGTAGTTCTGGATGATGCTGGTGAGTATTATGGCATCCTCAGCGGTACTGCAGGTGGGATTCCTTGGGTGTGCCATACTCCCTGAAAGACATAAAGATGGAACTATGTCTGAGCAACTCATATGGTATGTTTACCATAATACAATACACAGATAAGTCTTCTGCCACCATATCAGCTCCAACTTAATGTTCACACAACGCAAGTGGTATGTGTCCGGTATATGTACCATTGGAACATATATTGTATTGTACAACACTTTCCACTATGTGTTTATAGACATGCTCCCTGTGGGGACACTAGAGTTGCTGGGCTGTTACAGAGTATTTCACCTGCATGCCATTTTCACTGCCACTATGTTTCCACATATGCAGGTGGTATGCTTGCTATGTGATTGCTACACATCTGCCATTCTGTGTTATTGGGGATATCTATGCATGCTGTTGGACATGTTCTGGGATTGTGTGGGCTATTACAACCAACATATGTTCCATGACAGTTACACACCAGTATGTGTAGGGGTTATTTTACAGCTGGAATACCACTCTCACCTAATGTGCACATGTTGCCAGTCCACATCACATCCATGAGCCACCATGGAACCTCATTATCTACTGCTCCGGCACTACCTTCATGTGGAACCACCTCAGGGGATGGTGCCCCCACCATGGAGCACACATAGACATATGTCTGTCACTAAGTTAGGTTGAGGGTCTTGTGCATAGGGAGCTCCACAAAGACATGGGGTATGTGGTATGTCAACTGGTGGTATGCAGTACACATGCACAAGGTTCCTCCTGCTCAGCCCACAGCCCAAGCACCTTTATGACCATGTAGATGCTGTTGTGACTGTCCATGGGTGGCACCATGTTCCCTTTGTTCCCTTCTGGGGGCTCAATGGCCTCCACATTCCAAATGTAGCTACCCATCCATAGTGTTTAACCACATGTGTCATATACCAGCCATGTATGCTGTCTTGCTTGTTACTCAACCAGACCTACATACCAATATGGGCCTAATACCCTTCACCAACATATATATCCCACCTTCTCAAACAATTGCGATGTGTTCCCAACATGGGTTACACATCACACTCCACACTCCATTTTGCAGTGATGTTCTGGTGTGTAGGTATGTTGTGTATTGATGTGTGATGTTCTCTCACACATGTCATGATAAGAGACATGTATTGCCACACACACACATATATCTGCATATATATATATATATATATATATATATATATATATATATATGTAGACATACACACACATACACACACACACACACACACACACACACACATATATATATATATATATATATATATATATATATATATATATATGTATATATACATATGTGCATATATGTGTAGATATCATTATGTGTTGTTTATATACCTATATATATGTATAACTGTCCTAGGTTGTGTAGACATACACAGCTGTGACTATGTATCACACATATATGTATCTGTATGTGGGAAGCATACAAACATCTGGTCCACATTCTTATAATTCTCTTTACTTCACAGCTGAACTGTTCTGCCCTGCTGCAACACAGACAGGTGTCACATGTGAACACAGACTAACATTGGGGGGTGTATATGGTGACAGATTTTAGATAAGCATATTATACTGCTATGGCAGTTTTGCATGCTATGCTACATGTTAACATGACTGTCCTACAGATGGTGTGGTCTCACACCCATGTGTCTATCATGGCAGTGTTAATACCCCCACCAGCCATTGGCCACTATAATTTACAGAACACAGATATCATGGGTCACATCTTTGCCATTCACTGCTGATCTGCACACTTGACAGGTATGTCCCAATGCCCACAGGGACTGACACTATTGTCCAGTGCATTTGTTGAGCAGAACATCATTACAGGAACAAGTACTGATGGCACATATACATCCTTTCACATTATACATCCTATTAATGCCATATACTACATGCAAGTAAATGCATATCTGTTTCACAAACCTGCTATGTTTTTTCCACTGTAACACAACCCTGAGCTTTGTTACTTTTATTAATTTTTTTTCTTTCTCTCTCTCTCTCTCTCTCTCTCTCAGTCTATCCAGTAGAGTGATTGAGCTGGTTTGAATAGATTGCAGCATGCTTTTGATGGTATTGCATATGATCAGGTGGTGGCCTGTGCACCAGTCAGTGGCCACCAGTTACTAATTGCATGCAGCCTGCTGTGTAGTACTTCAGATAACCACAGTCATGGCAACCCTGTACTTTAAATTGCTGACTTCTGTGGGCATTGATCCTTCACCTTTCCAGTATGGATGGCATCCTTCCTGTGTGTGGACATCAGTGTTACAGACAGCAGGTAGCAATACCTCTTACAGCAGAACCTGTAGACACAGGCCACATTCACATTTGGGTAAGGTTCCAGACCTACAGACAGCATGAGTAGTGTTGCTGTGTCCATTGTATCTTGCTGGTCTTACAGGGTTTCTGTGTACATAGTACTTTTTCATGGAATGTTGTCTGTCTGCATAGGTCTCAAGTATGGGCCTATCCATATGATACCAGGGGGATTGGCTGTTAGTTTTTTTCTGTGCACCACACAAGTATTGTCCCAGATATATCTGTGGCATTCTTTCTGTTGATTGCAGTACATGGCTACATCCATTTATATTTCAATGTCATATTCCTGCATAAGGGTAAGCTGCTATGAATCCTGTAGCACCAGCAATTTGCAGGGTGTGTAACAGCAATAATGCAAATATGGCCCTATGTTCCTACTTCTGTCTTCCACATATATGCCAGTCTTTGTCCTGCTGTGATACAGAAAGGGGTTGTTAGGTAATGGCCTATCATTATTTACCACTAGCATTACTGCTATCATCCCAGTCATGTCATGGACTCCCACACCAACTGTTGGGCCAAGTCCATATATATGGGGGCAACAGCTGGAGAACACATATGTTCCCTTGTACATTCCAGAGATAAGTGTGTGGTACACAGTGTTCCTTGCCCTTGTACAGCCTTTTATGGGGGGGGGGGGTCAATGCCATTAGCCTAGGCTATGACACCTTTTCAGGGATATAACTGTTAAGACAAGGGTCATTCAGTGTGATAGTGAGATGTTAGGTTAAGCAATGTTATGTACAAGATACTGTGACATTAACACAAGTGCTACTTTTCCCGCTAGGGCTTGACTACAGGGTGTAATTGGAGGCTGCTGAACAACATCTGTAATTGTTGATTGTTACGTATCTTGAAGGCAAATCCTGGTTCTACTGTTGTACTAAATGAAGGCCTTGGCCTGGACAGCATAGTATGGTATATATACATATTCCAAAAATCTGAGGAAGCTGTAGCTTAGTCTTCAGCGAAAACGCTTTTATTTTACCTTATTGTTTAATAAACTCTGCGTTAAGGTTTTGTTTAGGTTTCGCTTATTTGTACAAAGTGCGCCTTTTATTTGGTGTTGGTACGTGTCTTTCTGCTCATGGAAATACCTGCTAAATGAGTTTGAGTTTCAACATAACGAAACTGTTGGATTACCCTTCACAGACTTGTTCTTTGAGGTGCCTGCCTTTTAGTGTTTTTCATATATACATATTGCTTGCATCTACTGTTTTGTGTGGATCTTGCATTCATCACTGATTACATATTTCAAACCTTATGTGGTGTAAGTATTGGCATACATTATTCTATAGTACACAAATAAAGGTTATGTGTATGCATACCTGTGTGTCGTGTCATGTCCTTTGAATTATGGGTGGGTATATGTGTAATGTCAGTATTCGCATTTGTGGGAATGGTTGCCACACTACATATTTCACAGGTAGCAGTTAAAGGGCTTGTGGCTGAGGGATATACTTTGCACCCAGTGCTACCACACTATGTCTACATATGTATGGCTACTGATACCTTTTATCTGTGTATATGTGAATGTACCTATATATATTTCATATGGATATATCTATATATATATATATATATATATATATATATATATATATATATATATATATATATATATATATATATATATATATATATATATATATATATATATATATATATATATATATATGTGTATACATCTGTTATATATATATATATATATATATATATATATATATATATATATATATATATATATATATATATATATATATATATATATATATATATATATATATATATATATATATATATATATACATACATATGAACAATATGAACTACAACTGATGTTATATAATTATCTGTGAGTCATATATATAACTACATATAGCTGTCTATCTGTCTACATTTACAGATCTATATCTGTCCATATGTCCAAGCATGTTCGGCTCATAGTTTAGCCTGTTCCTCATTCTCTTGGCAATTGTCATGTATGATTGCAGCATTGAAGTCAGTAACTAGTGCCAACACTTTTGTGTTTCAGACTTCATCTCCTTGTACATATGTGTTCTAATACATATAACTGTGTAATTAGTAACATTTTAAGTGTATTAGAGCATTAGTTGACATATATCCCTATTTGTACCCACAGTGTGGCATACTTTGTCCAGACTTCTTGCATTAACAGGTTGTGTGGTATGATATTAATAAATTTCCTGTACTGTTGATTGATTGTGCTGGATAATATGTTTGTGAAAACATCAGGTTATGTATATTTGCCATTGCTTAGTGGTAAATCACTTTGTGTATGGTGTGCATGGTCCTGGGTTCGAGCCTTGGAGAGACAGTTTATTTTGTTGCTGGGCAGAACAAGGGACGTTGGATACAGAGTGATTAAGGCACTTTTAAGCAGTTGTAAGTGGGTTTGCATGAATTTGCACGCCGGTAAGCACTGCCAACCTTCGCTTATGTTTTATTACAGTTAGTTAGCTTTAAATTTCTCAACCTGTGTAGGCATAGCTTACCCCTGTGAAAACCTACACAAACCCGCTTACCGCTGCTTAAAAGTGCTTACTGCTGCTTACCCCCATGCTAATTTCTTTAAAACAAAAGAAAAAAGGGTTGATAGGAAAGTGGTGAAAAATGGGACGCAAAGAGGGAAAGACAGTAGGAAAAATAGCTAGGCATGTGCAGGAAGTGTATAGGAAATGTCCATAGCTGCCCATTTCTTCTACAGCAACAGCTGTGCATATACACTAAATTTGCAGCTACATTTGGACCCTCAAACCCCTGGGAGAGGGGTGAGGATAACATATATTCATTGTGATGCCAATTAGACCAGATTACATGTGTCCGGTGGACATGTGCAAAATGGGCAGCTATGTATGAGGCGAGATTTTTTTGTGGGAACAGATTGCCCTTTTTTTTTCAGGTGAGAGTGGGATGTTGGGAAGGGGTAGTAGGTATATTTGCAGAGGTAGGTTGGGTAGGTTAACAGACAAGACACACAAGATGCATATGACACATGTGGGAGGTAAACACCGTGGACAGGGAGGGGTGTTTGGAAGTCGGAAGCCCATGAGCTCCCAACTGGAAACAGTGGGCCTGAGGTCCCCGCCCATGGGCAGTGACCACTGCGCCTTCACGGCCCCAAAGGTGGCTGTGCTAGGGGCTGTGTAGGAGGGGCAGGTTCACCCTCTAATAGTGCCACTCGGCCCTCAAGCTGGCGTAGCCACTCTCGATAATCCAGATCGAGCTCCCCTACGCACCATGGCCCGGACCCATTGACAGGTTCCCCTTCGTGCCTGCTCCAAGGAGGGGCGAGCCCCATCCCTTGCAGCGGTTCCACCAGAATGTGGCACGGGGCTCATGGAGGAGGAGGTCCCAGGCTGGGCCCCAGATGTGCTGGTTTCCGGTGCCATGGCCAGCTGATGTGGGACAGGTGGGTCCACTGGGACAGGCCTTCCCATCCTTCCCATATGAACTGTGTTGTCACAGGTTTATGACAGATATGAGCTAGTAACAGTCAACAGCATTCAGGATTAGTTATAACAGCATGCATAGGTATTCACATTAACCCAAAACACCAGATTTAACACAGTTGCAGAGCAAGCAGAACACATGCATATATGGAACAACAGTGGCCATTACAGGAGCATCAAGCCAGCAATATGGGTGTATTTTAACATGGCACGTGCATAGAAACAAATGTGAATATTTATAAACCATTAGGACATATGTCCCAACAACAGTTTGGCGTGTACACATACCAGTTGAGGAGTGTCATTGGGTTATTTTGCACATATGGTAGGGGTGAGAGATAGAGTTTAATTAACAATTAACATATCCTTTTAGTTTTCACAACATTCATAATCACTGCAGTGATCTTTCCCTTACATGTATTATTACACTACCCTATGGCCTTGTATTGTACACTAGTATGTTTATAGCTTATTATATACGTGACCTGTTTCTTACATACAGGTGTGACAGGCTGCAGGTGTTAATGCAACATATGTTGAAAATTGCTGTCATACATTTTGGGTGAGGTGCTAGATTGACAGGTTTGTTTTCATATACATTCTCACTATGTACACGTTTGACCATCAGTTATATGTCATTGATAGCTGCCTACATTTCTTGAATCATCACACTGAATTTTCAGGGGAACAGGGTACCAGGCTGGTGATATGGGCTATTTATCTGGACATGCTGGACAGACTGGAACAGTTGTGAGGTATGAATATGCATACAACTTTCAATTTGAACATTCTAGCAAATTCTGTACAGTTGGTGGGTGTAATTATGCATACAGCTTTCTATCTGAACATTATAACAAAATCTGTACAGTTGTGGAGTATGATTATGCATACAACTTAGTAACACTCGCAGGATTCAAACCCCTTCTGTGTGTGACAAAAAATTATAGCTAACATCACAGTACACTGTGCTATTAGGGAATTGATAAAAAGCTTTCAACTTTTGCCTGTCTAAGTCTCCCTAACTTGTACAATATGACTGACCTATTGGCACATCCAACATTGTTATGTAGGATTTCATACACATTTCATCTCCATACCACGGTGTGGGTGATACTGCTTAAGATACAACATTACTATTTATAGTATGGAACAGATCGCCAACATATGAGGGAAGAGTAAACTGAAGCACTCCAGGGGTTATACCTTTATTTACAGACTATTACACATTTAATTCTACTGGTGCAACCCTTTCTAAGTCTCTTATATTTATTTGTTATGACAGTACATGCAGACTAATTACTAACCTGCCTAGCGATGCAACTTTTGCAGCCTAGCATCATGGGCTTGCTCGTTCGCAGCCCCCTCATTTGCAGCTGTCAGAGAAATACAGTGATATTTAGCCATACCTATCCATAGTATACACAAGCTAAGCAATTATTTACTACTTAGTAGAATGACTAGTTACTCACTACTGGGGCATTGGGCATCTGCCGAGACTCCTGGATCCACTGTTCCAGTACATTCCCCCCTCTGCCACTTCAGGTCATCATGGTGGTGCCTGACCTGCTCACCAGTCCGGGGGATACTTGTGGCACTGGTGAGGTCACTGATGAGACTGTCCCAGGCCTCCATTTTATACTGTGAGCCCTGGTACTGGCCCTGCAGTAGTCTCTGCTCATGGTGTTTTACCAGGAGCCATACCATGAGTTTTGACACCTGGATGCCCCAGCGCTGTGCTCTAAATCGAGTGCCTTCACCCACACCAGCCATTCTGCCTGCAGTAGGAAGCTACAACCAGTTATGAAAAGTATTCCCACCTGTGGGGCTTAAATACGGCCAGTTTCTCACAGTTTTCCATGATTGGCTAGTTTTGAGAAGGCTAAGCTATGGGCACATCTGCTTACATAAGGTTGACACTACTTAAAGCGGTATACCACTAGACAGATTGAATTGGCTTCCCTACACATTGCTTACACTTACTAACTTGAGCTGTGCTGCAGTTAGCATTGCTTAATAGTTAATTAGGACTATATTTGCCATTTGGCAATGATTTATTCCTCATTACAGGTTATATATGTGTCTGGTATCCATGATTCATGTGTACATACACTGTATGGGGACCTAGGGACTTCTACACTTTATTACAATAACACCTCAAATATATGCTTACTGCAGTACTCCAGTTCACATATTTATGTTATGTAGCAGGTTATACCACTTCACACTGTACATACATTTAGTTCACACGTTTGGTTTGATTTTTCTGTAGTGAGGATTACTTTTCTGAAAACTCATTCATATCTATTGCTATGATGGCTTAGTGGTTAACTACTGTGACTATAATGTACAGGATCCTGAGTTTCAGCCTTGCAGAGGCAGTTTATTTTGTTGCTGAACAGAACATGGGCCATTGGATACAGAATGATTAAAGCACTTTAAAGCAGTTGTAAGCGGGTTTGCACAGGTTTGTGCGATGGTAAGCACTGCTAACCTCTGGTTACAGTTTCTTACACTCAGTTAGCTTCTACTTTGCTTAATCTGTGTAGGTAATGCTTACCACCATGCAAACGCACTTAAACATGCTTAATACTGCTTATCTCTCCTTAAACCTGCTTACTAGTGCCTTATTCATTATGACACTGACACTTCACAAGTGCATTTAATGCAGTACTCCAGTTCACATTTAAATGTTATTATGTAAGTTATACGGCAAAAATATGTAAAAATATGGTCTTATACAGATTTCACATGGAAAATGATATGTGCTGCAGTGGGACTTTGGGAATGCCTGGTCATTAGGCAGATGCTCTAACCACTACACTATTGCTGTGCAGCTTCATTTGCATATATATTCCTTGCTATCCTCTTCAGCCTTTTCAGCTGCTTTAACCATAGCTAAGTGATGGGCACACCCACACACCTATAGTTAGCTGTCCTCAGGGTTTTAAGAAAAATAAATTAAAGGGTCTCTTCGTTTTATTTAAATGTACTGTTGCTGTTGAACACATGGGGACCGTTGGTGGAGATATGCAGACACCTATGAGTGGTCTCGCTCATTTATTTACACATTCTTCTGTTCTACTTTGCAGGGGCGTGTTTATTCTGAGAGCTCTGCTTTCAGACACATCCCCTGCACTCGTCCACTCTCCGTCTAGCATTAGGAGTTCAGGCAGCGTGTCTTCATTAATATGCATGGTGCTCTGCCATCCTCCTCTTAAACTGCCGCTTCCATGCAGGACTAGATTAGTCCTGCATGGAAGATTAGTCAATCCGGGGGTCAGTATTACAATAAATCTGTAGTGCTCTGTAATGGCAACTGCTTTGCAAGTGCTTGCTACAGTATAAATATAAAATAAGCTTTTTTTCTAAATTAAAAACATGAGTGCTGTAGTGCTCCATGCATGGTATAAACAGTAGCAACTGCTTGCTACAGTTTAAAATCATTTTAGTTTTTTTGTTTTTCTTAATTTTAACAAAAATGAGAGGAAGGAGTGTCCAGCAGAGCATGTATACTGGACTTTTTTTTTTTTTTTGCTCTTCACTTGAAGAGCTGAGGGGCTGGAGTGATAGTTCATTGGGTTCATTGGACAGGTACAGGGCATTGGTTGAACTAGCTATATCTCTAACTCAGATGGAATGTTATCAGGGCAAGGTTGGTAGGTTTTAAGGTTAGTACTAGTTTTTAGGTTGTTGAAATTGAGACTGGTTTGAGTGCAGTTATTTTGGGAGCTAATAAGGGAGGAGAGGAAATTGTGTCTTCCTGTATAGAGGGTTTCATAAGAGAGGTTACAGATTGGATGAAGTAGGTATTACATTAGCTGGGTATGTTGTTGGTATAGTTAGATGAAATTGGTGTAGGATGCATTGGTGTACCAGGTTTTAACAGCTAACTGACTGTAGTTCAAAAATTACTGGGGTTGTTATAATTTGCTGGCTTTATAATAATATTGTGTTTTTTAACAGTTTTGATTTTATTTTTAGTGGAGTATCTCAGAAATGTATTGTACTGATGGGCAGCTATTGTTTTAGCTTTCTTCCTTCTTTCTGGACTTTGTCTCTGTCTTTCATGAGCTATTTATTACTTTTTGAAATCCAGGGTGCTATATTTGATTTAATTCTGTTGGATCTTATTGGGATTAGTTCATTTAGTATTTTATGGACAATTGAGTTGAACATATCTACAGTTTCATCAAGAGGAAGAGTCTGAGGAACCTGTCAGATGATGGATTTTAATGCTGCAATGAATTTGGCTTAAAAACAGGAAGAGACGTTATGAGTAAGGTTGTACTGATGCCATTTTTGGTTGGGTTTATGATGTTTTGTTTCAAAGATGGATAAGTGATTACTTAAGGTATCAGGCAAGGCCCTTAGTGGGAAATTTTTATTTGGGACATTAGAGGGAGAATGAAATCTAAGGTAGAGGGTCTACCTGAGTTTGTGTTATAAACTCTCTCCTAATATACATCTATGATACACAGGGATACAATTCGGATGGATTGCACAACTAGGCTTATTAAGACCATGGAAGTCTTTAGCCTAGAATATACATAAGAAGCTATGATTGAAGTCACTAAATAATGCTGGAAATTTGAGTTTCAGAAGTCATATCTTCCCAAAAATACATGCTAATGCAAAACATATTCTCTCAACCTTCTAAGTTTGTAAAACCAATATTTAAAACTTTTCTCTGAATTTGGGCCTCTGCCTACTTTGTGTTTGAGTATTTAACACTTCATACTTTTCCAAAATGCATGCTAATACAAAACCTGTTATTCTTGGAACATTATAAGTCTGTAAGTGGAGGGATGAGGTGAAAAATGAATATGAAATTTGTATGCATTTTTTGTTTGTTTTGTTTCCTGTGCTTGGTAATATGCATTGTATGGACTATACAAAAATGTTTTGTTTGGGGTTTTAAGTTTTTCTACTACATTATTTATTTTATTTTATTATTTATTTACATTTGTTTACAGGGAAATTCCAACTGGACACAGGTCCTTTTTCAGAGGAGGCCAGGGGAGAAAAGCTAAACAGAAAGTCATGGTAGATGGTAAGCAATAACAATCAAGGTATGTATACAGTAGAAGTGATCATGACATGTTGAAATACAGGAGCAAATTAGGTACAATTGAGTAGTAAGCTCTAATTACAACATTGAGAAAGAAGTAAAACACAGTGCTACAAATTATCTAAACAGTAACTAAATAACAATAATAATAGACTAAATGATAACTAAATCCTGAAAGGATTAACAAGCAATGAGTAATCTTCAGTTTAGTTTTATAGTGATAGAGGGAATACTCTATCTAAATCTGGGAAAGGAGGGTTTATTAGACGGGATTTGGACAAGGACAAAGCCAGTGAGAACTTAGGTGAGATTAAAGTGCAGTCTTGAAAAGACTTCAGGAAGGAAGGGTAGTTATGGCAGTGGGAAGGTTGTTCCAAAGCTTGGATATAGCACAGGAAAATAGTGCTTCACCTGCTGAGTTTTTGGCTTTGGTGACCTGGAGTAGATTTTTGTTGCAGGAGCGTAGTGATCTGGAAGAGTGGTAGGGTTGGAGAATTGTATGGTGCAATGTATGGATTCAGAGAGGGTGGTTTAATAGTTTATGAGCAAAGGTGAGTTGAGTTTAGTGTAGGAGTTGTGGGAGTTCAAGCCAGTCCAGGTCTCTAAGGGTGATATAGTGGTGGCTGCGGTAAGAGGCACCAGTGGCAAATTTTGCAATTTTATTGAAGCAGGCTTCAAGTTTGAGTAGGTCTGACTGTCTAAGATTTGTAAGTACAGGTGATGTGTAGAGCAGGGTGGAGATTAGTTGGGAATTGACAACAGAAATTCTTGCTGGTTTGGTGAGGTATTGGCGGCTTCTATATAAGGCACCCAGTTTTTTGTGAACTTTTTTATTGTTATTGATATGTGGGTGTCAAATTTGAGATTATTGTCAATCTGTACGTCAAGTAATTTTGTGTGAACTGTTGGTGAAATGAAGGTATTAGTGGAGGCATTATCCTTGGCTTGAATAGTGAAGTGCGGAGTGTTTGGGTAGATTTGGAGGATTGGAAGATGAGGAGTTTGGTTTTATTTGGATTGAGGAGAAGCTGGGAATTAGCTAGCCAGATTTCAACTGAAGGGAAAGATTCTTGGGTGATTGTTGGAGTTCTGTTAGAGTTGAGGCTGAGCAGATGAGGGTGAAATCATCTGCATACTGTATGAGGGAGGCATGTTTGGGGGCAGTGTGCAGATTATTGGTGAAAAGGGAGAAAAGTAGGGGGCCAAGGATGGAGCCTTGGGGAATCCAGAGATTAACAGGGAGACAAGTGGATAGATCGTTGTCCCAGATGACTGATTGCTTGTGACCTTGTAGGTAGTTGTGGAACCAGTTTATGGCTGGTGTGGAGAATGAGAGGTCAGATAGAGCAGAGAGTATTAGATTGCGTGACACAGTGTCAAAGGCTTTAGATACATCCAGAACTACAGCAGAGGAGAGGAAATCATTGTTTTTGTGATGGAGGATAGGGGTGGTGAAGGACAGGAGAGCAGTTGTGGTGCTGTGGTGTGATCTGAAACCATGCTGGGTATTGGAGAGGAGGCTATTGTTAAGGAGGAATTTGGAGACCTGTAAGTTGATGCATTTTTTGAGTATCTTGGAGAGGGGGGAGAGGATGGCAATGGGGAGGTATTTGGAGAGGTCAGTGGAGGGGCCACCTTTGTGGAGGGGAATGATGTGTGATATTTTTCATAGCGTGGGTACATAGGATTCAGATATGGAGCAGTTGATTAATATGGAAATAGGATAAGCTAGGACATTGGCTAATATCTTTAGGTATTCAGCAGGCAGGTAGTCAGCTGCTAGTTTTGTGGATTTTAGTTTTCTCAGGAGTCATTTTTATGTAGGAGGTGGGTATTGTGGAAAGAAAGAAGGCAGGGAGGGGTGATTTTGGGTTTGGTGAGGGGGGAATTAGTGTAGGGAAGTGTTTTTTTTTTTGTTAGGGATAGAACGGATTCTGTGACATGTATATTGAAAGAATCAGCAATGCTACTGGTGGAGAGAGGGGTGGTTGGTAGGGGGTGCTTACTTTTCCTGGGAAGAGTATAGAGTTAATTGTAGGCCAGAATTGCTTGGTGTTGTTTTGGGAGGAGTTTAGGGACATCTGATAGACAAGGGCTTTGTCTGCTTTTACTTGCGTTTTGACCTTGTTATGTAGTTCAAGGAAGAGTTGTCTATCTGAGGGGTTTTTAGTTATGTGGCAGCATTCCCATGTTTTATCCCTGGTTTTCATAAGGCCCCTGGTAGTTTATTATAGCCAGGGGGAGCTCTTAGTTATGATTCTGGTGTTCCTCAAGGGGACATGGGAGTTAAGGATATTGAGGAAGGTACTGTTAAAGAAATGGACTACTTTGTCTAGGTTGAGGTACTTTAGAGGTAACCAGTTTATGTTCTGGAGGGAGGAGGTGAAGGAGTTGGTATTAAAATTAGCTTTGTTGCGAATACATCTGTGGGTAATGTGTTTGCAATCATTAATGTGATTTTTTAGTAGGAAGGTTGGGGAATGGTCACTGAGGGAGTCAGGTAAACAGCCTGCTAAGTAGGTGTGAGGGGCTTTGTTAACTAAGACCCAGTCAAGAATGGTGTGGTTATTGGGGTTTTTATTGATCCTAGTGGGCGTTTGTATTAGCTGAGAGAAACCCTGGAGACATAGGTGGAGGGCTGGGTGGTTGCTGTTGCAGGATAGCCAATTGATGTTAAAGTCCCTGAGGATGATAGTTTGCTGTGTTCCTCTCTTTATCAGTATTGCTTTGCTTAATTTGGTATACTGTATGTATTTCTGTGCATATGTGTGGTGATGGTATTTTGCATTAATATTGTTTTGTTTAACTGGGTGGCTTGGCTGACCATATAATATGACTATGTAGGGCATCTGCGTTTATATCAGTGTACCTACATGGAATTTCTGAAGTACATGTTTATGGGTCTACCTGTGTATGGTGACAGTGTGTAGGGGAAAGTGATTGACCCTCTGTGTGTGTGTGTGTGTGTGTGTGTGTGTGTGTGTGTGTGTGTGTGTGTGTGTGTGTGTGTGTGTGTGTGTGTGTGTGTGTGTCTGTGTGTGCTTCTGACCATTCATGTGACTTTGCTGTCCTTTTGTATATGTTGATAAAAACATACTGACTTTCCTTGTCAATTACTACAAAGGTAGTCTGTAGATGAAAATGTTGAAGGGCTTGTCTTTTTTGCTTTTAGTTTTATTTTCTTTAGGTGTGTGGTTGGTCACTGAGCTTGCACACTAGTGGTATGATGTATACAAACATTTATTGTTGTATATTGCTGAATAGTTGTGTTTGTTGTTGCTTGTATATGTGAGGAAGGTGATAGAATTTACACTTTTTAACTGAACTTGCTTTTAGGGGCAAAAGTGTAGCTGACTTTTAGAATGCCCATTACCACTTCCAAATCTGGTGACCCTCAACTATAAGTGAAGGAGCAAAAAAGGTGGTCTGTGATGATCTGGCTGGAGCTATTAAAACTCAGGAGACAACCATGTGTTGGTTCTTGCACCCACCTCTCATAGCTGAGGAGAACAAAAAAAAAACTGTATCAAACCATTTACTACATTTGTAGCAAACTGTTTGCTACAAATTATACTGTAGCTGCAGCACTGCACAAAACCAGTACTGAAATCAGTTTCTGTACTGACATCTCCCAATCTTGCCCCCTAACACATTATGCCCAAGGTGGTTGCCCTTCTATACAGCCTATCTACATTACTATTTAGTGCTACTGTTCAAGTTTACTACTGCATGCTATAGAAAATTTGCTTTGATTACTGCATAGTGATAAACGTTTGGTGTTCTTCACTTTGTTTTAATAGGATGAGCAAGTTGGTCACTAATCTGGGATTTACTATTTGTTTTCAGACATATTCTGGTGAATGTTTGTTTACTGATCATGGTGGTAGTTTGTGGAAGAAAATGATTGACCACTGTTGCTCTTAAAATATTTGTGAGCCTGGGTTGTATGTGTGTGTGTTTGTTTTGGGGTGATAATATGTAGTTTTTCCTGACTGCGGATGGTCATTGATCTAGGTTTGTAGGGCTACTGTGTATATGACAATACAATATAGTATATTACTGGATGTTTATTTATTTATTTAACATTTGTTTACCGGAAACGTCTGACTGAGACATAGCCCATTTTCAATGGATGCCGGAGAGAAACGCTCCAGACACATGTCTTTCGACATATGTCTTTATTGCACCATTTATGCATAGGAGTTACGGAATATGCATTTAGATTTGTGGGGTTGAGCATTCAGCTTTTTGTGGGGTTAATATGTAAGCTAAAATGTATTACTGAATGTTTTCATTCTTAACTACTGTGTATAATTGAATGTTTGCTCTTTTCTTTTGTTGTCTGCTGTGAATCATTGAATGTTTTTTTTATTTTCGCTATTATATATCACTGAATGTTTCCTTTTGACTACAGCATGTCTCTTTTAATTTTGTTTTGACCACTGTGTATCAGTAATTATTTGCTTTTCACTGGTGAATGTCACTGTTTGCTTTTGAACCCTGAGTGCCACTATTCATACAATGTCATTGCTGCCATGTACAGTGTTTGTGTGTGGGTCAGATTATTGGGGAAAATTAAAAAGGTTGCAGTGAGGTGAACATGATGTGTACACCTTGCAGTACCTTTTTAAATTCAGATACAGTCCTAATGCATTGTTTTAGCCAGAAGACATACAGCACCACATAGGGCTGTATCTGTGATCAAGGTCTATGATAATGAGGTAGGTTGAGAGGGAGGTATATGCTAATTAGCCATGTGACCCCCCCCTAGTATGGTCTCTAGCAAGGTATCCATGCATTGAGCAAGTCATAAAATTGCTTAGCCATGTAGAGTAACACAGCCACTCCTACCACATCATGGTAGTGGACATGGCCACCATCACAGCAGAGGTAAATGCTGGGGGGTTTAGTGTTAAGGTACTGTTAGGAGATGTGTGCATGTGTGTATGTGAGAGACAAAGTGCATGTCTGACAATGAGATAGCAAAAGGGGAGGTAGTGAAGAGGTCAGGTAGATGCATGGATGTGTATGTGAATGGATAAATGGAAGAGACTGTGAGTGTGATCGGGTGGGGAGCTGTTTGTGTGAGTGTATTCATGTATGTGTGTGTGTGTGTGTGTGTGTGTGTGTGTGTGTGTGTGTGTGTGTGTGTGTGTGTGTGCGTGAGTGTGGGTCGAGGTAGCTGTCATAATTCCACACTCCCCTAGACTAATGATCATAAGTCTGCAACATTGGGTATGGGGACCACAAGCCATCATTGATTATTGCAATATGGGGATGAGGTGCTCTCTAACTACCAGTGAGTATATAAGACCTGTGTCATTATGGAACTTAAACAGTATGGAGACTGGGGAGGACCACTAACCAACAAGGATTACTCTAAACTTGTTTGCGATAATGGCACTACACAGTACAGGGACCGGGGGGTGGGGGAATACTGGACACCTGAGATACTACTCTAAACTTTTGTACCATAATTTTACTCAAAGAAATATAGAGATTGGGAGGCCTGCAGGAACACTTGACACCCAAGAGACTATTCTAAACTTTTGTGCCATGATGGCACTTAAACCACTACAAGGATTAGGTTTAGGTGGGGAACACAACACAGCAGGGGTCAAGGGATATGATCTAGGACTGTGACCTTCCCTATTGGC
Source organism: Protopterus annectens (assembly GCF_019279795.1). Lineage (NCBI taxonomy): Eukaryota > Metazoa > Chordata > Ceratodontiformes > Protopteridae > Protopterus > Protopterus annectens. The sequence continues at coordinate 144,543,634 of NC_056736.1, read as the reverse complement.
CTTGGGATGCAAAAGGAGACATCATGGACATTTGGCTAATGCAGGGACAGGTAAGGAGTACTGTGTTATGTGTATCTGTATGTGTGTAAATTTGTACTTTGTGTAAGACAGTGACTGGGGGTTGTGTGCTTACATGATGCAGTTGCAACAGCTGACTACCACTGAAGTGTTGAGCTTCTCTTCATAGTTAACTGAGATTCATAGACATGCAAATGAAGTAATAATAAGGTCCTTCCTCACTGCAGCTAACATGTATATGAATGACAAACTACTATGTTGCATTTATAGGTCTGTTTTACCTTGACCCTTAACTCAACACATTAGGCCTTTCATGAAACCGTAGGTTTGTTTTTATTTGAGTGGGTGAAGTGGTTATTAATCTGTTTTTTTGCTGTGCAATAAAATTATTGACTATTATAATTGGCTATGGTGGTAGTTTGCGGGTGAAAATGACCATTGTTGCTCTGTGTGTATGAGTGAGTGTGTGTGTGTGTGTGTGTGTGTGTGTGTGTGTGTGTGTGTGTGTGTGTGTGTGTGTGTGTGTGTGTGTGTATGTTTGCTGATCTAGTATAAAATGCAAAGATGGCCTACAGACATAGTACTTATAGAAAAGCTGGCTTAAACGTAAAACAGAGTGTTGCAAAACTTATTTCAGTACTCATAAATGTTAGCGCAATGCATAATGATCCTTATTTGTATTTCTGTGAAAATTCTGTTTTTCTACCTGTAGAACAGTCTTTTTACCCACTGGTCATGGTTGACACAGTATTGATCTTCAGTTTTCTGCCTGCAGTGTAATAACAACTGATATCTCAAATACCATTCACTTTTACTGTTAACTGTGTGTCGCATTATGGGCTGTATGTTTCTTCCGTTTTCTGCTTGCGGTATACTTCTTTTCACCTTCTTGTTAGTATTGTCAGAGAATTGCTATTTAGTATTTCTCCTTGCACTGAAATATGTCATCTACTGGTAATTTTTGTTAGCTGGGGGTTACGATACAGATATCTTTGGTGCTCCCATTCTGCCTATATTAAAATTGCCAAAATGAAACTACTTTTCTGTCTCTGAGTGTTTGTCAGTTTGACTTGCACTACAATAGTAATAAAAGAAGGGTAAATCAGTTTTCTGCTTAACCCAAAGCTTGGCGTATTCTGTTTTCTCAATGGTGGTCTAAGCCTGAACAACGTACTCATTTTTATGTAGCCCTTGAACCTTTTCAGTCTGAGATCAGTCAGATAATCATTTTTGTAAATGTCTGATCCTTATGAAGATACTGTTTTAAAGAGGCTGCTAATGTTTTTAGCTTGGTTAAGATCATTTATTTGGAATTAATGTTTGCCCTTTGTCTGACTCATTCTTTGTTTTAAAAGTATTGTGTAAACTACTGTATGCCGGGCTCAGTTTGGAGTGTTTTGAATGCATATGAGTATGGTATATGTTGTGATTGTATTATGAAAGCAGAGGAGGCAGATATCTCAAACATGTCACAAGCAGTGCATGTTAAGCAGAAAGGAGCAGCTCTGCAGTGGGGGCATACAGTTAAAACATTTGTTGCTTACTCAGATTGCCTGTTTGGTCACAGACTTCTATTTTGCATCCGTGAGGAAATTCTACACACAAGAGTTGAGTGTTTGCCTCAGTCGGCTCACCAAGTTCATCTGATGGGTTTTATAGTACGATTCCACTACAGTTAAATGGGAGATTGTCTCTTGAAATGCTAGTTTTATAATCAGTGTTAATATGGCAAGTTTAGTCACCTTCAAAATAACTGCTGCCAACTCATACATCTATGTTTATTGAATACTTATGACAGTATGGCAGAGAACCCAGCCACTGGGGATGCACAAGCCAGTGCGTTTCCTTGTGCTGGTCCCAAGCCCGGATAAATGGGGAGGGTTGCATCAGGAAGGGCATCCGGTGTAAAAATTCTGCCACATAACTTATGGTGCGAAAATTTCATATTTCCATATCGGATCAGTCGAGGCCCAGGTTAACAAAGACCGCCACCAGTACTGTTAGCCAACAGGGTGCTGGTGGAAATTGGGCTACTGTTTTCCGAAGGAGAAGAGGAGGGTGAAGGTATGGCCGAAGGCAGGAAGAGAGGAGGAAGGTTAGGAGTGTAGCAGTGAGGGTAGGAACTTTGAATGTTGGCAGTATGACTGGTATAGGAAGAGAGCTAGCTGATTTGATGGAGAGAAGGAAGGTTGATATATTGTGCGTGCAAGAGACCAGCTGGAAGGGAAGTTAGGCCAGGTGTTTAGGAAACGGGTTCAAATTGTTCTATCATGGTGTGGATGGCAGGAGAAATGGGGTAGGGGTTATACTAAAGGAACAATATGCCAAGAGTGTTTTAGACGTGAAGAGAGTGTCTGACAGAGTGATGTTTATGAAGCTCAAAATTGATGGTGTAATGATGAATGTTGTTAGTGCATATGCTCCACAAGTTGGGTGTGCGATGGATGAGAAAGAGAAATTTTGGAGTGAGTTGGATGAAGTTGTGGTGAGTGTACCCAAGGGTGAGAGACTAGTGATTGGAGCGGACTTTAATGGGCATGTTGGTGAAGTGAACAGAGGGGATGAGGAAGTGATGGGTAGGTATGGTGTTAAGGAGAGGAATGCAGAAGGTCAGATGATTGTGGATTTTGTGAAAAGTATGGACATGGCTGTGGTGAATATGTATTTTAAGAAGAGGGAGGAGCATAGGGTGATGTACAAGAGTGGAGAAAGATGCACACAGGTGGATTATATCCTATGTAGGAGGGCCAGTCTGAAGGAGATTGGAGACTGTAAAGTGGTGGCAGGGGAAAGTGTAGTTAAGCAGCATAGAATGGTGGTCTGCAGGATGACATTGGTGATCAAGAAGAGGAGGAGGAGTGTGAAAGCAGTGCCAAGGATTAAATGGTGGAAGTTAAAAAAGAGTGATTGTGAAGTGGAGTTTAGGGAAGAGTTAAGACAGGCACTGGGAGGCAGTGGAGAGTTACCAAATAGCTGGGTAACTGCAGCAGAACTAGTAAGGGAGACTGCTAGAAAGGTGCTTGGTGTGACATCTGGACAGAGGAAAGAGGACAAGGAGACCTGGTGGTGGAATGAGGAAGTACAGGAGAGTATATAGAGGAAGAGGCTGGTGAAGAAGAAGTGGGATTGTCAAACAGATGAAGAAAGTAGACATGAGTATAAGGAGATGAGGCGCATGGCAAAGAGAGAGGTGGCAATAGCTAAGGATACGGCGTATGGAGAGTTATATGAGAGATTGGACACTAAAGAGGGAGAAAAGGACCTGTACCGATTGGCTAGATGGAGGGACAGAGCTGGGAAAGATGTGCAGCAAGTAAGGGTGATAAAGGATAGTGAGGGAAAGGTACTCACAAGAGAGGAGAGTGTGCTGAGTAGATGGAAAGAGTATTTTGAGAGGCTGATGAATGAAGAGAATGAGAGAGAGAGAAGGTTGGATGATGTGGGCATAGTGAATCAGGAAGTGAAACAGATTAGCAAGGAGGAAGTAAGGACAGCTATGAAGAGGATGAAGAATGGAAAGGCTGTTGGCCCAGATGACATCCCAATGGAAGCATGGAGGTGCTTAGGAGAAATGGCAGTGGAATTTTTAGCTAGATTGTTTAATGAAATTTTGGAAAGTCAGAGGATGCCTGAGGAGTGGAGAAAAAGTGTTTTGGTACCTATCTTTAAGAATAAGGGTGATATGCAGAGCTGCAGTAACTACAGAGGGATACAATTGATCAGTCACAGCTTCAAGTTATGGGAGAGAGTAGTAGAAGCTAGGTTAAGAAGGGAGGTGATGATTAGTGATCAGCAGTATGGTTTCATGTCAGGAAAGAGCACTACAGATGCGATGTTTGCTCTGAGAGTGTTATTGGAGAAATACAGAGAAGGTCAGAAGGAGTTGCATTGTGTCTTTGTAGACTTGGAGAAAGCATATGACAGGGTGCCTAAAGAAGAGTTGTGGTATTGTATGAGGAAGTCGGGAATGGCAGAGAAGTATGTAAGAGTGGTACAGGATATGTACGAGGGTAGTGTGACAGTGGCGAGGACTGCAGTGGGAGTGACAGATCTATTTAAGGTGGAGGTGGGATTACATCAAGGATCAGCTCTGAGTCCTTTCTTATTTGCAGTGGTGATAGACGGGTTGACAGATGAGATCAGACAGGAGGCCCCATGGACTATGATGTTTGCAGATGACATTGTGATCTGTAGTGAGAGTAGGAATCAGGTTGAGGAGACTCTGGAGAGGTGAAGATATGCTTTAGAGAGCAGAGTAATGAAGGTCAGCAGGGCTAAGACAGAATATATGTGTGTAAATGAGAGGGAGGGTAGAGGAATGGTGAGGCTGCAGGGAGAAGAGTTGGTAAAGGTGGACGAGTTTAAGTATTTGGGATCAACAGTTCAGAGTAATGGTGAATGTGGAAGAGATGTGAAGAAGAGAGTACAGGCAGGGTGGAATGGGTGGAGAAGAGTGTCAGGAGTGATTTGTGACAGACGGGTACCAGTAAGAGTGAAAGAGAAGGTCTACAAGACAGTAGTGAGACCAGCTATGTTATATGGGTTGGAGACAGTGGCACTGACAAAAAGGCAGGAGTCAGAGCTGGATGTGGCAGAGTTAAAGATGTTAAGATTTGCACTCGGTGTGACTAAGATGGATAGGATTAGGAATCAGTATTTTAGAGGGTCAGCTCATGTTGGACAGTTTGGAGACAAAGCAAGAGAGACGAGATTGCGTTGGTTTGGACATGTGCTGAGGAGGGATTATGGGTATATTGGGAAAAAGATGCTAAGGATGGAGCTGCCAGGTAAGAGGAAAAGAGAAAGGCCTAAGATAAGGTTTATGGATGTGGTGAGAGAGGACATGCAGGCGGTTGGTGTGACAGAGCAAGATGCAGAGGATAGGAAGAAATAGAAAGAGATGATCTGCTGTGGTGACCCTTAATGGGAAAAGCCGAAAGTTGATGATGATGATGATGACAGTATGGCAGAGGAAACCATGCTTACTTTGTCAGTTTTCAGTGTGAAAGAGTGATATAGTGGAACAAAAAAGACTGCGTTTTTCAATCATTAATGCCTTCAGACATGGTTGTAAGTAGCACTGAGATGGTGCTGTTCATCATATTTTTTGGGTAGATCAAAGAAATTGTTCTTGAAATCTGTACCTCTAGTGAACAGCTCTCCACCAACATTATAACTATGGTATTTTCTTCCTGAACATGAGGATGCTCTGATTATATGACCAGTCTCATGTAAAAATTAATTACATACATTTGTCTGCCTTAGCAAATTAAAAGGTGCAGAAACAGCAGAGGAATGAGGATGCAAAGAGATAGCCATGTTTCATTAAACATTTTTTCTTTAGGTCATTGATAAAAGATGATAATTCACCAGACGTCCTACTGGAGTAGAATACAGTGTTCCTGAAGTACAATTTACCCACTGTAAACCCAACACTCTTACCATGGTAAGTACTCTGTCTGTTGTAGCTGTACCACAAGCTGGCCGCTGTGAGCCAATACTATTACCTGAGAAGAAAGTTTGTTAAAATGTGAAGAGACAATATCAGAAGTTCTGCCTCCATCACCTGACTTTGATACTGAGGCAGCCCATACTTCTGTATTGACAACAGATGTGTCCAGTGACTTGCAGGGGGTGTTAGGTGTGCCATTTAAGTATGTAGAAAAATGGTCAGATACAGCACGGACTTGTTGCAAGTGATGTTGCCATAGTTCCCAGTGAATGAGCAAGAAAGAAGATCTACATTGGAGAACTATTTTCACATGCTACCTAATGGCGAGAAAAAGGAAAACACCCTTGTTTGACATATTCTGTCTCAAAAAGATGAACTCCTGCTTTCTGTGCAAATTATTTGGACATCTTAGTCTCTTTCTCTGGTCAGATGGATGCAGAGCATAGACAGAGAGACACAAATGTCAAAGGCTTGTGACTGCCATGACCAAGCACCACAGCATACAGCATGCATGCAGAAGTGGAAGGAAGTGGAACGCAGTCTAAAGAGTGGAGGACTAATGGACGATAAAAGTCAAGCAGTAATTTACAAAATAAATAACTCTCTGGTGTGGTGCATTAGAATGCATTATGGCTATTGCCCATACCTGAAATTTTGCATTTGATGAGACAACTGATGCACCATATACCCATGGCAATGGCAATTTTTTTAGGCCAAGTACAACTGTAGTTATGCTTTGATTACATCAAGGCTGCAAATATGAGGAGTATCATGAATGAAAAAGTAATGGATCATTATCTTGAGAACAGCATAAAGCTGAAATCATCCAGTTTATCTCAAATGGTCTCTTAAGAACCATTATAGACAAATAAGGGATGTCTTATCAGATTCTTGATTGCATACTTCTCAAACACTTAGCACAATAAGTCATGACAAAGCCTAAATACTGTGAGGTTAAAGGCCAAAAATCAGGGACACATTTTAAATATTGCTCTTACCAACTAAGAACATTGATAGAATAACAAGGCACTAGCAAGCAGTTTTGGAACACTACAATGCTGGAAACTCAAATGTTTTTTATTATTTAGTAACTTTATTTCTCAATGGCTTGACAGAAAATCACAAATGTGATGAAGAATAGACCAGAAATACGAGGCAGAAATTTGGACATTCTGTGAAAATCTGAACAGTTGCAAGTATGCTTGATTGCACCCCCAGGCCTCAGCTATCAATAGCAAATGGTTGTTGTTTGGTATGTAGGCATTTTAAGTACTGAATCAGCAGTTAAGAAACATATTGTTAAGATTTGTGCCTGTGAATGATGTGTCCAGAGAAGGACTCATGGATGCCCTTCTTCAGACTCTGAAACATCATCGCCTGGAAATGAATGGCTTGAGGGCAAGGATATGACAATGGCAGCAATATGAAAGGGAAAAGAGTTGGAGTGCAGGCTAAGATAAAATAAATGAATTCCAATGCAGTTTATGTGCCACGTACCTGCCATAATTTCAATCTGATAGTTCTGGAGCATGTCCATTTTTACAGGTAGTGTGTTTCATTGGAAGTCTGCAGAGCATTTACATACTGTAGGCAGCCTCAAAAAGCTGATGGCACATCCTGAAAATACATGTAAATGTCACTGTAAAGCCATTGTCAGAAGCTTGCTTTGAATGCAAGGTAGATGTTTTAAGGCAGTACAGTTTCAGCTGAAAGGAGTTGTCAAAGTATTACAGTAGAATAGTAGATAGATGAAGGTTAACAGACAAATGACACTGCAACATATCAACGGGCAAATGGACTACGCTCAGAACTTGCATCATACCATTTCATTGTATGTTTATGGGTTTTCTGTGATGTATATTCAGAGGTAAATCATGCAAACAAAGTGTTGCGAAGTCAATCAGTTGATATTTCCACAAGTGTTAAACTACTGGCTTCAGCTATGGACATACTGAGGAAATCCAGAGAGACATGGTTTGAACTTAACATAAGTGGAGATGCAAATATAGCAGAAGATCTTGATTTTAACTCTACATTGCAAGAGGCAGAGAAAAGTGAAGTACTTCTTTGGCTATGAAGGACAGGATGAGACAGAATAGGATTCAAAATTTAAATTGTTCATACATATTAACCCCACAAAAAGCTGAATGCACAGCCGCACCACTATCACTTACAGACCAATTTGAACAGCTTTCAGAATTTAATAAAACCTTTGGAGTTTTGGAAAATATTAAACCACTAAGTGATGTTGCTTGATGCTACAGTGCAATATTCTCAAAGAACAAATGACAGACAGGACAGGTAACCATTGTGACATTAATGACTATGACCTTGGACATGAACTTAAAAACCTTTCTTGAATGCTTGACACTGAAGCATCATGAATGACTATGTTTTTTTTCCCTATGGATCTAGTTAGAAGACATTTATTTATTTATTTATTTCAGTTTGATTACCGGGGGTCCACTGGGCATTGGTAGCCCGTTTTCAGTGGAGGCCCGGGGAGAAAAGCTCCAAAACAAGGAATTTCAGCAATTCAAATATTATGTTTACTAAAATGAAATCAATTAACATGGAAAGTTAATGGGTAGTCTGAATAACTAAAAAAAAACAGGTAGTTACAACAGAAAGAAATACAACAATTTCAATTTTTAGTTTGGTACAAAAGGCATCACATGAGTAATACATGTTTTACTATGCTGTTCACTAAGTGTAATACTTTAGAAAGGAATAAGAAGCAGAGTAGGAGGAGGTTAGTCTGGGGCGAATGGAGTAGAAAGCTTAGGGTTTATAGGCAGAAGAGTGCAGTTGCAAATTCTGTTTTGAAAAAGGTAGGAATGAAGCTGGTTTTTGAAGTTATTTAGGTTGGTACATTTCCTAAGTGACAAAGGCAGGGCATTCCATTTTTTAGCAAGGGTAAAGGATAAGAGAAGCTGGCCAGCAAGGCGCTGGGGTTTATTAACAGTGATTAGGTTTTGTTGAGAAGATCTAAGTGGTCTAGGGGGGGTATAGGGGAGTAGAATGTAAGAAAGAGCAGGGCAGTTAGAGGGGTTTTGAAACAGCTTGAAGGCTGTGGTGAGTTGGAGGAGGTTAAGTTGATTGGGAAGTTCAAGCCAGTTAAGGGAGTGAAGGGAGGAGCAGTGATGTGAAGAAGATTTGGCATTAGTGGCAAATCTAGCGACTTTGTTATAGCATAACTCTAGTTTGGTGGTGAGAGAGGATGAGAGATTAGTGAGCGGGGGGGCACCGTATAGGAGGGTTGGAAGGAGGAAGGTGGAAGCAAGGGTTAGTCTACAATGAGGAGAGAGGAAATGCAAATGCATAAACTGTATTACACATTTATTTGAAGGTGTCTGTGACAGTAACTATTGCAGAATTGCAGAATGTAGCTTTACAAAACTGAAACATGTAAAGACATTCCCACAGTCATTAGCAGTGTCAGGGACACAGCAGGTAGCATACTCTCCTTTAGTTCAGAAGCCTGTAAATTCCATTTCCACTCCAGGTGGATTGCTTACTGACACTGCAGTGCAGCACAAGGGAGTGCTGTACTCCTGAGTATGTCATACTTCAGATGAGACATTAAACCGAGGCCCCGTATGCCTGAATTGGTGTAAAACATCCCATATCACCTATCAAAAAGAGTAGGGATCCTTTATTTATATACACAAACAACTCTTATTTACGGCATATTTCCATATTTACAAATGTTTACAAATGTACAAATGTATAGATATATGAATTTACACATATTCATAATTTCTTTTACAATCATACTACATTTTCATCCCTATTATACCTCCACTCCTTTTTCCATAATTACATTCTGATTTTAATTAATATTGTTCCTAAAATCCATTTACCTTAAAAATTATTTCATTTACTCTTTCTTTCTTTCTTTCCATATAACCCATATAACATAAAATAAATTTTTATCTATTATTTTAACAAAGTCTTTACTTCTATTCTTATAATATCCATATTTAATCATATCCATGTTTATTTTATTTGTTTCTTTTATGTCTTCAAAAAACTTCTTTGCATAGTTTTCCAAGTAACTGTTTTACTATTTTACATTTCAAAAACACATGTCAGTTTCTTTTCCTTGACAGTGTAAACATATTCTATCAGTTTTTTTTATATGGCATATTAACTTTTACTGGCAATTTATCTAATACCAGTCTCCACAAAAATCTTGAAATTCCATTTTCTGATTACACCATTTGCTTCTTATTTTTATAGCTCTATTTTTTTCATCTGTTAGATTTTCCCACGGCTTACATAGTAATATTTTATCATTACATTCTTATACCATACTTTATTATCTTTTTCTATATCATCAGTTTTTACTTTCCACAAAAATACTTTTTCTTGGTAACATTTTTTTCATTTCTACACTCTTTTTATTTTGTACTCCTTTTTAACATATTCCACAATTTACATACTTATTTTTGTACAATTATACATCTAATCTCTCGTCTTATACATTTATCTACTTTAACACTTTGTACAAATTTAAAGAAACTGTATGTATCACTTCAGTGTATAACCCTAAACCTCTTTCCTCTTTATTTACATACAGAACTCCTCATTTTACTTGGTTTAATATAGAACACTATAAACATGGAAAAATGCCTGAAATAATTCCTTTTCAAATACTATAGAAAACACAAATACACTTGCTAAGTATAGTATTTTTCTGAGCAGTACTGAATTTATCAAATAAGCCTTCTTTACTAAACAGTATTTTATATGTTCCCCAGAAAAGACAGATTTGCTTTATTTCTTGTATGACTTTTCCCACTGAATTCTGTTTTTATTTTTATCCCTAAATGTTATACCTAACAAAGAAAGTTAATTCATTGTAAAATATATACCCCATATTTTGACTACATTATTTAAACCTTTACTTTTCTGTATGTTTAAAGCCTTACCAATTACTTCTATACACTAATTTATGGAAAGTATTACTTATTTTATCTTTTTTTTTTTTTTTTTGCAATTGTTAAAATATCATCTGCATATGTTAAAAGAACTGGAATTCTTAACCCTTTAGGTGTTATGTACCCTACATCCTTAATTTTGTAGTTTGTTTCATATACTATTAAATTCATAACTAATGCAAAGAGTATATAACTCACTGGACATCCCTATCTTACACCACTCTTCATATGTACCTCTTGGCTTAAATGGCCATTTTCAAGTACTTTTACTTTATTATTACTATATACTGACATACATAATTTCCTGAGTTTCTCACTTATATTATATTCTTACATTTCTATCCATAGGATGTCATGTCCAGTTGCATCAAATGTCTTATTAGGGTTTCCTATCATGAATTTCACCTCTTTTTTTCTATTTATAATATGATCCACAATTTCTCAATCATTAATAATTCTTGACAACCATTCCCCTTTATACTATATATGTATTATCCTCCATAATACTTTCCATTTTAGTTCAAATCTCTTTTGCATTATTTTCATAAAGATCGTTTACTCATTTTATACTATCAGTCTCCAGTTTTAATTGACATTTATCTTCCTTTTTCCATGTGAATTGACTCATTCCACTACATAACTCCTTATACATAAAACTGTCATTTAATCACTCATTCAAAATCTTTAAAATATATATTTTTCCAATTATTTACATTTTTATACATTTATACCCTATGCCATCTAGTCCTGCAACCAAATCCATATTTACTTGTCCTAATACTTTATCTAGCTCATTTAAAGAACTCTCCCTTTTTTCAAAGTCTTTACTGTCCATATTTTTACTACCTTCTTTTTTAGCATTTCTTGTAAATATCGTACTACACTATTCATACTATTTTCACAATTTCTTATTTATCCTTTTACATGTTTTATTTCTCTCATGACTCTGCTATCTCCCTTTACTAATCTGCTTAAGTAATTTGATACTTCTCTTTTCTCTTGTAAAAAATATCTTTATCTAACAATTATTTTATTTCTTCTTGTTTTCTTTCATATAATTCTTTTACTTTGTCAAAGTACTTTATATCATTATGTTCTAAATATTCCAATGCATCATTATATGTTCCTTTATATTTTCTTTCTCTACTTGTCTCACATCATATTGCCACTGTAAAAAAAAATGTTTTGTATATTTTTCCTTAAATATCATCAACCATTCAGACCAATTTTTATTAAATGTCCTAATAGTAATATGATCTTTCCATAACTGCAACTGATCTCTTTCCTTCTTCATTCCATGCATTCTCATCTATCCTTTATAGCATTTTACCCATTGCTATATATTCCTTGTTTCCTTTATATGTAATGCTATTGCAAGATGGCCAGAAAAACCTGTTTCACCAACCTCCATGTCTCCTATAATTAAACCTTCTGATTCTATAAAACAATCTAGTTCAGTTCTATCAACAGCCATTTTCTAAGTCCATGATTTTTTGTCCTAAAGTTTTAACTTACCACATCTTATAACTTGCATTTTTCTTAAAAGATTTATTTTTTTTAAACTTGCCTCTAAAATCACAATTAAAGTCTTCAATTATTATAATGTTCATTTTTATCACCACATTGTCTAAATTCTGATGAAATTAGCTTTTCTTCTCTTTATAATTAGTATAAGCATATAATGTTATAATTCTAGATACTTGTTCTTTCCACTTTAAATCTACACTGGTTAATCTTCCTATTTTTGCTAAAATTGCATCTAATATCCTTACTGTATTTCTACTGAATATTGTTATTCCAGAACATCTCTCATTTCCCAAATTCTAGATTAGGTTTTCTCCCCAGGGTTTCTTTGTATTCTTTCATCATTTGTTAAAAATCTTGTGTCTTCTAATATGATTGCATCTATTTCACATGTATTACACCACTCAAAATTTTTCTGTTCTTCTTAATATATTCTTAATACTATTCACATATACAGAAAGCTCTCTAAATTTTTCATTTTCCCTTTTTCTTAGATTCATGGTTTCATAAGTCCATAAATAATTATTAGGCCAGCTTTCATAATAGGACATTCTAAGCCTAGCTTATTTCCCTCCTAAAGGTGAGACCAAGCACTCTACCATGTGTCTGTGAGTCAAATATTAAACTAACCCAATCATTTGCTGTATATATATTCCATTTCATCCTTTTCCTTTCTTTTTTTTTTTTTGGCACTTTTGCCTTTAAAGATTCCTTTTTCTGTCCTTTATCATTTTACCAATATTTACCAATATAATTCATTTTTTTCTTTTACTACCTTCAAATTTATGTTCTTTCATCACTTATTTAAGACTCTTCTTCTATAACCTCTTTATTATCTTTTCCCTCTATTTTTCTTTTATTTCTATTACTTCCAAAATGTCTTTTCCTTCTTTTTCTTCTTCCTTATTTTTATTTTCATTTTTGCAATCCATACATACATTTCCAGTTCTGTTACATTTATAAGATTTGAATTCACATTTTTGCACCATGTCCCATTTCCACACAACATTTTACATTTTCTTTTGTCACAGTTACTTTAAAATTTCCCTCCTTTCCACACACACACACACACACACACACACACACACACACACACACACACACACACACACACACACACACACACACACACACACACACACACACACACACACACACACACACACACACACACACACACACACACACACACACACACACACACACACACACACAAACAAGATCTCTTGGGTTATCCTCAGTACTTTATGGCACTCTATTCCCCTTCACAATTGTCATCCTTGGTATATGTATGATTTTTTTAACTTTCTGTTTGCTACACAATATTGCAAATCCAGACACCAGTCCACAAAGCCCTTTTGTCATAACCTTTTGGAATGTCCAGTACTTCTTTACATAAAGTTTTCAAATATCCTGTCAAAGTCTCTCTTTCTATCTCTGTTCAAAATTGTACATGAAATTTCTTTTTTGTTTCTCTGTTAACAGTTTATATCACATAACTATTCCCTGGATTACATTATTTATTTTTTCATATTCTCTAAGAAAATGTTCCATTAAAAAAAGTTTGAAATATATTGGCAGAAAATGTCTCTTTGCTTTTACATCCAAAGTAGCTATTAAATTTTCCAGGCTTCATACCTGCCCATTTCTTTGTCTTCTTTACTTTGGACCCTTACCATGTACTTCTATTTTTCATTTTCTTCTGCCTTCTTTTCTGCTACTCTTCTTTTGCCTTCTTTTACTTTCTCTGAATATGTTTTCTTTTCCATATCACCACTGTTCTTCTGGATTGTCTGTGTATCCTCCTTTTGTATTTTCTCCATAATGCCCCCCCCCCCCACCCCAGGAAACACCTCCTTCATTTTCTGGCTCATTCTGCATCACCATTTCTTTAAGTAAATCATCTCGCAACTCTCCTGACTGGAAGGTTGTAATTATACATATATAATTTTCTGACTCATCTCCCTTAAACAGATTTCTTTGAAACATCTCCTCTGAATCCTGCACATATTCTCCAGTGTGAATATTTGCTGTTTTCATCATTTCTAACACTACTCCATCATCTCTTTCTCTCTCCATCTGCCTCCTTATTTCTCTGGGCTGCCTCTGCACCTGAAACAGAAATAGGAAATGCTTCTGTAAAATGGGTCAACTCACAATGATGATAAGCAGGAGATCTTTATTAAATACATTATCTACAATATATACATACTAAACACTATTAAAGTTATTTACAATAATTTCCCATCACTTACTTAATTTTATACATACATCTCTTTCTTTTTATCTCCATTCATTGTATAACCGTCTCCCTTTTTTTTATCACAACCAAGATCTTATTGTTTAAATATCTCTGCCAATATCCATTTCCCATCAAATTTTAACTCATTCAGTCCTTCATTCCATATAGTCTATATTATGTGGAACATATTTCTATATATTTTCTTTACAAATTTTATTTTAATTAAATTTAATGTATATTTTCTGTATATATTACTGTAATCAAACAAACTAGATTCCTGCTTTTATGTGTATATTCTGTATATGTTACTATATTTACTATCTGTAACACTGTTTCTACTTCTGTACCAATTAATGTTTATATTTTTTCTGTATCTCGCTGGAGCTTTTCTCCCCATGCCTCCACTGAAAATGGGCTCTTTTAGGCTCAGTGGACTTTCCCGGTAAACAAATACAATGCAAAAAATAAATAAATAAAATTCCCCCTCTTTCATTTTTATAATAATCATATTCCAACATGTCCATATGCACAGCCTCCATTTTCTTAATTTCTTCCAAGTAGTTGTCTTCATATACCCTGGGACTCAATAAAATCCATGCAGGCTTCATGCAAAGTCTACATGGAGTTTATGTGTTTGAGCGATGATGCACAGTGAGCAGGAGAGCTAATTACATATTCAGGGTGTGCATCGCGTTTAATCCTAAGCAAGTGCAGTTTGGTGGCTGACAACAGTGTTGCTGGCCAGGAAACCATGTAAAGCAACATATATAGAAAACCTGGTTACCTTAGAGAAAAATAGGTTAACAGGATTGCACAGAATGGTACAATGATTACCAGGGCTTAATACTTGGTTATGTATATGGTCAAAACACAGTACAGAACAGTGTATACAGTACAGATTATTGTGAAATCCCATTCCAGGCATTCTGTTCAAAAGTTGTGTAAATGATCTGTAAAGGTACAAGGACTGCCATGTAAAATAAACAGTCAGGGAAAGTGTATGCATTAAATAGGGACGCAGAGCTGAATTGTATGAACACAAAGAAAGAGGACATTTGAAACATCCTAATGTACATTAGATGAGAGCTTGTCAATGGAAAACAGGTGTAGGAGGAACACCAATCACACATCAATATGGTGCATTATAGACTATGCAGTGAAAATACATATCATGTGACTGTTACACAAGGTGATGTAACAGGGGAGAAAATGTCTTTCTGAGATAAGCATCCTTACCTGAACAATGCAAGGACATCCATCAAAGATGTTATATACAATTAGGATAGGGTACATATTGTGAAGCTGTGCAAACTGATTTGCCTGAATATGCATGTAATCTCAGCAGAGGTCTCCAGCAAATGGGGCACAGTTACAAGTTAATGGACAGCAGTAAAAGAAGCATGCGCAGTCATAGACAATGGACTTCTGGAGTGCTATGCCTATCATTTGTGGGATCTATTTGCATTTCAGTCTTGCTGTTGCACTGTATCTATCTATATCTGTCTCCCTGTAGTGCTGTATCTGCCTTATATAAGTTCTATGTACATGTCTCTGTCTGTGTGGGTGTCTCTTTCTCTGTTGACTTCTATGGGACTGACAACCTTGAAGAGGTTCAGAGGCTTGTCATAATGTAAACATGATCTGTTTGTGTGCGTGTGTGTGTGTGTGTGTGTGTGTGTGTGTGTGTGTGTGTGTGTGTGTGTGTGTGTGTGTGTGTGTGTGTGTGTGTGTGTGTGTGTGTGTGTGTGTGTGTGTGTGTGTGTCTATACCTCTGTGGGATGGGGTACCTAGATGTGGTTCAGAGGCTTTCTGTAATCCAACAGCATTGCAACTAAATGTGTTTGGGAGATGGAAATTACTGCTTGTTAGTAGCCTTCTAATTTAATGCCTTCTGCACTTGTTTTTTAGTCATTTGTTAATTTAATTGCATTTAATTAAACTGTATTTGCCATAATATTGCTACACGTGTTAGCCTGCATTGCATTTGAATTTTATATACTGCTGTTTTAGCTGCTTTTCAGTAAAAAAAAAAAATTCTAAGCTTATTTCCTGCCTTTCCTGTAACTAGTCTAGTCCATCAGGACAGTTTGTAAGCTCCTGAGCCCCCCCAAGCCTTTCTGTGATGGAGGGAAGCCTTCTAGCTTATCAGTGGGAGTGGTAAGCACTAGGTAGCCTATCTACCACAAGAGGAGTGGCTCCTGGCCCAGAGCTTGTACCTTATTGGCTGTTTGAGCAGTTTTTTCCCATCTCTTTCAACTTTCTGGTTTAAAAGCCGCATTTACGCTTCTTTCCCACCTTTCCTGTAACTAGTCTAGTCCAGATACAGACTTGCTGTATCTGGAACTGTTGGTAAACGTCTGAGCCCCCCAAGCCTTTCTGTGTTGGAGGGAAGTGTTCTAGCTTATCAGTGGGAGTGGAAAGCACTAGGTAGCCTATCTTCCACGTGAAGAGTGGGGTTTGACCCATAAATTTTATTTTATTGGCCGTTTAGGCAGTTTTCCATCTCTTTCAACTTGCTGGCTTAAAAGCCTGCATCTGTGCTTGTTCCCCACCTTTCCTATAACTAGTCTAGTCCAGGTACAGATTTGTTGTATCCAGGACTCTTTTAAGCTTCTGAGCCCCGCAAGCCTTTCTGTGTTAGAGGGAAGCCTTCTAGCTTATCAGTGGGAGTGGTAAGCACTAGGTAGCCTACCTACCACAAGAGGAGTGTTTATGGCCCAGAAATTGTAGTATTGGCCATTTGGGCAGTTTTTCCATCTCTCTCAACTTTCTGGTTTTAAAGCCTATGTTTGCACTTGATCCCCACCTTTCCCAAAATTAGTCTAGTCCAGGTACAGATTTGCCGTATCCAGGAGTATTTGTAAGCTTCTGAGCCCCCCAAGCCTTTGTGTTGGAGTGGAGCCTTCTAGCTTATCAGTGGGAGTGGTAAGTACTAGGTAGCCTGTCTACCACAAGAGGAGTTGTTCTTGGCCCAGGAATTGTAGTTTATTGATCATTTGGGAAGCTGTCCATTTCTTTCAACTTTCTGGTTTAAAAGACCACATCTGTCCTTGTTTCCCATCATTCCTGTAACTAACCTACTGGAAAGCACTAGAAAGCCTTAAACTGATACAAGCCTTCCAGCTTAAAAGAGAGTATTTGGAGTGATTAAGTATCAGTTTTCTGTATTTTCTTGCTGTATTTAACTGTTTTCCACCTAAACGCTGATTTTCCAGCGTTTGTGATTTAAAAGCTTGGCTTTTTCACATATTGTACTTATTTGACTGCCTGCACTTTTAAAAAGTTATTTTTTGTTTTATTAATTTGTTTAATTGTTGTAGGCTACACACTACCTTTTCTGATCATTTGTGGTTGTTTAAAGCTGTTTTAAGTGTACTTTTTATTGTTTTTGCCTTATCTTTAAAAAAAAAAAAAAAAAAACAAAAGCATTCTTTGTTTCCCACCCTTCTAAGCTAGTATAGTCCAGTTTTCAGGCTAGTGCTGAATTCAGGGCTTTGTTATAAGTTTCTGAGTTGCCTATACCTTACTTGGATAGAAGGAAGTTTCTCTGTTCACCTGTGAGAGAGGGGAACTTTGAGCAGCCATCTGTCCCTGGAGGAGTGGTTCCAGCCCAGAAGTTAGTAGTTTAAAAAACGCGTTTGCACGGTTTTGCACACCTGGCAGCACCGGTTAGCTACGGTTAAATTATTCCTGGCTCCACTAAGTCTCCTCTTCAGTTTTTCCCTTGAAACTAGTCTAACTCTCAACCTAAGCACTCAAAAAGCATCCTACAGTCCAGCACTTACTCAGACCTAATAGCAAGCACTAATATACCCTGGTACTTGATTGCCCAGCAGGGAAAGCCTCTTTATCCACCCCTCACCAACCACGTGGCTAAGCAGCTCACCCTACTATCCAAGCATGACCAAAGGGCAGCTTCAGGTGTACTCTCCATTCCAGCTGGTGAACCTGGGTGTCATGAGGCAATGTTACAACTGCCTCATGTACAGAGACAACCCTCTCCTCCTACCACAAAACACTAACATATGCAAGAGATGCAATTATACAGCCAAACTGGAGGCTAAGGTCTCTCCACCCAAGACTGGAACAGACAGTCATGAGCAGAAGGTTAACACTTGCACCACACCTCCAGCCTCACATAGACCTACTAAACCAGCACTAGCAAAAATACACATAAATACACTTAATCATACTCGGAAGCTCTAAATAAAAACCTGCAAACGCATCAGAGAGCTCCAAAGCAGACACCCAAAAAACCTGCACCTCCCGTCACAAACCAGAGAACACATAAAACACAAAATCAATGTGCCACACAATCACAGCCCTTAAGGTGAAATAACATACCTAACACACTAGTAATAGGTGACTCTATAGTCAGGCACACTGACATCGCACTCACTAGGCTGGACACGAAGAAGGTTACTGTTAGCTGCCTGTCGGGAGCCAGAATCTACCACATAACACAAGCACTCAGGTCACACCAGAACAAGTAAAAATATGAATCTGTCATTGTTCATGTTGGTGTGAATGACCTGAGATGTACTTCCTTGGAATGCATGAAAAGAGACATGGAAGAGCTCTCTGATCATGTAACCCAGGCGGGTATGACCCTGACCCTAAATAGCATCCTGCCCTCACCAAGAATGATACCTCAGTATAAAGAAAAAATTATCAATTTCAACAATTGGCTAAGCTTCTGGTGTCATTCAAAGGGGATCCAGTGTCTGTCAGCCTGGGATGACATGCTCGACAAGTGGCATTGCTTTGCAAGAGACGGCTTGTACTTGTCATCCCTAGGCTTTCAAATACTGGCCAAGGCTCTTACTGCCCCCATAGTGCCTTTTTTTGGCAAGGCTCAAAAATCAAACCCCCCTCCATAAACAGCACAAATAAAAAAAAGAGGGTTATGCTACTCAACGCCAGGAGTTTAAATCTCAAAATGCATGCGGTCAAAGCACTCCTCAGTTTGGCGAACGTCAACATCTGTGCAGTAACTGAAACCTGGTTCAAGGCTCCTTAGAGCACTCCAGCACTACCGGGCTACAACTCATACCACACATTTCGGCCACAGAACATGGACCAAAACACAAAAGGAGGGGGTGTATCCATATTCATCAAGGATACCTACACCTACAGGTTAGTGGCGCGGCATGATACCTCTGAGATCATCCATGTGCAACTAACATCGGGCAAATCTGCAATGCAAATTGTGGCCTGCTACAGATCATCCTCCATGGCCATGACCATCACTCTGCCTTTCTGGAGGCACTGGAAAACATGAAAGTCCTACCGAACACCCTGATATTGGGCGATTTCAATTACCCTCCCATTAACTGGGAAAACTACTTGAGTACAAACTCCCAGGCTCAGCACTTCCTGGAATTTATCAACTCAGATGCCCTGGATCAGCTGGTAAACTCCCCTACCAGAGGTGAAAACATATTGGACCTGGTCATCACCAACATGGGGGACTGTTGTTCGCACCAGAGGTCAACCCGTCACTGGTTAGATCAGACCATAAACTAATCACTCTGGATGTCCACAACCCGCCACCACCCCCAACCAAGGAAACCACAGTGAAAAACTTTTCTAAAGCAAACATCACCTTACTTCAGACAGAGGTGGTAAGTTTCACAGCCCCCACTCTAAAGGATAATGCTGTCCAAGATGCAGAATCCTTTACAAATGCACTCTATGAGCACCTACAAGGATGCATGGATCATGCCATCCCTAGCAAAACCAAGACTCACTACCCTAAGAGAAGGAAACCAGTCTGGTAGACCCCTGCCATAAACAGGTTATGCAATAAAAGGAGGAAACTAGTTCAGAAAAAAAGCAAATCCCAAGAAGGAAAGACATCCCTGATCAGTATCAGTAAGAAACTAAGGTCCCTCATAAAATCATCCAAGGGTAACTTTGAAAGAAAAATAGCCAAGAATTCGAAAGCTAACCACAAAGCCTTCTTTAGCTATGTCAAGAATCTAAGTGGCAACTCGCAGATATGCTCTGAGCTAGTGCAAAATAGCACAAAATATACTGAACCTACTGATATTGCCAAAATCCTGGCAGATAGATTCAGTGCAAACTTCACCCCCCTCTCACCTTCAAAAGGGCCCATAACAATACCGGAGAAGTGTAGTGTCTCGGAAATCACAGACGCATATGTGAAAACAGCCCTTTCAAAAGCCAGAAACACAGCGTCAGTGGGGCTAGATAGTGTCCCAGGATGCGTCTTGCATGAACTACAGAACGAACTAACCCCCCACCTAAACACACTGTTCAGCCTCAGCCTCTCCACAGGCTATGTGCCCATAGAATGGCACATAGCAATGGTTATTCCACTCCACAAAGGAGGGCCCACAACTGACCCTGGTAACTATCGTCTCATAAGCCTGACGAGCCTGGTCTGCAAAACAATGGAGCGCATCATCATGGAACTCATTAACAAAGACATTGGGAGCCTCCAAACACTTGAACTGACCCAGTTCGGCTTTGTTAATGGCAAATCATGCCTACTAAACCTGGTTGACTTCTTTTTGACAGTCACCAAGGCCATAGATGAGGGAAAGGTGGTTCACATAGCCTACCTGGACCTTGCCAAGTTGTTCGACACCATTCCTCACTCAGGTAGTACAGAAAAACTCACCAGACTGAACATAAACCCCTACGTCACAAGATGGGTTGCCAACTGGCTTACAGATAGAACTCATGCGGTAAGAATAGCAGGCTCCACATCTGACTCTAAACCATTCACAAGTGGTGTCCCACAAGGCTTGGTCCTGGAACCCCTACTGTTCGGCACATACTTCTCAGAAGTACAGGCGAACACAGGAGGACTCTGGCTAACCAAGTTCGCTGATGACTGCAAACTGGGAGCCATAATTGACTCTCTGTCTGACACAAACATCTTTCAAAAAGGCCTTACTGAGACAGACATCTGGTGTCAAAGTTATGGCCCCAAGCTAAATGCCAAGAAATGCATAGTCATCTCATTTGGGAAAAACAAAGCACCCACAAATTACCACATAGGTGGCAGCCCCCTTAATACAGAAGAGGTAATAAGAGATATGGGGACCCAGGTAGATAGTAATCTCTCCTTTGACAATCATATTGCCAAATTAGTTAGGAAATCCTTGTATGTGGCCCATCTAATTACTAAAGGGTTCACATCTAGCAATAAAGAGGTTATAGTGCCCCTCTACTCATCACTCATCAGACCCACATAGAGTACAATGCCCCATTTGGGATGTACCTAACAAGACACTTCCAACAGCTGGAAAGACCTCAAAAGTATCTCACCAAGAGGATTACTGGCCTCAAACATATGTCCTATGCAGACCGACTGAAAAACTCCAGCTGTACTCAGTGGCACATCGCTTACTCAAAGGTGATTTCTGCCTGACTTACAAAGCCATGTCCAGCCCAGAACTGATGGACATGCTCCTCCTAAAGAAATCCAAGTCACTCTGAGCCACGCACTCTAGTGAGCTAAACCTTGCCACAGCAATAAATAGAACATGCTGGAGGGATAGATTCCTGTCACAGAGACTCCCCATGCTTTGGAACAAAATTCCTAACTACATTAGGCAGAGCCCCTCACTAACACTCTTCAAGAGAAACCTTGATGAGTGGATGGGTAACAGAAAATACACCCCTGAGATAACTTTATTGGCTCTGCTTGACAGAGGCTCAGTTAATTAATCAATGGGGCAGCAAAAGCTGACACACTCTGGCTAGGCTTATAAATGCCCTCGGGCAGATAGCCTAGTACCTACCTATGAATCTATGAACCTATGAATGAGACCAGACTAACAAGAAAACAAATGTGAACACGAGGACATGAAATGAGTCTATTGTTGAATTAGTGCACACACACACACACACACACACACACACACACACACACACACACACACACACACACACACACACACACACACACACACACTCATACACACCCTCTCTGTTATTACATCTGTTGATAATTGCCAGTTAGCCTATGACTTTGTAATGAGAAAGGAGACTAGACCACCCAGAAAACGTGTGAACACAGCGAAGACATGAAAACCAAAGGAGAACCAAGCACTGTGATGTAGCATTGCTTACTGTTGAGTAATTGTGCTGTCTTATAAATATACTACTACTGCACACTTACTTATAGTTCTGGTACCCTCCCCGATTCACTCAGTGACCACCTCCCAATATACATTATATGTCATCAGTCAAATCCTACAAAAAAAACATCTACTTACCAAATTCGCAACACCAAAAATTTCATGCCTCAAGATTTCATAACATCCCTTAAACTCTGAAACTGGAAACCCCTCAAAACTTTATCCCTGGACAGTGCAGTTGACTACTTTAACACCACATTTTTAAATATCTTAAATAACATGGCCCCTATCAAGACAATACAAGCAAAATCTAATTACCCTCCTTGGCTCACTAAACTGACAAATTCACTCCTAAAAGAAAGGGATAAAGCGTGGCATGAATGGACCCACAAAAAATCAATAGTTACTCACCAGAAGCATCTCCAGCTAAGAAACAAAGCCAAAACCCAAATAAGACTTGATAAGAAGAATTACTATACTAGCATACAAGCTGTTGTTGTTTGTCTTTTGGCTTTTCCCGGTAAGGGGTCGCCACAGCGGAACTCCGGTCCTCTAATGATTGGCAGTAGATTTTTACGAAACGCCGATGTGCCAGCTTGATGCTCAACCTTCAACGAAGGCACAAGCTAAATACCAAAATAATCCTCAAAAATTCTGGACCACTTTAAATAAAATACTATGACCAGGTCAAACTAAGAACCCTCAACCAACAGCAAGTAACCCCCTAGAATGTATTGCTACCCAGTTTAATAAATACTTCATTGACTCCATCAAAATCCTTACTAGCCAAAACTTCCCATCATTGCCCATCAACCTAACTGCTCTACTAGTTAATAACATAACATTCTCCTTAAAACCAGTCCCAACCCACAACATACACAAATACTTGTTCAGGCTAAAACCCAAAACCCTGGCAGCTGACAACCTACTCTCAACATACTTAAAAATTGCAGCTGAAGCTATCCCCTATCAAGTTTTCCTACTAATTAACCATTTCATATCCAAGCAATGCATCCCCATTCTCTGAAAAATTGCTCACATCATACCCCTACACAAAGGAGGTCCCTCCACCAACTTCTCTAACTATCGGCCCATAACAATACTATCCCCTCTATCACAAATCCTTGAAAGGTATGTTCACACCCAAATACTTAACCATCTCCTGGACAATAAATTACTTACAAATATTCAGCATGGCTTTTGCCCTTACCATAGTACTACCACAGCCCTTTTTAGCTTTACTAACACCATTAGTCAACTTAGAACTAAAGGTGAGCTAGTATCAGCAGTCTTTTTAGACTTATCAAAAGCCGTCAATACAGTGTCTCATAACAAATTTCTGACTGCCTTGTCCAAACTGAACCTAAGCTACTCCACTCTAGCCTGGTTTCAGAACTACCTCATAGATCGGCAACAAGTGGTATGGTGGAACAAAACTCTTTCTCCCTTGCTACCAGTGACTAAGGGTCTATTCTCGGCCCCCTCCTTTTTAACCTGTTTACAAATAATCTCCATAATGCTATAACTCTAGCCACCCTTATACAGTATGCAGATGACTCCACTGTCATATGTTCTGCCCCAACTCTACCTGAACTACGGAACTTAACCCAAACATCCTGGTTGGCAGATGCCCAATTAATCTTGAACCCAAATAAAACTAAACTCATGCTCTTCCATTCCACTAAATTCAAAACCCAATCCATTTACTTCAACATCACATCCAGTAATAAGACTTTGATTGAACCAGTACCATCCACCCAGCTTGTTGTTGTTGTTGTTGTGTCATTCGGCTTAGAAGGTTAGGGGTCGCCACAGCGGAACTCCGGTCCACTAATATTTTGGTAGTGGATTTTTACATGCCGAGTTAACAGCCCTGATGCACAACCTTCAATGAAGGCACGCCCATTCATGCATGCCTCCACACAGAAGACGATCTAGCTGAGAATTGAACGTGACAACGTATTGCTGTGAGGCGACAAAGCTGTGTAAGTCGAACTTCAGATTTTGATCAATAGCAACAGCTTGTTGTTGTTGTTATTGATCAAAATCTGAAGTTCGACTTACACATTACCCAGACTGTAAAAAAAAGTACACAAGAAAAAAGGTACCTTATACAGATGCAAAAACTACCTAAGCACAAACTCCAGAATAACTACAGCCAGAACTCATCTTCTGTCAACTTTACTATATGCCACACCCATCCTTGCCAACCTCTCCAAATCAGACCTAAGCAAGCTAGATGCCTGCTATAATAAGATAGCTAAATTTGCCACTAGCTTTCCTCCTAGAACCCATCATTGTAAGGCCCTAAGACAACTATCTTGGTTAGAACTACCCAACCAACTCATTCTCAGGCAGACCTCTACCGTCCACCAAATGTACTATAAACTCGATAAAACACCAGTTCTATAAGGCCTCCTTAATCCCCATATAAGTACCCATCCTCTAAGATCCACTAATAAAGCTCTAATTGAAATAACCAGGAGTAAAAATAGCTCAGGTGTCTCTCTATACTCCTACTACATTGCTAAACTGTGCCCAAACCATAGAACCAGCTGATTTATTTATTTATTTATTTATTTTACATTTGTTTACCGGGCTAGTCTAGCTGGATACATGTCCATTTTCAGTAGAGGCCCGGGGAGAAAAGCCCTAAAAATGAACAATTTGCTATACATGTAGTTGAAAATAGAGAATAAAAAACAACAATTTTGGCTACACACACTATATAACAGGCTTTACACAACACATAAAATAAGAACAGGCAAGTAAAATAATACTCACATGCTTCAATTGCAATTGTCCTATCCCTAGGGAAGTGGTGGAATCTGGTTGGTACAGGGGCCTGGACTTTTTTGTTAGTCAGGGTTTTTGGGGGGGCACAGCCAGTGTGTGACTTTGAATTCTTTGAGGTGTTTTTTGATTGGTGGAGGTGAGTTAATAATTCTGGAGCTGGTTTGGAGGGGAGTCAAAGCCTACCAATGAATGGAGTTGGTGTGAGAGAGTCCAGAGTTATTATTTGACGGTTGTTTGTACCCAGTTTTAGAAGAGAGATAGTAGGCAGGGTTAGGGAGGAGTAGGGGTAAAAGTTTTTATTAAGTGAGGGGTTTTGTCTGTTGGTTAATTATCTTAAATGCCCTCAGTGAGTTTGTTGATTTTGAGAATATTGGGCAGTTCTAACCATTCAAGTGCCTTTTAGATTTAGGCAGTGGGTGGTTGATAAGGCGTCCTGTTATGAATCTGGCTATATGGTTATAAGCTGTAGAAAAGTTTATTTAGCTCAGTGAATCTTGTGGAGGAAATATTGGGAGGGGGAGCATAAAGGAAGAGGGAAAAAGGGAGATGGGTTTGGAGCTATAGTAGTTTTGTGTGTTATTTATAGAGTTATTGGAGCCTAGTTCATGGAGCCTAGTTTCTTATTGATGTCGTTGGTTAATGTGAGCTAGTGTGTGTAGTGTGGTATGACCAAGAGTTTGTGGTGGGAAGTAGTTTGGGATGGGAGACAGTTGTAGAGACCCCAATTGGATGATGTGCTTGATTTGGGAGGGTTTGTTTTTGGCTGGTTTTAGTAGGCCGAAAATAGCAGTAACTTGATTTAGCAAGAATTAAGTAAGAGTTTAGTTTAGTAGGATTTAGTAAGAGTTTTAAATCCCAAGAAACTTGAACCTTGATTTGTAGCACTGCTTTGGTGAGGAGGTGAGGAAGGGAGAGTTGAAGGAGGAGGAGTCATCTGTGAGTTGGAAGGGAGAAAGAGAGAAGATCATTTACAAAGACAGAGAAGCATTTATAAGAAGAGGGGAACAGATAGGGAGTTGGGGAGTACCAAGTATATAGGCAAGTGGATTTGTTTGGGAGACCATCGGACGCTTTTACACCAGCTTGAAGTGAGGAGTTTCTACCAATTGAGGGGTATGGAGCGGGAGCTGATGAGGCCAAGGAGCAGGAGTTGGTGATTAGCAAGTGATGGATATTTGACAAGTCAAGAGCAGAGGAGAAGAGGAAAGAGGATATGTTGTTGTTGGACAAGGTTGAAACCATGCTGGGTGTGGGACAGAGGGCTTGAGTGTTGAGAGAAGGGCAGGGGCTTTAGGGTGATGGTGTGGGACAATAGGCTGCTTGGGACAAGTATGAGTTTATGAGCTGTGTAACACAACAGCTGCTTGTGGGTGAGTTGAGTGAGTCTGTATATAGGTGTGGAGACAGTATGAGATGTGGGTAGAAGTTTATATGTTATAGTGATGGTGATTAATAGAGGGTTTTTATAGAGGGGAGCTATGGTTTTGTCATGGGTTATCTGGGAGATTTGTAAGTATATGTTGGTATCAGGCATCGATGAGATTTTGTAGTGATGTCTGTTGGAGTTGGTCCATGAGGGTGGTTGGTTTTGGTCTTTTCAGTAGGGGTTGGGGTATAGGAGGTAGATATTATTGTATATAAGAGGGAGGAGGAATTGGTTAAAAGTTTAAAGAGGTGTGGGGTTGGAGGAAAAGTAGTTAGCTAGTGAGGTGGTAGGGAAGAGTTGAAAAAATGGTGAGTGAAGGTGAAGGTGTTCCAATGAGTAGGTTTAAGGAATGAGTTTCTCAGGGTGGATGTTGGAGGAGATTGAGAGATTCAGGAGTGGATCCCATATGTAATGAGCATTGAATTTAAGGCATATGACTTGAGTTATGTTGTTTTTTTTTCTTTCTCACTGTTAATATCTATCAGATTTTAAGTCTTCAGTTTGCTATGCTACCTGTATATAAGACTAAGTATCGTAATTGCACTCTTATTGTATACAATGTCAATACCTGCTACTACTGTAAGAACTGTCTTCTAGAAGCATTGTCAGACAAGATTATTGGTCTTGTTCCCCACTTGACCAATTTATTCTGTTCTAGTCTTTTTACCGTTATGAATGTCTGGTACTATTTTTTTTTCTTTATTGTATTATACAATTTTCTTTCTACTAACAAAATAGTTTACTACTAACAATGGAGCTTTTCTCCCTGGGCCTATGCTGAAAAAGGGTTTTATGCCCAGTCCGACTCCCCCAGTAAACAAATGTAAAATAGAAAAAAATATATTATTACTAAATATTAGGAAATTATATATGAAAAAATAACTTGGAAAATGTTTACTAAAACTAAACTGTCTTAAAATAATAATATAAAACTTGAAAAAGTATTTATTAAATAGTATATAGAGTACATATTTAGTTTTTGTCTGTTGATAGCTAACTGTCTTAACTTTTCAAATTCAAAAAGTGCAAAAAAATGTCTAGCATCTCTAGATGAATCACATCCCTGATGAAATAGGTAAAAATATAAGCCTGATTGTTCATACTGGGTAAAAGCACTCCTTTTCTAACTTTCAATGCTCTACTCAGGAAAACTTATCAGTTATAACCCGATGACCCCAACATACTTAGGACATTTTCTAATTCAACTATCAACTGACTAATAGTCTCTTATCAAATATTAAGAGGTGACCTATGCCTGACCTGCAAGGCACTAACAAATCCAGCCTTAATAAAGCTGCTGCATATCCAGAAGACAAAGAGTACAAGGGTCACCCATTTAATGAATCTAATTTTAGTCAGTGAATCAAACTGAACTTGCCGGAAATACAGATATGTGCTTCAGAGACTGCCACTTCTTTGGAATAAGCTTCCTATTCACATTAAACAGAGCCCTTCCCTGGCCCTCTTTAAGACCAATCCATATGGATGGATGAATGGATTTATGGATGGATTGATGGATGGATGGATGGATGGATGGATGGATGGATGGATGGATGGATGGATGGATGGATGGATGGGGAATCATACGTTCATA
Organism: Protopterus annectens; assembly: GCF_019279795.1. Classification (NCBI taxonomy): domain Eukaryota; kingdom Metazoa; phylum Chordata; order Ceratodontiformes; family Protopteridae; genus Protopterus; species Protopterus annectens. The sequence continues at coordinate 144,515,525 of NC_056736.1, read as the reverse complement.
CATTCATAGGTGTTTTCTAGTCTAATGACCACAAGGGCTTTTTTAAGCCTAGGCATGCATCCCAAATCTCTGACAAGTTCTAACACCCTTGATAAGTGTAAGCAGGGGCTTGGAGGTTGAACCATTTACAGGTTACCTGTTTGCATTAGAGACATAGGTGCTAAACCAGGGATGAATTTCAGGTTTCCCATCCAGTTGTCCAAGTTGCACTTGAATTGGGTTAGGAAGGATCTCTGCTTCTCATGGATGGGGAGCCTGTTCCATGGATGGAGTAGTCTCTGGGATACATACCTATCTCACCAGCAGGTCCTATTTATATCACACGCTAGGTTTAAGTCTTTAGAATGAGTAATTCTAGTACTGTTTGTTTTTGTGGATATGCAGGAGGACCATCAGTGTGGGGTCTGACAATGTCCTGCATGCCAGACATAGATCTCCCCTCAAAAGCCTGTAGGAGACAGAATACATCATAAATTCACACTTGTGGTGGTGCCTATTTCCTTTACAGACAAAGGCAATCTGTAAAATCTGTAAAACACTCAATGCATGGGGGCAAACCAATGGTATCCTTCCATGCCTAGGGGACATACACTGGGTAATTATCTGGTTATCTTGACTAGGGTTGCAAAGGCTCTTGATGCATTAACCTAATAATCTCCTATGATCCTAGGATCCTATGAACTGTGTAAATCCTCTAAGGAAAAGCATCTTTTCTGGGAGCTCTGTCTGGTTAAGTGAATTTTTTTAAATATCACGGGAGGCAAAGTCATCAAACCTTGTATGACAGGACAAAGCATTTTAGTAATTCATAACTAATCATTTATTCTAAACTGGAAAACTCCACACTAGAAATACACTTTATTGCAGAAAAGTTTTTTTCTTCTCTTTCTACCTCTGCCTATAATATTGCCATTCTGCTGTATTCAACACAGAGATATAATGGTAAAGTGCTTAATTTGTATAAGAATATAATCATGCACAACAATGTCATCCAGATTTTGACATTGCCTGATGATGATGATGCAGTTAGCTGCAGTATATGCTGTCTTCTGGATATGACAGTAAAAATCACTGCCAGGGACCCACATTCATAATTTATGTAAGTCATCAAGGGGGCAATCTGCTTATTATATGCTCTATTCACTTACACTAAACATGAGAATAATAGTAAGGCAGTATAAAACATGAAGTAGCATACTTTTATTTGCCACAGCATGTTGCATCTGGTAGCTCATGATGGTACACACAAACACACGCGCACACACACACACACACACACACACACACACACACACACACACACACATATGCGCACACATACACACATACCACACACATGGAAAATGTTTCACTTTTCCTAACTAATCTGCATAGACAAAACCTTTGTTTTCCAGTATGGCATTTCCTGTTCTATGCTGTGCTATAAAGTATAGCTTACAAAATTGTCTTTAATTTTTACTGAGTGAATTCCTCTGAATATTCTGGTTATCTTTTTAACCTGGTTTGACAGCTATGTGTATTGGCTCAGCCCAGGGGTAATTGTCCATCATACTTGCAGGGTCAGACTTTGCAAGCCTAGGTAATGTTTGAAAAACCTTTTGTGATTGTATGCCAAAGGTTCTCAGAGTTGAATCTGTGCATTGTCAGTCAGGTTTGTAATTTGCATGGGCTAAAATGAAAAATGTGATGATTTTTCTTTTCTTGGATTGAAGAGTCCAACTTTATGAAAGTTCCAAGAGATATATATTCCTTGTTTTATTTTAACTCATACTGGTTCTTTTTTACCTCAACTCTCATACTTTGTAACATATATAATATTTGTGAGTGTAATAATGCATCAAATAAAAATATATATGGCTTTGTCTATAAATGTAATATGGTTACCACTGATTATTATAGGTGAATGGCTCTGATTGTTGCATTTCCCTTTGCATGTTTAACTGATCACCTTACTTAGAAATATACAGTGCTCCACAGAAGGAAAAAGTTACAAGACAATAATTAAGAATACTGAGAACTTTTACCTTGCTGTTGTCTTTCAGAGTATGTCATATATGTACCATTCTTTATTTAGAGGCAGTGATCAATTTGTTCTGAAAGTGGTTTAATTGATTATGGATGTTTAATAATAAAAACCTGCCTATAATATAATAAACATTATATGATTTCTACAATAATGGTAAAACATCTAGAATGTTCAGTGTCACTAAGACCTGAATAAATATAGATGTGTCAAGTATAATTATGGATCTGTCAGAAAAAAATACTACATACTTGAAAAAGAAAATCTGACCATATTATTTAATAGGTCACATAGATATTCATAGTAAGCTAATTATTTAAAAGGAAGTGGTTGACATCAATATATATAACAGGTCTCAGATGAGTCTTTCATCCAAGTTAACAGTTCATGATAAATTTAATGAGCTATTCATTGTGGGGAGTAAGGGCATAGTTGGTATTCAGCCTGAAGTTCATTAATGTTTTCTTAACCTATACAATTATGATAGTCTTTCTTTCTCTCATTTTTTCCCTAGTGTAATTTTCAAGCTATAAAGAAATTTCAAGGCTAAATGTCAACTCATTTAACAAAGCTGTCCAGAATCATTTTTAAGTGTCCACCTTTCCAATAGCTGCAACCTTTCCTAATTTGCTGACTAGGTTCTTATATTCAGAAATTATCACAAAGGCTTAGAAATCTACTAGAACTTAAAGCAGAATTACTAACTGTAAGTGTAATGCCTTTTATATGAAACCTGCTGTTAGTAAGTTTTCGGCAAAGTATTAAGTGACAGCTATTAAACATTTGTCAAATAATGTCGCCTTCCTGATACATACAAAATAAGGCTTTAGCCTTATATGAGGATTACACTCAATATTTTTTGCCTTTTAGAGAATACCATTTGCTGAACTGTATCTGCACTGATTGTACAATGCACTTCTTCCTTCACATGCTTACTTCTGACTTTGATATTGTGTGAGCCTTCTGCTGTTTTAATTGACTTGTAAAGGTATGGGTATAGCCACTTACACAAGTGAATAACCATATATATGCATGTTGTACACATAACTTCACATGGAAGTTGTGTTGCAGTGTAAGACAATACGAACAAAAAGAAGATAAAATAAAATAAATATATAAATAAATGCATGCATGCATACACAAGTTAAATAAATACAAGTGCATGCCACTGTTTGAGAAAATACTTCAAATGCTGTTGACTCTTTGATGGGTATTCATGATATGGATCTAACATTTCTGACTATAGAAGAAACCTGAGGAGGATGAAAAGAAAGCAAAAAAAATAAAAAAAGGAAAAAGCATGCATCTTGTAAGAAACAAATCAGTGGACATGTAGTAACAAGGACTAGAAAAGAAAAACTAAAGAGAGAATAAAAGCAATGAAAAAAGGACGATGCAAATAAATTAAAAGGCTTTGTGGTTAGCAGTTCCATCTATTTTATTTCCTTATTTTAATTCAGCTACTTTTCTGACAGCTATATGGTGACAACTCAGAGTCTTGTGCTGTATGTAATGATAACTGTTATAGGAAAGGAAAATAAAAAGCCATGTTGGCTGAAAAAAATGCTTTGTAATGTGTTTTAGCAAACTAAAACTATGCAAGTGATCATTGTGGAAAACTACAAAAGGCACATTACAGCTGCTGTCCTTTTTCTAAGTGGCCCTCTTATGACCTGCTTAATTTAGGCAGGGTCCCATCTTTTCAGTGTCTACTATAGTGGTTGCTTAAAGAAATGAACAAGTAAAACAGACTAATGTCTATTGAGTACTGAAACATGTTTTGAAAGGTAGAAGGGCATAACACATGCAACCACACACACACACACACACACACACACACACACACACACACACACACACACACACACATGAAAATCCACATACAGGGTCCATGAAAAGACAGAAATCAGAGGGCCACTTCCCTGCTATTAGAAAATATATATGCTTCATTTAAGCAATGCACCTAAACAGAATCTTAAATTTTCTAATTTGCATAGGTGGCATGTGGAGGTTGAAAAAAGAGAAAAAAAAGTTGTAGATGGTAAAATGGATTAGGTCAAATTGTTTTAGTAAATAAACAAATCCTTATAGGCTTACAAAAGAGGTGACCCATTCCTCCATGGAGAGGTGTCATGATTAGCATACTCGTCATATAGTAGGAAGTGTTCTTTTCAACTGTGATTAACAGCTGTTTCTGTAAAATAAGGAAAGACTTTCTGACTGGTGAAGTTTTGAAGACCTACTTATAAAACAAAAAAACTTAAATCCATCTGAATGCAACATCTTTCAACAGTAAAATATAAAACTAAGCTACTCTGGTCCATGACTATCTAATTAGAACACAGGCACTGCAATGCCGTCATTATAATTTAAAACTAATATCACTGCTGTCATTGTCATTATTTTTAAACACTAGAACATACATCTCAGTCTCTGAACATTACAAAAATATAGCATAGGCCATTATAAATCATAGCAAATTTGAATAAAACAAAGTCTTCATATACCAGCTATTACATAGTGAATCTTTGTATAAGGTTGATTTTTATTTAATAAAATATGTTCCCATAAACAGATTAGACTTCTTGAGGAAAATTAGTGAATGTGGGAGGAGCAAACCTAAAACTTAGGATCAAAATCATAGTGGTATTCCTAAATCATTAGCAGTTGAGAGGCAGACACTAGAACCATTATGGTTGGTGTCCCATAGGTCCTTGTAGTTTGTCCTTGTTAATACTGATAAATTTCAAACCTATGCTATGATTTGACTGTGTTTTAGGAAATTAGACAGCCCACATCCAGGTGTTCATATAGATGCCTATCAATAGGGCTATCCTTGACATATATCTGAAAAAGTGTGTATTCAGGATATATGTTTATTTGAAGTGCTGTTACCTCTTTTAGATCTGTGGCTTGAATGGAAGAAGTCTTGTACTGGAAGAGCCATTAGGGAAAAGAAGTGAGTAAAAAATATTATCTCACCTGCCCTGACCAGAGGTTACTGATGGTATATGGGCTGTTTCATCACATCCAATTGAAGGCTTGTGGAGAAGTTAGCCAAAACTGAAGATGCAGACTTGGGGTAGTGACATTGTTGCAAACATCAGCAACAAAAGTGGAGGAATTTGGAATTAAATAAAAAAGGCTTGATGGTTACATGAATGATGGTCAACTGTAATTGTCTCCCCAATGTGGAATAAATGGGCTGATTGAAGTTGGAGCACTGATTGTCCTGGCCAGTTTGGGGATAAAAAATTATTTAAAAAGTGTTGTTATTTCTTGCAAATATAAGCTATAGATTGACCTTAGTAATTTACAGACTGGTGGAACACTAACATGCTGTCAGCGACATGCCATACACGTGCTGGTAGTAGTGAATAAGATCCACAGTAGTGAGTGTTGTTATTTTGTAGTGTTCAAATAAATAGTGTATTAAAGAAAATTGTTTGCTGTCCTATGAATAATAACTGCATTAGTCTTTCAATATTAGAAAAGAATTGCTTAAACGTCAGATACCCACAGGAAAAATGCACAAATATTCCTTTCATTTGCCATTTAGATCTCTAGTATAAGTAGTTGAAGTAGGGAGATATCTCAGAGGCGTAATCTGAGGTAAGGAACAGAATAAGCAAGAATATGCATGAATGTGTATGAGTATGGTCTTTAATATAGAGATATAGAAGATGCATGAAGAATTCTTACTACATTTGTAACTGACAATGCTGTTTCCATTTCATAATGAGATTTGATGTATGCATAATATCTTTTTGTGGCATTTTTCCCCATTGACTGCTGACTATCAGCCTTCCCTTTCTTGGGAGACATCACAGAGGCAGCCAATATGGTTTTCATAGTTAAGTACCTAAATCCATCATCTGTTGGCTGATAGAGGCACCTGCATCACTGTGTCAGCATTCTGTGGACTCTATTGGCGCATGGATACTTCCACAAAAATCTGAACAGGACTATCCTTACTAGCTTTGCCAACAATTTGAAATCCTCTGTTCTTTCAGGCAGTGTTGTGGAGACTCACATGGATACTCCCACAAAAATCTGAACAGTACTACCCTTACCAAATTACACAGCAATCTGAAATCTGCTCTTTCAGGCAGTACTGGGGAGGCTTGCATGGAAGGAATTTACGCATCTGGGATTACCATTTACCCACCATGACCAAGCCAACATAAGCCATTCCCTCTCACCATCTTTTGCAAGGATAAGTCTCTAACTGACCTCGGGTCATCTGGATCATACACAGAACTTTATCTCTACATTACAGAGATGATATTCCCCTAATATCTGATCTCATGGATGATCTAGTACTTCATAACTTATAACAAAACAAAACAAAAAAAATAAATGAATGAGGACTTTGCAGTTCAAAGTGCATTCTTCCATTCCAATGCCTTACTTCTTTATTCATTTATTTGCTTTTTTACTCCCTCACATGATTATATATCATAGGCAGCTGTATTAGACTGAACATGAACTGCCTGTAACTTACCTAGTATGATTAGATGCAGTATTCCATACTTAATTTAAATGCACTAGCCCTTACTAAACCTAAACTGCTACTTGCTATAGTCTACCCCTCGGATTTACTAATCTGCCGTGCAGGACTAAACTAGTCCTGCACGTAAGCTGCAGTTTAAGAGGATAACAGTGTGCCATGCATATTAATGAAGGTGCGCTGCCTGAGCTCCAAATCCTACACTGAGTGTGGATGAGTGCAAGGGGCGTTTCTGAGAGCAGAGCTCTCAGAATAAACATGCACCAGCAAAGTAGAACAGAAGAAAGTGTAAATAAATGAGCGTGACCACTCATAGGTGTCTGCATATTCCCACCAACAGTCTCCACGAGTTCAACAGCAACAGTACATTGAAATAAAATGAAGAAACCCTCGTATTTTTTTTTAAAACCCCCGAGTACAGCTAACTATAGGTGCGCGGGTCTGCCCATTGCTTAGCTACAGTTAAAGCAGCTGAAAAGGCTGAAGAGGATAACAAGGAATATATATGCAAATGAAGCAGAACAGCAATCATGTAGTGGTTAGAGTATCCACACAATGAACAGGCATTCCCAGTTCAAGTCCCACTACAGCACATATCAATTTCCATGTGAAATCTGTATATGAACATCTTTTTACCATATAACCTACATAATAACATTGAAATGTGAACTGGAGTACTGCATGAAATGCACATGTGAAGTGCCAGTGTCATAATGAATAAGGCACTAGTAAGCAGGTTTAAGCAGAAATAAGCAGTAGCAAGTGTATCTAAGTGCTTTTGTGCAGGGGTAAGCATTGCCTATTAAGAAAAGTAGAAGCTAAATGAGTGTAAGAAACTGTAACTGGAGGTTAGCAGTGCTTGCTATCGTGCAAACCCATGCAAACCCACTTACAACTGCTTTAAAGTGCCTTGATCACTCTGGATCCAATGGCCCATGTTCTGCCCAGTAACAAAATACACTGCCTCTGCAAGGCTAAAACTCAGGACCCTATACAATATAGTCACAGTAGCTAACCACTAAGCCATCGTAGCAATAGATATGCATGAGGTATCTGCAAACTAATTCTCACCACAGGAAAAACAAACCAAACATGTGAACTGAATCTATGTACAGTGTGAAGTGGTATAACCTGCTACATAACAAAAATATGTGAACTGGTGTACTGCAGTAAGGCCAGATGTGAGGTGTTATTGCAATAAAGTGTTGAAGTTCCCAGGACCTCATACAGCATACGCACACATGAATCAAGGATACAAGACACATGTATAACATGTAATGAAGAAGAAATCAATACCAAAAGGCAAATATCATGAAAATCAAATATTAAGCACCGCTAAGAGTTACACAGCACTGCTACCCAGAATACTAGCAGGATACTACCAGTGGGAGAAACAGTGTCAACCTGCAAAGTCTAATCTTAAACAAATGCATATTCGTCCCAAGCGGGACGACCCCAAAAATTCTGCTAAAAAGAGTCCTCGGGGTAACATACCATGCCTTACAGGTTAGCAAAGAAGGATATGTATGTCCGTGGACTCAATTTGTGGGAACCCTTAAGATCCATGGAGTGAGACAATTTACATGATGGGTCCCGAGAAGTGGAGAGTGGGCAATGTGTAGTGGTGTGGTGAGATTCGGATGGAACCTGTAGGAAGGATGATTAATGTGGAGGAGGGAGGGGTTGGGGGGAATGATGGGTAAGACATTATGGGCCGAGTTGTGCCGGAGTTGGACGGACCCATTGTAATGGGACCGCCCCATGGATGTAAGCGAGAAAAGAGGGGGGAAACAGGAAGGTAACTGAGACATCCCATGGCAAAGCATGTTATGAGTAACATGTATGTTGCATAAAAAATATATGAAATAACATATATATATATATATATATATATATATATATATATATAAACTGGAGTATATATATATATATATATATATATATATATATATATATATATATATATATATATATAAAACCTAGAGTACTGCAGGAAATGCACATGTGAGGCGTCAGTATCATTATGCATAAAGCAGTAGTTAGGTTAAGCAGCAAGAAGCAATAGTAAGCATATGTCAGCACTAGTAAGCGAGTTTAAGGCCGTATGCGTGTGTTTTCATGAAGGTAAGCACTGTAATTTCTGGTCACAGTGTCCTACACTCAGTAAGCCTCTAAACTGCTTAACCTGTGAAGGCAGTGTTTACCTCCCATGCAAACCCTCTTAAAACTACTCAAAAGTACCTTAATCACACTGTGTCAAATGGCTCTTGTTCTGCCTAGCAGAAAAATAAACTGCCTCTGCAAGTCTCAAACTCAGGATCCTGCACACTATAGTCACAGCAGTTATCCACCTAGCCATCATAGCAATAGATATGACTGCGGTATCAGCAAACTAAACCTCACCACAGGAAAATCAAACCAAACGTGAATTCAATCTATGTACAGTGTGATGTTGGATAACCTGCCACAGAACATAAATATGTGAACTGGAGTACTGAAGTAAGCATAGATTTGAGGTATTTAATAAAGTGCAGAAGTCCCCAGGTCCCCATACAGTGCATGTACACATGAATCACGGATACCAGACACATATATATCCTCTAATGAAGAATAAATCATTGCCAAATGACAAATATACTGCTAATTAACTATTAAGCAATGATAACTGCAGCACAGCTCATGTTAGTAAGTGTAAGCAATGTGTAGGGGAGCCAATTCAATCTGCCTAGTGGTATAACTCTTTAAGCAGTGCCATCCTCATGTAAGCATGTCTGCCCAAAGCTTAGCCTTTTCAAAACTGGCCAATCATGGGGACGTGCAGGAAAATAGCCATATTTAAACCCCACAGGTGGGAATACTACCCATAACTGGTTGTAGCTTCCTACTGCAGGCAGAATGGCTGGTGTGGGTGAAGGAACTCAATTTAGAGCACAGTGCTGGGGCATCCAGGAGTCAAAAATCAAGGCATGGCTCCTGGTAAAACACCATGATCAGAGACTACTGCAGGGCCAGTACCAGTGCTCGCAGTATAAAATGGAGGCCTGGGACAGTCTCGCCCGTAACCTCATCAGTGCCACAGGTGTCCTCCAGACTGCTGAGCAGGTCAGGCACCACCATGCTGACCTGAAGTGCTAGAGGGAGGATGTACTGGAACAGTGGATCAAAGAGTCTCGGCAGATGCCCAATGCCCCAGGACAGAGTAAGTACTCATTCTACTAAATAGTAAATAATTGCCTAGCTTGTGTATACTATGGATAGGTATGGCTAAATATCACTGCATTTCTCTGACAGCTGCAGATGAGCGGGCTGCGAACCAGCAAGCCCATGATGCTAGGCTGCAAAGGCTGCATCACGAGGCAGGTTAGTAATCAGTCTGCATGTACTGCCATAAAAAATACATATAAGAGCCTTAGGAAGTGTTGTACCAGTAGAAATAAATGTGCAATAGTCTGTGAATAAAGGTATAACCCCTGGAGTGCTTCTGTTTACTCTTCTCTCATATGTTGGCGATCTGTTCCATACTATAAATAGTACTGCTGTATCTTAAGCAGTGTCACCCACACTATGGTATGCAGATAAAATGGGCATCATGTCCTGCATAACAATGTTGGAAGTGCCAAGAAGTCAGTTATATCATACAAGTTAGGGAGACTTAGATAGAAACAGTCAAAAGCTTTACAGCAGTTCCCTGATAGCACAGTGTACTGTGATGTTAGCTATGATTTTTTTTGTCACACACAGCAGGGGTTTGAATCCTGGGAGTGCTACTAAGTTATATGCATAAACATATCCCACAACTATACAGATTTTGATACAATGTTCAGATAGAAAGCTGTATGCATACTTACACCAAATGACAGTACATAATTTGCAATAATGTTCAAATTGTAAGTTGTATGCATATTCATACCACAAAACTGTTCCAATCTGTCCAGCATGTCCAGATAAATGGCCCATATCACCAGCTTGGTACCCTGTTCCCCTAAAAATCCAGTGTGATGATCCAAGAATTGTAGGCAGCTGTCAATAACATATAACTGATAGTCAAATGTGTACATAGTTAGAGAATGTATATGGAAACAAACCTGTCATTCTAGCACATCACCCAAAGTGTATACTGCAATTCTCAACATATGTTGCATTAACACCTGCAGCCTGCCACACCTGTATGTAAGACACAGGTCACTTATATAATAATTTATGAACATACCAGTGTACAATATAAGGCCATTGTGTAGTATAATAGTACATGTAAGGGAAAGACCACTTACAGTGACTAAGAATGATGTGAAAACTACAACAATATATTAGTTGTTAATTGATCTCTCCCTATCACCCCTACCATATGTGCATAATAACCCAATGACACTTTTCAACTGGTATGTGTACACTCCAAACTTTTGTTGGGACATATGTCCTAATGGTTTATAAATATTCACATTTGTTTCTATGCATGTGCCATGTGAAAATACACCCATATTGGTGGCCTGTTGCCATCAATGAAACCTGCTTGCTCCTGTAATGACCACTGTTGTTCCATATATGCATGTGTTCTGCTTGCTCTGCAACTGTGTTAAATCTGGTGTGTTGGGTTAATAGGAATACCTATGCATGCTGTTAAAACTAATCCTGAATGCTGTTGACTGTTACTTACCCATATCTATCATAAACCTGTGACAATACAGCTCGTATAGGAAGGCCGGTCCCAGCGGACCCACCTGTCCCACCTCAGCTGGCCATGGCACTGGACACCAGTACATCTGGGGCCCAGCCTGGGACCTCTTCCTCCGTGGGCCCTGCACCACCTTTGGGTGGAACTGCTGCAGGGGATTGGGCTTGCCCCCCCTCAGAGCGGGAGCGGAGGGGAATCTGTCACCCATCAACAGGTCCGGACCATGGTGCGTAAGGAGCTCAATCTGGAGTATCGAGAGTGGCTATGCCAGCTTGAAAACTCAGTGGTGCTATTAGAGGGTGAGCCTGCCCCTCCTACACAGCCCCGAGCACAGCCACCTTTGGTGCCGTGAAGGTGCAGTGGTGAATGCCCCTGGGTTGGGACCTCAGTCCCACTGTTTCCAGTTGGGGGTTCATGGGCTTGCGACTTTCAAACACCCTTCCCCGTCCAAGGTGTTTACCCCCACATGTGTCATATACCGTCCCTGTATGCATCTTGTGTGTCTTGTCTGTTAACCTACCCAACCTACCTCCCCAAACATACCTACTACGCCTCCCCAATATCCCACTCTCACCTGAAAAAAAAACAAGGGCAATCTGTTCCCACAAAAAAATCTCGCCCCATACATAGCTGTCCATTTTGCACACGTCTGCTGGACACATGTAATCTGGTCTAATTGGCATCACAATGAATATATGTTGTTCTCACCCCTCTCCCAGGGGTTTGAGGGTCCAAATGTATGTGCAAATATAGTGTATATACACAGCTGTTGCTGTTGAAGAAATGGGAAGCTATGGACTTTTCCTATAGCCTTCCTTCAAATGCCTAACAGTTTTCCCTACTGTCTTTCCCTCTTTGTGCCCCGTTTTTCACCACTGTCCTATCATCCCCTTTTTCTTTTCTTTTAAAGAAATTAACATGTGGGTAAGAGGCAGTAAGCACTGTTAAGCAGTGGTAAGCAAGTTTGCGTGGTTTTGCATGGGGGTAAGCTATGGCTACACAGGTTGAGAGATTTGAAACTAACTGACTGTAAGAAAACATAAGCGAAGGTTGGCAGTGCTTACCGTTATGCAAACCTGTGCAAACCCACTTACAACTGCTTAAAAGTGCATTAATTTCTCTGTAGCCAATGTCCTTTGTTCTGTCCAGCAACAAAATAAACTGCCTCTCCAAGGCTTGAACCTAGGACCCTGTACTCAATACACAAAGCAATTTACCACTAAACCATGACAGATATACACTCCCTAAAGTATTCACAACCATATCATGCAGCACAATCAGTCAACAGTACAGGAAATCTATTATTATCACACCACATAACCTGTTAATGCAAGAAGTCTGGAAAAAGTATGCCACACTGTGGGTACAAATAGGGATATATGTCAACTAATGCTCTGATACACTTAAAATGTTGCTAGTTACACAGTTATATGTATTAGAACACATATGTAGGAGATGAAGTCTGAAGCATAAAAATGTTGTCATTAGTTACTGACATCAATGCTGCGATCATCCATGACTATGGCCAAGTGAATGAGGAACAGGCCAAAATATGAGCCGAACATGCATGGACATGTGGACAGATATATATCTGTAAATGCAGACAGATAGACAGCTATATGTAGATATATATATATATATATATATATTAATGTATGACTCACAAATAATCATATAACATCAATTGTATATAGATACATACATATATGATGTGTATATATATATATATATATATATATATATATATATATATATATATATATATATATATATATATATATATATATATATATATATATATATATATATATATATATATATATATATATATATATATATATATATATATATATATATATATATATATAGGTACATACATATATACACACACACAAAAGGTATCAGTAGCCATACATATGTAGAAGTAGTCTGGAAGTACTGGGTACAAAGAATATCCCTCACCCACAAGCCCTTAACCTGGCACCTGTGAAATGTTTAGTGTGGCAACCATTCCCACAAATGAGAATACTGACATTAAGCATATAACCACCCACAATTCAAAGGACACTACACGACACACAGGCATGCATAAACAGATAACCTTTATTTGTGCACGATACAATACTGTATGCCAGTAAGGACACCACATAAGGTTTGAAATATGTAATCAGTCACGAATGCAAGGCCCACACAAAACAGTAGATACAAGCAATGTGTGTGTGTGTGTGTGTGTGTGTGTGTGTATATATATATATATATATATATATATATATATATATATATATATATATATATATTTATTTATCTATATATGTATACACCATACTATGCTGTCCAGGCCAAAGCCTTCAATTAGTACAACAGAAGGAAACATGATTTCCCTTCAGGATACGTAACAATCAGCAATTATGGATGTAGTTCAGTAGCCTCCAATTGCACCCTGTATTCAAGCCCTAGGGGAAAAAGTAGCACTTGTGTTAATGTCACAATATCTTGTACATAACATTGCTTAACCTAACATCTCACTATCACACTGAATGACTCTCGTCTTAACAGTTATATCCCTGAAAAGGTGCCATAGCCTAGGTTAATGGTATAGAACCCCCCCCCCATAAAATGCTGTACAAGGGCAGGGAACACTGTGTACCACTCTCTTACCTTTGGAATGTACAAGGGCACATATGTGTTCTTCAGCTGTTGTTCCCATATATATGGACTTGGCCCAACAGTTGGTGTGGGAGTCTATGACATGACTGGGATGATAGCAGTAATGCTAGCGATAAATAATGACAGGCCATCACCTAACAACCCATCCTGTATCACAGCAGGACAAAGACTGGCATATATGTGGAGGACAGAGGCAGGAACATAGGGCCATATTTGCATTATTGCTGTTACACACCCTGGAAATTGCTGGTGTTACAGGATTCATTGCAGCATACCCTTATACAGGGATACAACATTGAAATACAAATGGATGTAGCCATGTACTGATAGCACTCAACAGACAGAATGCCACAGATATATCTGGGACAATACCTGTGTGATGCACAGACAAAACCTATCAGCCAATCCCCCTTGTATCCTATGGATAGGTCCACAGTTGAGAGCTATGCAGACAACATTTCAGCTCCATCACATCTGGAGAGAGAGAGAGAGAGCAAGAGAGAGGGAGAGAGAGAAACTTTCAAGAAAGGTCATAAAGCTCAGGGTTGTGTTACAACAAAAAAAAAACATAATAGGTATGTGAAACAGATATGCATTTACTGGCATGTAGTATATGGCATAGACTAATAGGATGTATACTGTGAAAGGATGTATATGTGCCATCAGTACTTGTACCTGTAATGATGTTCTGCTCAACAACTGCACTGGTCAGTAGTGTCAGTCCCTGTGGGCAGTGGGACATACCTGTCAAATGTGCAGACCAGCAGTGAAAGCAAAGATGTGATCCATAATATCTGTGTACTGTAAATTACTGTGGCCAATGGCTGGTGGGGTATTAATATTGCCATGATAGACACATGGGTGAGAGACCACACCACCTGCAGGACAGTCATGTTAAAGTGTAGCATAGCATGCCCAACTGCCATAGAAGTATAATATGCTTATTGAAAGTTTGTCACCGTATATACCCACTAATGTTAGTCTATGTTCACATGTGACACCTGTCTGTGTTGCAGCTTGGCAGAATATTTCAGCCATGAAGTAAAGAGGGTACATGACTGTGGCTGAGATGTTCGTATGCACCCCACATACAGATGCATATATGTGTGACACATATTCACAGCTGTGTATGTTTCCAGAACCTCGGACAGTTATACATTTATATAGGTATATAAACAACACAAAATTATATCTACACATATATGCTCATAAGTATATATACATATATATATATATATATATATATATATATATATATATATATATATATATATTTGTGTGTATAGATATATAAATATATATATATATATATATATATATATATATATATATATATATGTCAATACATGTCCCCTGCCATGACATGTGTGAGAGAACATCACACATCAATACACGACATATCTACGCACCAGTACATGGATGCAAGATGGAGTGTGAAGTGCAGTGTGTAACCCATGTTGGGAACACATTGAAATTATGTGAGACGGTGGGATATATATGTTGGTGAAGGGTATTAGTCACATATTGGTATGTAGATCTGGTTGAGTGACAAACAAGGCACCATACAGGGCTGGAATATGACTCATGTGGAGGTTAAACACTATGGATGGGTAGTTGCATTTGGAATGTGGAGGCCATTGACTCCTCCCACATTGGAACAAAGGGACATGGTGCCCACCCATGGACAGTCACTACAGCATCTGCATGGACATAAAGGTGCCTGGACTGTGCACTGGGCAGGAGGGACATGCATGTCAAACCTTGTATATGTGTACTGCATGGCTCCAGGTGATGTAGCACATACCCCATGTCTCTGTGAAGCTCTCTATGCACAAGACCCCCGACCTAACTGGGTGACAGACATATGTCTGTGTGTGCTCCATGGGGGGACACCATCCCCCGAGGTGGTTCCACATAAAGGTAGTGATGAAACAGTAAATAATGAGGTTTCATGGTGGGGTCACAGATGTGATGTCGACTGGTAACATGTGCACATTAGGTTGAACTGGTATTCCTGCTGGCAAATAACCCCTTCACATACTGGTGTGTAACTGTCATGGAACATATGTGGGCTGTAATAGTCCACACAATCCCAGAACATGTTCAACAGCATGCATAGATATCTCCAATATCACAGAATGGCAGATGTGTAGCAATCACATAGCAGGCCTACCACATGCATATGTGGAAACATAGTGGCAGTGGCAATGGCATGCAGGTGAAATACCTTTTAACAACCCAGCAGTTCTAGTGTCCCCACAGGGAGCATGTCTATAAACACATAGCAGAAAGTGTTGTACAATACAATAGAGGACCCAATGGTACACATACCGGACACATACCACTAGCGTTGTGTGAACATTATGTTGGAGCTGATATGGTGGCAGGAGACTGATATGTGCATTGACATATGAGTTGCTCAGACATATTTCCATTATTATGTCTTTCAGGGAGTATGACGCACCCTAGGAATTCTGCTTACAGTGCCGCTGAGGAGGAAATTATAACCACCAGCATCATCCACAACTACCAGCTGCTGCTCTCACAGACAAGCCAGGACCAGCAGGAGAGAACAGCCATGTGGAATGATGTGGTCCGCAGGGTGAATGAATTGGGGATGCACAACCATGCATATGAGCAGGTCTGCTATCATTGTATTGACCTGCTCCACCAAGTATGTCGCCGTGCTGCTGCCATGCGGCGTGACCACCTTGCAATGGGGAGGGCCATAATATCCACCCGCCCCTCACCAGAGTGGAGGAGCTGCTTATAAGCCTGGTGACACCTGCCCGCCCACAAGAGCTACAGACTTATACAGTCATGGAGGTGGGTGCTACACACACACCAGACATGCAGTATGCAGGTAAGATTCCAGGGCATATCAGTAGACTACTGTAGTGTATGCAACTGTACAGGTGGATCATGCATATGTGAGATGCGTGGTCTGTTGTTGTGTAGTACTGATAAGCAGTAATGCATAATCTGTAGTACTGTGAACGTCAGCTGTTGATGTACTGCAATATTGCAGCCACCCTGTAGCAGTGCCACAACTATGGCCACTGACATCAAATCTATCCCATCTCAATGTAGGTACCTCTGGGATACCAGCAAGGCAGCAACCAGATGCCGATGAGTATGATTTAAGCTTATGTTTGGCAATTCACTGTGCATGGCATAGCTAAGGTGTAGGCCATGTTCACATCTAACACATCTACCCATAATACCTGCTGTACATGTGCACTAACAGAACACACCCCTCACTAATGGGATTACCAGCCTCAAAAACATCAATACACAGTCCATCTCAGACAACTGTGGCTACACTCCAGTGCACATTGCCCAGGCACAGCTGACATCTTCCCAACATACACAGCTATGTCATACACAGAGCAGTTGAACATGCTACACATAAAGACATCCCACTCCCTCTGCTAACACACACTCCAGGGTCCCAAACCTCATCAACACATTACACAGAACAAACTGGAGGGATAGGACCCTGTCCTGGCAAATCCCCACACTCTGGAATGGACTACTCATACATTTCAGGCAATGCTACTCAATGGCCCTCTTTACAGAAACACTTGGCAATTGGATGGGAAATGGGGAATTCACCCTGGGTAGTATGTCTGTGCCACAGCCTGACAGGGGAACAGAGGAATAACATTAGTGGGTGGTGCATGGCTGGGATCCCCTGTAGCTAGGCTTATGTAGGCCCCAGGACCAATAGACCAGTACTCACCTATGAACCTACAGACACCACAGGCAACATCAGCCAGGGCTCAATCATGGTCAATAATGGTCTCTACACTCATAATAGGTACAGTACATTGTGTCTGTGGTCAGTCTAATGGTAGTCTATCACTCATACATGCATCACTGATGATGACATCTGTGAATACACATCAAGCATTCACTAAACACGTGTCCGTATGTGATCAAGAAACACACAGAGGCTGTGAGCAGCAGCAGAAATACAACTGACACACAGGTACACATCCTGCAATGGTGTGTACACCTGTGAGGTATGGTGCACAGTACATGTCAGGGTGCTGAACAGTTGCACAGCAATGCTGTGGCCATGGGTGCTGTGAGTTCCAGGGGGAGGGCCATCAAGTACTAACAGAAGCCATGCATCACAGCTATATATAATGTTGGTAATGGGGATTGACTACAGTTGCACTGCATGCTGTTGAGCGCCACATGTCCTGCATGCTGACGTGTGCAATTACAGGTTTGTGTGTGATACTGTATTGCACCATCGCCTGATACTGTCTGTGTTATGGGGGTGTGGGAGCTGTCTATAGGTGCTGCCTGGTGGAGTGTATGGATTGCCATGTATGTCAACTGCATGTGTGTATGTCTGTGTGTGTGGCCATGTCTGCACACACACGCATGTGTGTGTGTGTGTGTGTGTGTGTGTGTGTGTGCGTGTGTGCGTGTCTGTATGTACTGTTTAGCAGTGATGTACAGGTCTTACAGTCTGTTCTCTGTTTTCCCCTCACAGGTGGCGAGGTGGGGATAGGTTCCCCCTGCAGGGAATCTGATGTCACTGATACAGACAGTGACCATGAGGATAGGTGTGTTGATGTACAGGAAGGGTTGTCAGTGGCTGCCGCTGGGCCACAATTGACAACCCACACATATCCACCCCATCCACGCACACAGTCACACTGCCTCTACATACCTCATCACCATTGGCCTTAGCTGAGGGACAGCTTATGGTTGGCATTGGCCAGGGCAGTGTGGTATCTATGGAACATGTGTCAAGATATAGCAGCCATAGCAAGATGTCTGGTGGGGTATCACATAAGCAGATGTTTAGGGGTGTTCGTCGGAGCACTGCTGGTCATCATGCCCTTGGCAGACGTGCCACATCTATTTCAACGCCATGCATATTCCAGACTGTCATGGAGGCACAGGCACAAATGGAACAGTACACCAGGCAGCGTTTAAGGGTGCAGAAGAAGGCTCATCACACCTCTGTAACTGACAGCATCCATGACCTAGCAGGTGCCATCTGTAATTACACCAAGGTCATGGATAGACGGTGGGGTGAGACATTGGATCCCATCCACAATGTCATGTCCATGCATCAGGACAGGGTGGGATGGTTGTGATGGCCACATGGACATATGCCAGTAACACCAGCTGCAGGAGGTCACCGTGGACATCCAACCAGTCACAGCTGCTCCCATAGTGGCAGTACCAGCCCCAGTACTGTGGGAGGGTGCTGTCCACACATTGTCATAGCAGACCACAGGCACATGGTCCTGGCCAGTCCCAGAAGGGACCTGGATCCAGTGGACGTCTGTCAAACTTGGGGGACAGTACTTGGTCTGGCTTTGTACCTGATACTGCCTGTAGCATCCCTGCCAGGCACAGGTCCCATGTCCGTGGCCAGAGACAGTGAACTGCAAACCCTGCCAGGTACAGTCTGCAGCTGTCTCACAATTCCCTGTATAGGGCAGCCAGATGGAGGAACTGTGTGCATGCAGACACACACACACATAAACAATGAACCTAGGGCAACTACATACCTGCACACACATCACCAGTGGCCAATAACAGTACTCAGCCCCCTCACACACAAACACACACACACACACACACACACACACACACACACACACACACACACACACACACACACATGTTCTCAAATGTATGGCTCAGCCTAGACTTTTGGCAAACCAACAACACACCCTGGGCATATGATGATACCTGTGCCACTCCCTGACATCCGTAACATCGATGCAGGGACAGGCTAACATGGTGCTGATGAACAGGGCGACTGTACAACTGTGTAGCAATGGAATGATGTGTAGCATGGTGTCAGTAGTGAAGTGAAATGCTAATATCTTGGAAGGTGTAGCTGTGGAGCCATGTTGCATCATAGATGCAATTAACAATGTTGTATTGTTGTCACCAGTATCTATTCTGATTGTGTTGTGTTTGTCCATGTGCCACATGGCTGATGGGTGTAGTGGTGTCAGCAGGCCTTCTACAGTGGAAACCAGTAAGTGTAGTGGGTAGTACACATGCCACGGATGGGTACAACACACAGAGCCTTTGGTTTGGATGTAGTACAGGTACAAGACTGTACACATGGAGGTATGCCCCCGTGCAGGTAACACATCTGTTGCACATGTAAGCCCACCAAGACAGGATAGGCACAACCACACAGTGCTATATATGCAGTCTGCAATGTGGATGACACTGAACATGCTAACAGCATGGTGTATGTCCCTCTCCCCACTCTACTGTGATCCTTACCTAAGTAACACGTGTGTACCAATGCCGGTGGCATAGCCCTACCCTTAGGGGGGTGTGAGGCACTCAACTAATGTGAATGGTGTAAACAACAACTAAAAACCTGACTACATACACTGTACAGTATTACAGACAGCTATGGGGGGGGTAGACACAACAGTAACTGCAATAATGGTGGTTGTGTCCACAACAGCCACACCCAGTGAGTTATAGCAGCCCTGTTAGTGCTGCACAACTCAGCAGTGTGGAGGAGGGCATTAACACATCTTTGCCCTGTGAAGGACTGTATGTCCATGGGATGGCACCTGTGGAATGTTGGCATATGCCAAGCAGTCCTGGTAGAAATATATTCTGTGAAAGGAGGTAGATCCCTTAACAACTACACACATTCCTACATGTGGGACGGTGTACAAAAGCCTGCTATGATCTACATAGGCATTGTGCACCCCCTAACCCTCATCTACACCTGTCATGATTGGGTAAAGGAAGTATACCAAGGTCAGGTTGTATTCGCTGCCTTTGACAAGTCCAGCATTGATGGGGTCCGTTGTATTAAGATTACCAGTGACATTGGCCATGGGTTCATTGTTGATGTGCTCCATGTCCCTGCAGACTAGGGCCATTAGGCTACTGGGTTGTAGTTTCCAGCTGACATGGTGGATTTGTGGTCATCCCTGCCGACATTGGTGAATCCATTGTCAGGTGTAGGCCTATTGGATTGCATGAAGGATCCCAGCTACTTACTGCACCTGCCCAGGGGGTTCCCCAAAGCATGACACGTCACTTGACTCTACTGCATGATATGTTAGTAATGCCAGCCTGACATCCTACAGGTGGGATGGAGTACAGTTAACATGTACTGCCCTTGTTGTGTAGTATCCTGCTTATGGGATATGATAACGTTGGTATTGTATCGCAGGATAGACATGTTTGGCTTGGGGGGTACCTATCCGTGCCAGATGTATGTTGTTTGGGTCTCTCAAACCCATCAATGGTGCATGTGGACATATATGTTGTAGTTATATTCTCAGTTCCGTCTACAGATGTATGTCCATATATACCTATAATGATATATATGTGTTCAACTTTGACAGGAAGACAATCATTCCTTTGAATGGCCCTTTCTGCAAACTGAAAAGACAAACCCATCATTTTTTACTGCACCACAGTTCAAAACACAGCAGTTCTAAAGGCACCTTCGCTGACACTCGAACTGCAAGTTGGAATACATATCGTATTGCCGGGGGGCATGCCCCCCTGCACCCCCCCATCTAGGTGGCTGGGCCCCCATGATCCCCCTATTGTGATATACTAACTTCTAATTTGTACTACAGTGCATATAGGCAAATATTCCCCACCCCCACTATAGTGCCATCTGCAAACAAATTGCCAAATCTGCAATGAGGGAATGTATAGTGACATTCGCTCATTGCACATTTGATGCATATATTGCAAGATTGTGCAATGTTGAGAACATACTTTTAGCCTTCCAGTTTTCGGACACATGGATTTCTCCCTTTGAATGGTGAGCCATGTATATGTTGATATATATGCATTTCTAGTGCTGTATATATGTGGGCATGTGGATGTATACATATGTATATATATATATGTATATATATATATATATATATATATATATATATATATATATATATATATATATATATATATATATATATATATATGTATGTATATATATGTATATATATATATATATATATATATATATATATATATATATATATATACATATACATATTTCTATACCTACATCTACACATATAGATATGTTATATCCATTTAAAGATGAATATATATACACACACAAATACATCTACATGGTGGAATACATTCCCTGTAGTGTTGTATACCTTGGCTGGATGATATGTATGTTAAAACATCATGGTTATGCATATTTGCCATGGCTTAGTGGGAAATCACTTTGTGTATGGTGTGCAGTGTCATGGTTTCGAGCCTTGCAGGAGCTGTTTATTTTGTTGCTGGGCAGAACACAGCCCACTGGATACAGAGTGAGTAAGGCAGGTTTGTGCAGGTTTGTGTGATGGTAAGCACTGCTAACCTCTGGTTACATTTTCATGCACTCAGTTAGCTTCTAAATTGCTTAACCTGTGTAGGCAGTGCTTAGCTCCGTGCAAACCCACGCAAACCTGCTTACAACTGCTTTAGGGTGCCTTAATCACTCTGTATCCAATGGGCTGTGTTTTGCCCAGCAACAAAATAAACAGCTCTTGCAAGGCTTAGACCAAGGACCCCACTCATCCTAGACAAAGTGATGTACCACTAAGCCATGACAGATACACAGATATTCAATGTTTCAGAAAAATAGCCAGTCCTGTCATGCAACAGTACAGAGAATGTATACCAACATCTAGATGTCTGTGTGTGTAATTGTACTGCAAGCTTAACAGATACAACATAACAATATATGTATAGATATACATATATATATATATATATATATATATATATATATATATATATATATATATATATATGTTGTTTTACTAACTCTATATACATATATATCACTATCTATACACATATACTTATATATCTGTTAGCAGATAAATATATCTATATAGGTTTATATGGCCATACATCTGTAGATAGCAATTGCAGATTAACAAATACACCTATGTCCACATGCGCCGTTAATGGGGTTTAGAGGCCCCACACATTATATGTTTTGTATGAATAGGCATCCCCCTACAGCCAAACACATGCACTCTGCAATACACTACCAAGTACAGTCTGTCTTCCATAGGATATGTAATATGTGGAAGCCATCAATGTCCCCAGGATACAGATACTCAGACACATATATGCAGATATATTTATATATATATATATATATATATATATATATATATACACATGTGACTACACATACACACTCACATATATGTACAGTAAGATACATATGTAGGAGATGCACACAATATGGAACAGCCGCTATGCCTACAGTTAACACCTGAACAACTGGACACTGTATGGGCGACACATACTGTCAATCATTGTCTGCAACATATACCCATAGAAAGGTCATAGGAAAGACACCACACACAGGTTTACAGGAATGGGAATCCTTTAATTGTATACTATAACAGTTCTATATGCCATAGCATATAGCTGTTCAAATACTAACAACCATATAAAGGGAGTACTTCAACTGTGAAACAGTTACACTAATACAGTAGTCTGGGAAGGTTCACAGCTTTTGCTGTCCAGGCCAAGCCCTTCAGAATGTACAATAGTGCAGACAAACTGGGACACAGGGTACCACACAATCAACAGTATGTACTGCAGGTGTGTAGTTCAGCAGCCTTTGTCTACACTCTGTGCAAACTCCATAGGAGGTAAAGACATTTTGTGATCAAATGGGTTGTACCCGGTACATACAAGGCATAATGCACAGAACAGTCTGTCTGGCAGGAGGCAGTAGGCTTGCAGTACCCCAAGTCATGTAAGTAATGTCAGTATAGGTGGAGTATTCGGTACTGTACATCCACATACCTTGTGACAGCTCACCCCTGATAGCCCCACATTTTGTAACAGCCTAGGTCATTTATAGTGCTCCTCACCTAGACTCAATAATACAAGCCCATATACCACTGTTACATACACTGGCCTCTGCAGTGCATAAGGGCACACCTGTGTTGTGTAGGTGGCGCCCACACATATATGGCCCCAGCCTCACTGTATGTGTGGGGGATACAACAGCAGTGTACTAATGGCAGCAATGGCAGTGTAATATATTCAAAGCCCACTACAGAACAGCCCCCAACAGCATGACATATGTGCAAAGCTTGGTATGTAGATGGGGGACAGAGGCTGGAACACAGGCACATATGTGGAACACTGTTGCCATACACTTAGCAAGGTGCTGGTGTTACAGGATAGTCTGCAACATACCCTTAGTCAGAGAATTGAGGTTAGATATAGACATGGATGTAGCTATGTACTGATAGCATGCAGCACACACACACACACTGCCAGTGTAATATTTGACACAGGACCTGTGTGGTGGACAGACAACACATGATAGGCATACCTCTGTCCAGTAAGAGGTTAGGCAGACAGTAGTGAGCTAAGCAGACAGACTGCATTCCAAAGTACACTAGTATGTACACACACAGACCCTGTAACACCAGTACTATGCAAAGCATTGCACAACTCTACCCACAGTCTGTCTGTAGTTCCTGATCCTCCTACAAATATGTGTCTGCTCTGAGTGTGCAGGTTCTCCTGTAAGAAGTATTGCTACCTGCTGCCTGTATCACTGATGCCCACATACAGGACGTATGTCCATCTCACAGGAAATTTAAAGGGACCACGCCCACATGCTGTAGGGATTTACAGTGTGTGATTGCCATGACGGTGGTAATTCAGTGTAGTACACATGTGTAATTATATATATATATACATGGCTATCTGGATAAGTATATGTACATATATTTCCACCATACGTCCTGGACATGGAGTGTAGCCATACACCAACCCCTACAGTCCCAAAGTCATAGTCCAAGATATGTATAGCGGGTTCATTACTAGACTGTTGCTTCTGTCATTGGGATTGTCTTCACAGACATGATGTGTGTGGATGCTGACATCTGCTTATAACATGTGTGCTATTGGCTACTGACAGACATCCTAAGGAAATCATTGTAAGGTACCGCTGCTAGCATGTAATGCCCCTGTGGAGTGCAGCAGAGATATTGGCCACTATATGTGGAACTTTGGACACACCCTGTACAGTCCAGAGGTATACACATAATCCCTTAGTGCACCACATGTGTACCAGGCCTGACAATATGGATGTAGAAAGCCATGTAGATGGGTATAACACATAACAGTTGGTATACATTTGGCACCATAGGTGTTGGATTCACACACTCCTGTCTGGCCTGACACATAATGACTGCTGGTACAGGGGTGCCATGGACACATACCACCCACTAGATATTGACATACATCTGTACAGCATCCCACTGCTCTGTCTGACATACATGATGTTTAAGGGAGGCTCAGCAGTAGTACATCTGGCAAGTATCTGCATATAACATTCCACTGGTTAAGTACACTAAGCGGCTAGGCATGTAACAATGCAATGTGCAGGCTACAAACAGACTGGCTCAGCACTGGCCTACATTTCGTATGGGGGAATGCACATTTTCCTGCATATATAGCAGGCTCGACAGCCACGTTACAGCACAGGGTTAGATACACCTGTGTGAAAGTGCATAACCACAACCAATGTGAACACAGCCACAGCCACATATGGTAAGCTAGCATAATATTACAGTATATGGACTATCTGTTCTACACCATCCTCATATGTGCCACTCACAGAATGACTCTACATGTACTGGGCTGCTACACAGTTTGTTATGATGGCTGTCTGTGGCATGGGACATGTCTGTCTATGGCCCTACAAAAATGTACAGCAAAATGGTACCATACAGTGAGGCAGCATGTAACATCTGATAGAAGGGGAGCTAGAAAAATGAAATCTACCACAGTTTGTACACAGACTGAAGTACATATTAACAATACACACACTGCCAACATTCACCACCACTACACAGACCTCAGTACTGTACAGACATCCACAGAATGTCCAGCTTATGTCATAAAATATAACCACTACTGTACATGCCATGTGTAGCAATCTGATATATCACTGGATTGTTTTCAGATATGAAGACAGTATTTATGGTGTACAGTACATATGCACCACTTCATGCATGCCATATGTACAAAAGTTGACAGAGGTGTGGCTGACAGCACATACACAGGGTCAGTATAGACATGTTGCTGTGATAACCTCATATATTTTTCATTGTAACAGAGTTTTTTGCAACATATGTCCTATGAGGGATATGAAGTCAGTAACTGTCATGGCCTTCACCATCTACAGACTGCAGTCCTCACACTACCTTCTGCATTCCACAGATTGAAGCATTGTGGCTAACACATGAAACCATAGGCACAACACTGCCCAGTCTGCAGATGACCCTGCAGATGGGGATTCCTAATATACATGGAACTGACATGCGAGGTATTGCGACATGTACAACAGTCATATCCAGACAAACACTGTTAAACCAACATTACTCCAAATGCAGTATAGCAGCCCTTACAGTCTGTAGTCAGGTCAGGTAAATGTCCCTCCTGTTGGTTGCCCTCTTTCCACAGTGCATGTTGTTAGAGATAAAACCCCAATCCATCTGGCATGCTGTCTGCCAAACATCAAATTTAGTTCCTGCTCAGAGTGACTGCAAAGGCCCAACACCACCATGATGTTCCTAGCCATTGGAGTGTGTTTCCATACAACTGGCTATGGGACTGCTACTACAGCTGTTCCACATGCAATCAGCTAGGGGAGGGCTGCAATTCGTGCAGAGGCCATCAGCTGATCATGAGCATCACATAAAATACACATGCTGCTGCCTAAGCAAGGCATAAGTGGGTCTCCATATCCACCAGAGAGGGAGTGGGGGAGGCAGACAGAGGCAGATGCAGGTCAGGGAGGGGTGGTAGGGTAAAACTGAAGCATGCTTGTGTCACACACCTACCAGCACAGGGTATCAACCCCCCCGACAACTATGTAGTGCTATAACAGTTCAATGCAGTTATTGTATGCACCACATAGGTTACCTGATGTGGAGCACTCAGAACATATATGTGAGGGTGAGTGACATCTGCAACAGGGATAAGGTAGATATATGGTAGGTGTCATACACATGCCTGTCTGCATGAACAGGTGCCAGCATCAACACAGGCACACACACAGGGACGCACACACTTTGACACACTTGGCAGGGCCAGGAGTGCAACTCATCAGTAGTGAGATTGCTACAACACATCAATGTGCAGGTATCACATGCACCACATGGGTCATACAGAGGCCATATGGGCAAAGAGTATGAGCAGATGTCAGACGTCAGACAGCATGCCTCAGTATGCCCTGGGGGGTTGTAGTGAGTGTGGATGTCGACATATGCATCATACAACACACATGACACACAGGATGCCAGTTCTGACATGCATGGGTGCATGTCTACATGAGTGTGTGGTGGTCAACTGTGCCAGCAGGCTGTACAAGGGTGAGCAATGGGTATACCATGGCATCAGGCCACATGACAATGGTTTGCATTATGGCTCAGGCCTGTAGTTACTGCAGTTGCCCACACAGGTGGGTATTGCATCTTCCATCTTGTCAGCTGGGTGACTATTGTGTGTGGCCAATGCTGTACACAACATGCCATGTATGTGTTTCTTAGTCCATGACATGGATGGTGTCTGTGATGTGCACACCTCCCACATGCATGTACAGTGACATGTGGAACTGTACCTGGGGTGTCTGGCCCATGTTGTGAACACGGATTATCATCAGATGTGCCAGTCTTGCCCACCTGTAATGGGCAGCAGGTTTACTTTTCACCTACATTGATAGCATGCCAACAGCATTCCCTGATGTCAGTGTCATCTGTCCATACAGGGCATGTTGTCAGGCATGGTATGTCCATTGTGAGTCACATGTGAAGGCACCACAGGTGGTGCAGGTGTCCATTGGGGAACATGGTGGAGGGACACTGTCTCCATGCACGTGCATATTGTACAGATGGGTAGGGCGACATGCTCTCTGTAGCCCACTGCTTTCACTGCATAGTTACTGTCAGTGGCCAATATGCAGTGTACTAACCACATATTGGCTGTTGCCTAGGCATGAGTGTGAGTATGACAGATGGTTTGAGTGTGTGCTCTGGGTAATAGTGGGGTTGCTAATTTGGATTGGCTGGCCTTGATGTCACATGTATGGGTAAGGCTTTGCACCCCAGCCTCCCATCTAATTTACATCTGTTATCCCTGTATGGTTGACATTGTGATATATAGTAGGGCCACCATAAAAGTAATAAGCAAAATCCCCTCCACATTGGCCACAGGTGTCACACACTCACCTCTACACAGGATACGAGTTACACACACACACACACCTGTCATGTCTGTGAGTTAAACCCCCTACCTAACTAGTTTATTACACTACAGCACTATGCAGTTATAGTACACGCCACATACATTACTGGAGTACTTCTTCCCCAAAGGTGTATTTCACAGTGACAGACATCAGCAGAATTACCAAAGTAAGGCATTTCACCTGTACTGCGAGTGACTAGCCTGAAATGCATTGCTCCCTACACAGGCAGTGGGACACACACAAAATATTAACAACTGTCATGTGTGAGAATAGAACCCCTAACCAAGGCCTATATCACACTACAGCATGGAGCTAATGGAGCTACTACAGGACACACCACAGGGATTACTAGAGACTTCCTTCTCCAAGGGTGTATTTCAAACTCAATGACATCAGCAGGTTTACCAAAGTAGGGCATTTCACCTGTACTGCAAGTGACTAGCTTAAAATGCATGGTTCCCTGCATAGACAGTGTGATACACACCAAACATCCACAACTGTTATGTGTGGTTATAGAACCCTTGACCAAGATCTACATCATACGACAGCATGGAGCAGTTATAGGTCACACCACAAGGATTATAGGGAGCGTTCTCCCCAAAGTTGTATTTCACAATGAATGACATCAGCAGGCTTGGCAAAGTAGTGCATTTGAATTGTACTGCAAGTGAGTAGCCTATGATGCATTGCTCCATACACAGACATTGAAACACATGCAAAACATCCAGAACTGCTATGAGTGGTGATGGAACCCTCCCACAGTTTTACATCACACTACAGTAGTACACAGTTACAGGATGCGCTACAGACATTACTGGCTATGACTTTCACAGAGATGTATTTCTAGGTGAGTGACATCAGCAGCCTTGCCAACGTTGGGTATATGAATTCTAAGGAGTGTGTGTGACCTAAAAAGCATTGTTTGTCACTCAGTCATAAACCGACAGAGACACATAGATTCACACACACACAGTTGCCAAGTCTGGGGTTAGAACTCCTATCTAATTACTTTACCAAAGTACAGCAGTATGCAGTTAAAGGACATGTTACAGAAGTTACTGGGCTATGATTTCCCCAGAGGTGTATTTCTAAGTGAGTGGCATCAGCAGCCTTGCCAAAGTTGGTATATAAATTATACAGGGTGTGAGTGGCCTAAAAGGGCATTACTTGCTACTCAGTAAGACACACACACAAGCACACAGTTGCTAGATCTGGGGTTAGAACACCTACCTAACTACTTTATCACATGACAGCAGTGCACAGTTACAGGATGTGCTACGGAGGTTAGTGGTCTAGGACTTCCTCAGAGGTGTATTTTTAGGTGAGTGACATCAGCAGCCTTGCAAAAGTTGAGTATATCTATTGTGGCCTAAAAAGCACTGCTCTCTACTCAGTCAGACACACACAATTGCCAGGTCTGGGGTTAAAGCACCTACTTAACTGCTTTATCACATTACAGAAGCACACAGTTACAGGTTACGCTATGGAGATTACTGGGCTATGGTTTCCCCAGAGGTGTATTTCTAGGTGAGTGACATCAGCAGTCTTGCCAAAGTTAAGTATATGTTTTGTACGGGGTGTGAGTGGCCTAAAAAGCATTGCTCTCTACTCAGTCAGACCCACAAAGAAGACAGCTCTGGGGTTAGAACACCTACCTAACTACTTTATCACACTATTGCAGCATGCAGTTACAGATTGTGCTACAGAGATTACTGGGCTATGGTTTCCCCAGAGGTGTATTTCTAGATGAGTGACATCAGTAGCCTTGCCAAAGTTGTGTATATGAACTGTATGGAGTGTATGTAGCCTAAAAAGCATTTCCCTCTACACAGTCAGAGACCAAAAGACATGCACACAAACACACACTCACATAGTTGCCAAGTCTGGGGTTGGGACTACTACCTAACTAGTTTATCACTGAAGCAGTATGCAGTTATGGGACGCACCATGGGGATTACTGGGCTACAGCTCTTCCAAAGGTGTATTTCACATTGGATGACCTCAGCAGGCTTGTCATGATACTGCTATGGGGAGGGTGGTGTGTGCATGGGCCTTAACCCATTCATGTAGTGGTTGACATGCCGCATGCGGGCACACATGGGGTCATATGCCACAGGTACGTGTATACAGCTACTAGGTGACTACTTCCTTGTACAGTCATGTTGCACAGCTGGCACATGCAACATGCCATAATGCTAACAGATACCGGTGGCTAGTATCTGCAGTGAGTGACACCTGCACACCTTGTGTTTGGGGCCCTTTGGCTGTGTGCTGGGTGGGAGAGGCCCAGATGGCTCCTTGTCATGGTCACCCTCTTCAACACATCTATGTCCGTCTACCTTTGGCTTATTATAGTGTGTTTTACTTACATATATGTCTGTATTCCTATCCACTGTGTGTGGAAGTCAGGAGTGGTGCATACTGACATGTGTCTGCACTAAGAACTGCAACTGCCAGATATGTCTGGTCTACTGGTGTTTGCTGACATGGCCTTCATGTGTTTAAGTGTGTGAGCATGCCCAGTATGGCCATCTATATTGTATGCGCAGATCAAGTCCAGGTAGTTTGTATTGCAGTGCTGACCTTTGTGTTCTACACCGACAAGAAGCAAGCTGTATCTGATGGGTATACATTGGTCATTTGGCATTGACTGTTGCTACATTTCTGCATAGCGGGGGGGGGCACCTGACTGTTTCTACATTTCTAAACAGGGGTGGGGGGGGCACACCTGACTGTTACTATAAGTGTAGGTAGGATGGTGGGCACACCTTACACTTTTACACATTTGCTAGGACTGTACTGGTATATTGGGTACACCATTTCAGTCTGTGCTGGTTAGAGGCATACCAGTGTACTACAGATCATAGCATTAACTACCTACTTATTAGTTTCTGACTTCCTAGCCTTCACAACTTACATCCAACTGGTTGGCCTGCTGTAGCCTGTCTGTGTAGGCCTGGGGTAGAGGTTACCCATAGGGCTCATTCAGAGGCCATAGTACAGCATATGTTTGTGTTTGTCTACACCTATCCTGCTGGCTGTGACTGTTGTTGGGTATGTGCCCCCCCAAACTGGCATGTGTGAGTCACTTACCTTGTGGGTGTCCCAGTATTGAGGGTGGTGCTGCAGGGCTGCCTATGTCAGATGCACATAGTATACTCCCTATACATGGTTGAGCACAGATAGTGTCATGTTTGGCATCTCTTTTACTGCATGTGTGAGTCGGAGGGAGGTGTCATTCCTTGGGTCCCTACTGTGTCAGTGCATGTGCTATGAGTTGCTTCTTTGCCAAGACCAGGGCATACTGGGCACACCTCCTTCTGCCTACTGGGGCAGGCTCAGGTTGTTCCTCCTCTGGGTGACTCTGTGCCTATGCAGGCCTTTGCACTGGTGGGGGGCTGTTTGGCCCTGCCCCATGCTGTTCCTGCTGCAGCTGTTTCTGCAGGGTCATATTGTGTAGCATGGCACATACAAGGACAATGTGGCTACATGTAGTTGGTGAATACTGCAAGGCTCCACCGGATGTGTCCAGGCACAGGAACCATGACTTGAGCATCCCAAACACATGCTCTATTATAATTCCTGTTTGTACGTGTGCCTCATTATGGAATTCTTGTTTGGGTGTGTGTGTGTGCATTTCTGATGGGTGTCATCAGCCATGGCTCCAGTGCATATCCAGCATCCCCCACTAGGTGACAGTGTGGGATGTCCCCATTGGCAAATGTCTGGTACAGCTGCATCAGATGCCAGATGTGGGAATCGTTGTAACTTCCAGGCAGCCAGCACACACATTCATTATTATGCCCTGGGTATCACACACAACCTGGCAGTTGATGGAGGGGAAGCCCTTGCGGTTGTTGCAGACCCTACCCCGCTCAGCGGGTGGTGCTTTGATGCATATGTGTGTGCAGTCTATTGCACCCACTACCTCAGGGTATTCTGCTATTTGGTGGAAGAGAAGCATATTGCTGGCCAACGCCTCACGGGTGATGGGGAAATATACATGCTCACCGACATGTGCTGACATGGCATCCAGGAACTGGTGGAGTACCCTGGATGCTGATGCCTGTGAAATCCCCATCATATCCCCAGTTGGCCTTTTGAAGGTACCTGTACCTAGTATTCTTAGGCCTACACATACCTTGGTATCTACTTGGATGGGTTCCCCTCTGTTAGTTCTGTGTGTCAGGCATGGCCGGCACAGCTCAACAATTTGCTGTAGGAGGTCCCTGTCCACCCTATAGTACTCCACAATCTCCAGCTCATGTAGCCCTTGGTAGGTTACCCTGGGTCTGTACACTCTTCTCCGTCTCCTCACTGTGGGTTGCTTAGCAGCATTCACATCCTCACCACCCTCAGCCTCTTGCACATGGTGGTTTATGATAGCAAAAGCAGCCCCTAACATTTTTTTTCTTGCTTTTGTTTTGTAAAATTTTCCCATCTGTATACACCGGTGGTGCAGAGGTTTTGGGAAAAGCAAGGGGGAGAGGTGTTTGCATAGTTTATAGTGGTGTGCTGGGTTGGGCTGGTCTGCTGCCTGTGTAATTGGCTGATTCTGATGCATTTCACCTGTCAGCTAAGCTAGTTTTCCTTGATTACCTTTCTACTGCTGTTTTCCCTTCCCATTGCCTCCCTATTTAAGCCTGTGTGCGCGCCACATAAACAGAGTGCTCAAATGTGCACAGAGATGCATTTTCCTGGTTTAATTTCCTTTTCACTCCCACAGCATTAATATACAGAGAATTAAAACTAGTAGAAGCAAAGATCTGTATCACTAACTTGCAAGAATTATAGTACATCTCTGATTCAATGTGGTTTTCTGACTAAAGTATCTATCGCATTCAATGAGCATTTGTATTTTTCATGAGCTATAATTTCAACCTATTGGAAATTTTGTTTTAATAAAGCTACTTCTGTATAGAAGATGATATCCGATTTGTTTATCTCTCCTTATTCAGCATGCCTACTATGGTCCTATAAACTAAGCCTTAGTTATATTTAGTGTCAGAAAAATCAAAGAACCAACTTGTTTAGGTCCCTAATGTCTGATGGAACTTCTGTTGATGAGGCATGGAGGATATAAAACATTTTAGTTGTAACTGGCATAATAATAATAATTATTATTATTATTATTATTATTATTATTATTATTATTATTATTATTTCAGTAAGAATAAACAGGGAATGCCATTTTCAAATAAATTTTGATATTTGACATTGATTCATTTGAGAGGTGAGATATGGTATTTTCTTTAAGCTTAAGTTAAATAAATGTCTTTTCTTTAGCCTTAATTAAAATGAATTTATGAGTATTTTACAGATGATAAGTAACTGTAAATTGTGACTTTAACTGTTCCATCTGAATAAAATCATAAGTGAACGCTAAGAATTTTTGCATGCTGAATTAAAAACTGACCATGTTTACAAATAAATGAATTGTACATAGTCATGCTTTCATTGAGTCCTCTTTATTAGTCATAAAAATCAAGATATTATATGTAGATTAACCATGTGATTCAGAAATGTAGTCTTTGTGGTAGCATTATGGATAACTCTTATAGTCAAAGGTGCGCAACATGGCCTAAAACTAATTAGCAATGTAGCAGGAGGCAAATCGCATGACAATGAGTAAATAATTAAGAAATTATTTGGCAAAAAAAATGGATTGCCAGCAAATAGAGGAGTATACTTCAACTGCAGTCATATTATCCAGGAATCTCACTAGTGAGCATGAAGCTTACTGTGACCTGTACCCATGAATCTCACTAGTGAGCATGTAATATACTCCCATCTGTATCCACGAATCTCACTAGTGTGCATGTAGCTTACTATGACCTGTATCCATGAATCTTACTATTCAACACAGCATACTCCCACATGTATCCATGAATCTCACCGGTGAGCATGTAATCTACATCTATCTGTATCCATGAGTCCCGCTACTGTGCATGTAGCATACTCACACCTGTATCCATGAATTTCACTAGTGTGCATGTAACATACTCACACTTATATCCATGAATCTTACTATTCATCATTTATTATAATCAAACATGTATCCATGAATCTCACTAGTGAGCATGTAATATACTCTTACCTGTATCCATGAATCATACTATTCGGCACTTAGCATACTCACACCTGTATCCATGAATCTTATTATTCAGCATTTATTATAATCACACCTGTATCCATGAATCTCACTAGTGAGCATGTAATATACTCTTACCTGTATCCATGAATCATACTATTCGGCACTTAGCATACTCACACCTGTATCCATGAATCTCATTAGTGTGCATGTAACATACTCATACCTGTATTCATGAATCTCATTAGTGAGCATGTAGCATAATTACACCTATATCCATGAATCTCACTAGTGAGCATATAATATACTACCACCGGTTAAGAGTCTCACTAGTGTGCATGTAGCATACTCACACCTATATTCATGAATCTTACTATTCAAAATTTAGTATAATCACACCTGTGTCCATGAATCTCACTAGTGAGCATGTAATATACTCTTACCTGCATCCATGAATCATACTATTCGGCACTTAGCATACTCACACCTGTATCCATGAATCTCACTGGTGTGCATGTAGCATACTCACACCTGTGTGAGTCCATATGCCTATAGTCATGCTACTATGGCTACTACTGAAAACCATAACAAGGGCCTCCCAGCAAAGTTCCTGCCAATTTATTTCTCATAAATGGTGAGGAGATGCATGTATAGAACAGTCAGAAAGGTGGAAGTGCAAACACAGGACACAGGGAAGGAATGAGGAGAATGGGCTGGGGAAGATATATCTATTATAATTTATTTACTTATTTATTTTGTGGGACAGGTTTCCATGTTTGAGCAGAGATAGAATGAAGTTATGGGAAAGTGTGAGTAGAAAGGAGGATATATGTATTGGGAGCTGGGTCAGATAAACACACACAGAACTCATAAAAATGCCACTAGGGGAGGTGCTGCCACAACATGCAGACACATAGGAGAGACACAGACAGCCTGTCAGACAGACACATAGAAGAAGGACATATGGTAAGAAACACATGGAAGTGGAATAGCATGATGTGGTATTTGGTGGTGTGACATTTTACACTGCCCATGGTAGCATGCAGATAGAGGATAGTCCCCAAAACTGCCCTCTCTGTTAGGCTGTGTATCTCTTAGTACTCTAGGCAGTGTCAGACAGTGGTACAACTCTGCCAGTTTCACATGGATATTTTCCAGGCAGCTATTGCAAATACTAAGTCACCAGTGGTCCATCACAATCATCACCACCTCCTCCAGCTCCTACCAAGTAACATCTGAGGATCCAGTCTTTGCATTCCTCAGAGGGCAACAACACCTCCCCATTATTGCAGACCACTGGAGACAACAATGGATTCTTCCAGGTCACCTCCTGCTAGATGACCAATGTCACTTCACAGAAATGCATCCATGGAGGCAGATGGAGAAACAGCAGGGAATGTCAATGGAAATTACCAATATGGTGACCACTGCCACATTACAAATACAGCTGTACCTGATGCTGCATAAAAATATCAACCTAAATGGAAATACAGAGTGGAAAGATAGGGAGAATGAGTGAAGTTCAGCAGGTTAAGAAGTTAGTATCTGGTCAATGTGTGACAATCAACCATTAAAGTAAAAACAGAAATACAAACCTTTGATTAGGAATGCAGTGGCAATTTGGATGGTGTGTATGAATAGGCAGATTATAGATTAGATGAAAGTGCAGGATATGGGGCACAAGAAGCATTAGGACATAGGCGTTTCCCATGCATCTGGTATATATATATATGGGAGGACAATGCAGGTGGAGCACCGGGAGCAGCAAGGGACATAGAAGGTGTGGGGGCACTCTTACTGTTATGAGTTATGCAAAGGGACAAGGAAGTGCATGGTGGACATGACCAACTGTACCAAATTTTAAGACAACATGTTGACCTTATCAGTACAAGGTTGGTAAATCTAGTCTACTAATCATGGGCAGCTTTCAACATATGTCAGACAAGAACTATGATATATACCAGACAGTAATACAAGATAGAGAATTCAGGAAGCTTAGACACTATCATGCACCGAACATGTCATACACAAGTGGCACCGTCATGGGCCTTGTATTTAGCAAGGAATGCAGAATATGTGGAAATGTGACTATCATGTCACATAGGACAATAAGGGCTATGACAAGATGTACAGGAGCGCAAATACACAGGTATAATGTGGACAATGACACCTGACATGCTGTAAGGTCAAATAGTGACAGGCTGTAATCCTTACCTTGATAATATGGGTACTTCCCACTGGTCAGGTTTGTAGGCAGCACCTTTGCTTCCATAGACAATGCAGTTGTGTCAGAGGTGTATCACAGGGAGCCACAACGTGCCATAAAGTATAAAAATCTGTTGCTATAGCATCTATATGTGGCTATAGAAATATAGTTATATACTTACCATAGCATTTCCCTAGACAGCCCATACACCTTTGAAAGAGGTGCCAATTTTCCTCAGTCTGCTTAAGTTCTGGAAAAAAAGGCATAAAGAAAATGTACATAAAGAATATGTCCTGAAAGTCCCTGTCGGTTATACATATCATTACACCAAAATGCATCTTTCATGAATACTAAGAACTCACAAGCTTTCACTTTCTCTCTTTCCTGGCCTCTTTTTCCCGTTGGTGCAGAAGGTTAAGTTGGCACCTCTTGAGGTTAGTGTAGTGATGCCTGTAGTGTTTGACAGAAAAGGTGAGTGCAGCTGCAGTATTCACTGTCCCAGCAACATATTAACAGGTACACAGCTTATACTGTGGTCATTCATAATATGTCCTCAGTAGGCTCTACTGGTGGTCTCTATGATATGGACAAAAATATTCTTCTTTCTTTACAATAACATCTGGGGGAACTTCTGCACTCTGTGCCTTTGGAAGCCATGGCCACTTCACAGGCCATAGTACAGAGGAATATATCACGTTTGTATCAGTGCCTATTGTTGCTGTCAAAGAATGCACAGTAGTATGTTGGAAGATTAGAATGCTCTGTATAGTTGCGTGTAAATTCGTGGCATTATAGGATGTTATTTAGGTATGACTGGGACAATGAAAAGATAATGTGCAATAATAACCTATACCTCACTTTAGGATTGCTCTTTAGCACCTCTAGGGGCCATGAAAAAATGTTGAATAACACCACATGCCCGATGGAGTCAGTCACTTTCCCTTCCATGCACAACACAATACTCAGCTCTCAGCCACTCATGTGACTGTACAATTATGTATGAGCTGTGTAGTGCGGCATAATCGCTACACTATTAAACTTGGAGCTGCATGATAAATACAGATATAGCCACGGAAGTGATTGTTCTGTAATGAAATTGTCAGCACTTTGGCAAAAGTAAATGGAGTAAAGAGGAGTGGATTCGTGTTGGACATTCACAAGCCATCATATCTGAGTTAAGTGTTCAGAGGATATTGTTTGAACACGTTGGGGTATTGGTCTGATGTATATGCTGCTGTTTCATTATTGTTTTAAGAGTGTTGTTGGGAGTTGTTTGTTACCAAAATGCTATGAAGTTGACTGCCAGTGCACAAAATAAGGTATACTTGCAGGAGGGAGGGTACATACAACTTGTGAGTAGACCTGGAACTCTGAGTTTATAATGTTGACTGCTTTTATCTTCCTTTTTACTGGGGGATATAATTAACTTTCAAATTGTTTCCTCTGGTGTTATATGGGGTTAGGGGAAAAAGGTTCTGAAGATGATGGTCAATGGCTGCCTTCTATCAGGTGGGTGTTTGGCTGGAATAGTTTCTTAAAATTGTTCCCTTGGGGAATTACTTCTTCTCCCCTTTTCCTTG
This sequence comes from Protopterus annectens, assembly GCF_019279795.1. Lineage (NCBI taxonomy): Eukaryota > Metazoa > Chordata > Ceratodontiformes > Protopteridae > Protopterus > Protopterus annectens. Next base: position 144,477,501 of record NC_056736.1, on the reverse strand, counting down.
AAGTGTGCTCTATCACCACAGTTTGATTCGATCCAACAACCTCTGCCTCCCAGGCTGCTAGGATTACAGGCATATGTATATCCCTAGTTGTACTAATAAAGGAAAAGCACCTTGTTACCTTATGTCTCAAGGTTGTGCCATTGAGAATGATGATGCATTTCAGAATATCTTCAAAAGTTGTGTTGCTCCAGACATGGGCTACAATAAAAGAAGAGGAAGAGAGAACTCTAGGAGAAGTAAGAACAACACTAAGGAAAATTAATCAGGGCAAGCAGAAGGCTCAGATGAGGTTGCAGCAAATATGATTAAGATGTTGGGTGAGAGATAACCTAAGAATCAGATCAGCATACTAGTGAGAGTGCACAACAGCAAAGGGACAGTCCACAGCAAAGCGACAGTCCACGATGCTTTGCCAGAGATGGCCTGCACCTGTCGCCCTTAGGATTCCGGATACTGGCTAAGACTCTTGTCAACCCTATAGTGCCTTTTTTAGGCACGGTTCAAATGACAAATTCACCACTGTAACCAGTACAAGCAAGCAAAATCTGAGAGTAATGCTACTCAATGTTAGAAATCTAAACCTCAAAATGCACTCACTCGAGGCACTCCTTAAAATGGAGAACATTGACATCTGTGCAGTAACAGAGACCTGGTTCAAAGCTCCAGAGAGCACCCCTGCATTACCAGACTTCAATTCATACCACACCTTTCGGCCACCTAACCCAGAAAGAAGCACTAAAGGTGGAGGCGTGTCCATATTCATTAAGGATATCCACACCTCCAGGCTAGTTGCACAGCATAATGCATCCGAGATTATCCAAGTGCAACTAACTCTGGGCAAGACTGCAATCCAAATTGTAGCTTGCTACAGACCCCCCACCATGCCCCAGGATTCACACTCCTCATTTCTTGATACACTGGAAAGTATTAGGGTACAACCCAACACCCTAATAATGGGCGATTTCAACTACCCCACCATTAACTGGGAAAACTACTCATGTACCAACTCTTTTGCTCAACGTTTTCTAGAATTCATAAATTCCAACGCCTTGGATCAACTTATTCACACCCCCACCAGGGGCAGCAATATCCTAGACCTGGTCATCACCAACATGGGAAACCGATGTTCCACACCAGAGGTCAATTCCTCGTTGGTCAGATCCGACCACAAGCTAATCAGCCTAGATATCCACATCCCACCCCCAGCCCCAATTAGGGAAACCATCGTAAAAAACTTCTTAAAAGCCAACTTCACACTTCTTAAGACAGAAGTGGCAAACTTCATGACACCCATGCAGACGGACAATAGCGGTATGACTGCCAAATCCTACACAAATGCACTTTATAAGCACTTACACGAGTGCATGGATCATGCTATCCTAATAGAACCAAGATGTTATCCTCCAAAAAAAGGAAGCCAATCTGGTGGTCCTCTGCCATAAACAAACTCTACAACAGAAGAAAGAAACTGTTGCAAAAAAGAGTAAAATCCCATGACTGAAGGAACTCCCTGGTCAACCTTAGTAAGAAGATGAGATCCCTCATAAAATCCTCTAAAGCTAGTTAAGAAAACAAAATTGCCACTGACTGTAAAGACAACCACAAAGCATTCTATAGCTATGTCAAGAATCTAAATGGGAACACTCAGATCTGCTCTGAGTTACAGCATAATGGCACTAAATATACAGAACCAACTGATATTGCCAACATCCTAGCAGATAGGTTCAGTGCTAACGTTACCCCCCTCTCACCCCCTATGGGGCCCATCTCTATACCGGAAGAATGCAAAGCTCCTATAATCACGGCTGCACAGGTAAAAAACACACTCTCCAAAGCCAAGAACACAGCATCCATGGGACCTGACAATATCCCAGGCTGCTTTCTACACGAACTACAGAATGAACTGGCACCCTACCTAAGTACCATGTTCAATCATAGCCTCACCTCAGGCTTTGTACCCACTGAATGGCACACCATGACAGTTATCCCACTCCACAAAGGGGGAGCCACGACGGACCCCGGGAACTACCGCCCCATTAGCCTGACGAGCCTGGTCTGCAAGGCCATGGAACGTATCATCAAGGAACTCATAAACAAAGACATTGGTAATCTCCAAACTCTGGATCCTACTCAGTTTGGATTTGTAAAAGGCAGATCATGTCTCCTAAACCTGATTGACCTCTTTGAAGCAGTCACCAAAGCCATAGATGATGGTAAAATGGTTCACACAGCTTATTTAGATCTCGCCAAGGCTTTCAACACCATCCCCCACTCTGGAATTATAGATAAGCTTACTAAACTAGGTATAAATTCCTATGTCATAAGATGGGTTGCCAACTGGCTCACGGACAGAACCCACACTGTGAAAGTAGCGGATTCCAAATCCGACATCAGACCAGTGACAAGTGCAGTACCACAGGGTTCAGTCCTGGGTCCTCTCCTGTTTGGTATCTACTTCTCTGAAGTGCAGGCCAACACAGAAGGTTTTTGGTTAACAAAGTTTGCAGATGACTGCAAACTAGGAGCCATATTCAAAACTCCTAACGATGTGGACAAACTGCAAAATGGCCTCACTGAGACAGATTCCTGGTGTCAAAGCCATGGCCTGAAGCTCAATGCCAAAAAGTGTATTGTCATCCCCTTTGGTAAAAACTCTGTACCTATGAACTACCACATAGCTGGTAGTCTACGTAATGCTGAAAATGTGATAAGAGACCTTGGGACACAGGTGGACAGTAGTCTCTCCTTTGATAATCACATCGCCACTGTGGTCAGGAAATCTTTCTACGTGGCTCATCTCATTACAAAAGGATTCTCATCCAGAAAAAAAGAGGCCATTGTTCCCCTCTACTCATCACTCATTAGACCCACTATAGAGTACAACACTCCTTTTGGTATGTACCTCACAAGACATCTGTAACAACTGGAAAGACCACAGAAATACCTCACAAAGAGGATTACTGGCCTCAAACAGATGCCCTATGCAGACCGTCTCAAAAAACTACAGTTTTACTCCATCGCATATCGCCTACTCAGGGGCGATCTCTGCCTAATATACAAAGCTATGCCAAACCCAGAGCTACTGGACATGCTCCACTTAAAGAAATCCCAATCCCTCCGAGCTACACACTCTAGGGACCTTAACCTTGTCACCACAATAAACAGAACATGCTGGAGGGATAGATTCCTGTCCCAGAGACTTCCCATACTCTGGACCAGACTACCTATCTATGTCAAACAGAGCTCCTCATTAGCACTCTTCAAAAAAAATCTTGATGATTGGATGGGAAATGGGAAATTCACCCCGGGATCACTTCTGTGGCTCTGCTCGACAGGGGCATAGGAAAATAATTTTCTTGGGTGGCGAAAGCCAGGGTACATTTTTTGGCTAGGCTTCTATGGGCACTAGGGCTGATAGCCTAGTACCTACCTATGAACCTATGAACCTATATACAACTGTGGGACAAGCTGAGGTATCAAACTCCTGTTACACTGCATGGAAAATCTGTGGAGGGTAATTGATAAACAGATATAAACAGAAGTAGAAAGTAAGGTGGGAGATTAGCAATTTGCATTCAGCTCAGGATGTAGGCCAACTTACCTGATATTTGTAGTGAGACAGCTAGTTGAGAAGAAGCTTGATATGAGGAAAAATTCCAACTGGGCATTCGTGGACTTGGAGAAAGCATATGATAAGGTCCCAAGAAAGCTGATTTCAGCTGTCTTGTGGTGGTCTGAAGTCCCAGAAGCATTGGCAGAATTAGTACAGGGTAGGTACAAGAACCCAATTACTCAAGTACAAAGAGTGCTCGGTCTCACATAGAGGTTGTCAGTGGGAGTGGGTGTGCATCAGGGTTCATCTCTGAGCCTACTGCTGTTTACAATGGTGATGGGTTACATTAGCAAACAGACAAACAAAGCAAAAATCTCTCTCCAACTAATGAAACAGCCGGTGTACAAATTCTGTAGTGTCCAGCAAAAGAAGAAACACCAGCTGTACCACAGCAACATAGTTTATTAAGATAGTAAGCGCTTCCAGGGAGCCAACCCCTTCATCAGACAACAAGTAAATATACATTACACAATTTATAGTGAAATTAATTAAAGACAATTAACTTTCCTTAAGCAAACAGTAACATTATTCTATTAAGTATATTAACTACAGTGAAAAAAACATAAAATCATCACAATGTTGTGTGTATAAAATGTGCAAAACGCTGCATATAAAATTATTAAAAACAATCAACATATAAAGATGTTGTGGTCACACAAAAAAAGTGAGAACATACAAATCTATTAAGATCAGCCATATGTGCAATAGATCTACTTCATGTATACCTATGTTAATATATATATATATATATATATATATATATATATATATATATATATATATATATATAAAACATCATATAACCTCTAAGCCATACTCATAGGAGTATAGTCATATTGTGTGCAATACCTTAAAAAAAAAGTAAATAGGAACTGGGGTATCCTTTCCACTTTTGAAGGTGTAAAGGGTGTAACTGAAGCTAAAGTGAATTTTACGTTTCATAACAATAGAACATTGAAGAGCTATTTATGCTATAAGTCTGACATATCTAGTACCTGGTGTAAATCTGACAGGATAGGCTCATATGCATGCAGACGTTGCACAGCCTGTACACATATTCACATAGGCAGGAGTTTTACACATCCACACATGGGCTTTGGTTTTAACAGTGCCCATTATGCTGATTGTAAAACATCTAATGTTGTTTATTTCGCGTATTGTGTCATATGTTTTTCTTTCTACATTGGCAAAACTAACAGGCGGTTTAAGGATAGGATATTGGAACACTACAGAGACATTAGAAATAGTAAAGAGAGTAGTGCCCTTGCCATGCATAATAAAAACGAAGGGTCCAATCATACATTTAAATTCCTAGTTTTAGAAATTCAATTTGATAATATAAGAGGGAGGGATCTGGTGAATGACACCGATGCTGCGGAACAAAAATGGATAATGTTATTCAGTACTGATAAACACCCCGGCCTGAATAACAAGGTGCCCTTGAAACCTTTTCTAAAAGCTCGGCCATTAAAATATTAAATACACTATCAGTTGTTAGTCTATACTCATTTGATAAGTTTTTTTTATATATATATATATTTATATTTATATTTAAGGTATTGCACACAATATGACTATGCTCCTATGAGTATGGGTTTAGAGGTTATGTGATGCTTTTATATATATATATATATATATATATATATATATATATATAAACATAGGTATACATGAAGTAGATCTATTGCACGTATCATGGCTGATCTTAGTAGATTTGTATGTTCTTAGTTTTTTTTGCGTGACCGCAACATCTTTATATGTTGATTGTTTTTTCAGCAGCGTTTTGCACATTTTTTATACACAACATTGTGATGATTTTATGTTTTTTTCACTGCAGTTAATATGCTTAATAGAATAATGTTACTGTTTCCTTAAGGAAAGTTAATTGTCTTCTTCTGTTGGATACATTAGCAAACAGATTGGATAGGAAAGCTCAGCAAAGTTGCTGTATGGAGATGATCTGGAATTACAGACAGATTGAGGAAGAACTTCAGCAAACCACAGTGAATGGAATGTGAAACAGAAGATGTATGTGATGAAACTACGTAGAGAATGTCAGCAAATGGGGGAAATCAGAAGAAGCTGAAAAAGTGAGACAGAAAGGAAAATAGTGGAAAAGATTAACGGTTCAAGTATCTGGGAAAGGTGGTTGAACAGAAGGGAAGTCTGAATGAGGAGGTTAAAGCTAGAGTCATAGCAGCTGCAGCCAAGTGGCAGAGCTTGTCTGGGATAGTTTATGACAGAAGAATGCCAATGAAGCTGAAAAGTAAGTTCTGCAAAATATTAGTGTGACCAGTACTACTGTATGATACAGAAACCTGGGCAGTAAAGGTAGAGCAGCTGTGGACGCTAGCGGTGATGGAGATGAAGTGCCTGAGATGGGTGGTAGGATGCACACCGTGAGACAGATGAAGAAATGAGGACATCAGAGCAGATGCCAAAGTATCTCCAATTGCAGAGAAAATCAAGGAGAACAAATTTCCAGTGGTTTAGGCACATGTGCAGAAAAGCTGAAGACAATCTGGTGAAGAAGAATTGGGACAGACAGGAAAAGGGCAAGCAGAAATGAGGGCATCCAACAAAGAGATGGTTGAATTGTGTGAGAGAGAACCTGCAAAAGTCAGGCATGACTGTGGAAGAAGGCAGGAAAGTGGCATTGAATTGATAGAGAATCCAGTAGTTGATACAACACTCCTGACACTGTGTAAATAATGGGAAAAAGGGAGGTTGATGATGATGGTGATGATGATGATGAATTCAGCCTCTCATGGTGTTGTTTGTGGTGATGGTGCAGGTATTTTTTTTATTGCCAATACTTTCCTTGTACTAATGCTGACCTACTGTGTTTTTTGATTACAAAGGATTAGTCCAGATAAAGTCAATTTAGCTAGCAGATCTAAGAGACTCTCTCTCTCTCTCTCTCTCTCTCTCAGATTCCCTTCTGTGGAAGGAATAAAGATGCTTTGCTGAAGTTTCTAGTAGTTTATTCAGTTAAACAGGTAAATGGAACAGTGTTCTTGCTTTATTAGAACAGCGAGATGTGCAATGGGCATTCTAAGGAGGATGTCCCCACACTTAAACAATGAGCATTTGCTGTAAGTGGCAGTGTCCTTCCCCCTGGAAAAAGGATGGTTGTCTCCTTATTATACAGCAGGGAGATTGTATTGCCTTGTGTGCTCCTGAAAACATGCAACTTCTCCCATCACCTGGGAGAGATGAGTTGGCCACACCCCTCCATTATTCTTCATCCCTGTCTGTCTCCTACATTTCCAGGGTTGCTAATCAAACCCCAGTCACCTGGATAGCAGTAAGGGGCTCCATCCATCTCTGCTATGAATCCAGGCTGGCCTCAATCTAATGCTTTGATGCAATCATACAAAAAACATGTAGTGCACACCAGTGGACTATGATCATGTTACTAGCATACCTGTTTTTTGATTAACAGTGTGCTTCATAGGCAGGGTGCTTGGCATAAAAAAGACATACAGGTATATTGGTAGGGAATGTAGCAGTACATCAGTATGGTAGACAAACATACTACAGAAGACATGAGTTATAGCCACCCACATCTATGGTGGAGACTGTAGGTGTACTGTTGTAGTCCCGTGATTCACAGAACACATTGACATGTGACAGATATCAGGCTTGACTGTTTCATAGTTACATCCTGGTATTTGGTATATATATATTGTTCTCACAGGCATGTTGGCACTTCAGCTGCGGCATCAGCCTGACAATTTTATGAGGCCTAAAATTTTTTGCATGCCATTCTGTTTTATATGTGTAGTCTCATTGTGATCTGGGAGTAGCACAAAGTAATACCAAATATGCTTGGGTGCATTTTTCTGTTTTCATGTGTGCTTTACTGTCTTGGTCCTTCACAATGGATGTTGGCAGGTGTGAGCTCAGGGAAATTCCAGAGCCTGATGATGACATTTGTTATAGTCTGCAACCTTTTGTGGCCATGGTGGCACTGTCAGACATCAGTAATGTGGTGGGCATATCATCACCCCTTCTAAAAATACTGCTCCGTTGTCTATGCAACCCACCTCACAGTCTCAGAATACTGCAGAAGGGTAAGATTTGGCCAACATATCAGTCCAGGGTGCACCTTCATCCCCTACAGATAGGAATTCAGTGTGTGATGTCAGCTCCCATGAATATGGGGAAGAAAGTAGGGGCCAACATACTGGTGGTCATCAAAGCCATATTTTTCACCCAGCACTTGAGCTGAATGACTACATGGCCACTACATAATCACATGTGCAGGGCCATTATAAACACATATTCTGATGCTAAAACAGCCATTGCAGAGCTGATCAATGCAGTGCATCATCTGTGTGACAGAGAGTGCCTTGCCCATTTATGTAGCATTTTTGAAAAGTGCCCTCAGGATTCTGTATCCTGTGTGCAGCTGCACACATGGACTTTGCCATTCTCATGGCCAACACTCTACCAATTTTGGTAGGAAAGGCTTCATTGTGTGGATGACCAGGAAATGGTCTTGGTCATATTGTGCCACATTCACCATGCCTGCTACCACTGTTGAGAGTGCTGCAGCATACCACAGGCACATATGTGAACAGGTTGTCCATGCTGAAACTGCCCATGACACATCCTGCCATTCCTGCCATTCATATTCATGAAGATGAAGCCTCTTGTGACAGTCATGGATCATGTTAGTGATGTACCTCTTAGAGGCCAGCTTCATAGAATGAGATGTGTATAGTAAGTGTGCATACCTCCTGAGGATGTCTGGTATCTGACTCAGAGACAAATACACAGTGCGTTATCTTCTACAGGTGATGAGTCACATGCATGCAGACATACATCTCCACCAACTAACTTTCTCAAGTACACCGCACTGAAAACATCTGCCACTCACATAGTAGCCTATCTAGTTTTTCACTCTCACCAGTCAGTGACACACGCACTCATCAATATCAGTATCCTTAACAAAATGTATATTGCCAACACCTGTCATTGTGTAATTGCACATCTGTGCTTATGATGACAGCTGTGCTTTACCATCAGTCATCTGTTAATAGGGTAGTCTGTGTCTGATGCATATTTTGTCCATTCCATGCATTGTACAGCATTGCCTGGTATTAGTATTGCTTTCATGATTGGTATGTTTTGGTATATCTATTTTAGCCCATTGCTGGAAGCCAGAAACTGCCTCTTAGCCATTGCAATGGTATATTGTATCTGCCTTTGCTTTGAATGATCACCCCCTGATGGTAGGTCCTCCATAAACTCCTCAAAAAGCATCTCCTCAAAGAAGGATTCCAACACATCCTCACCCCTAATGACAATCCCATGCTGAATTTATTTGTGTGCCAATATATTGTGTAACACTGTACAAGCAAAAATCATTTTGCTGCATGCTTTTGAATTGTACTGATGTGAACCACTGGAGATATTCTAGCAGTGGAAGTGAGTCTTCATCAAGCCAACATCTGTGCTGATGTTTTGGGTGAATGATAGAATCATCAGTGAGCTTCTTACTGGTTTTGCTAGCTGTGGCTCAAGGGCAACATCTAGCATCACTTGAGGTGCCCTTGGAGAAATCATTGTACAGAAACTGTTGATGTAAATCAGATATCTGCTAGATGTGGCAATGTTCTTACTACCTTGGACACATGTTGGTTTAAGGTGAGGTCACTGTGTACATCAGTTGACTTTGACCTCTGAAATGTCGATAACAAAGAGGAGTGGGCCCAGCACAGAGCCCTGAGGAACTCCACTGGTGACCGGCCTGTTTTTGGAAATGGGCTCACTAAGCCTAACCTTTTGGGTCCTATGCAAGAGCCAGCTATCTATCTAGTGTGTTATAAATGGATTTATGCCTAGTTCCATAAGTCAGTTGACAATGCACAAGTGGGACATTGTATCAAATGTATGCACCACTTTCTCCTCATCCATTGCCTTAGTGACCTTTTCAAAGAAGTCAACCAGGTTTAGTAAATATGACCTTCCTTTGACAAAGCCAGACCAGGGTAGATCCAGTGTGTGTCAAGGTTTCTTATGTCCTTGTTGATAATTTCCATGTGAGTAACTCTTTCTATAGTTTTGCAAATAAGACTAGTCAGGCTAATAGGTCTGAAGTTTCCAGTATCTGTTGAAGGTCCACCCTTATGAAAGAGGATGGCCATCACAGTTCTGCATTCTCATGGCTTTGGTGTATTTTAAGATGGTAGTTAAGTAGTAACTCTAGGAGTCCTGATAAGTCATGTTTTAGAATATTCAGGAAGAATCCTAGAATATTATCATGACTCATTGAGGCTGTGTTCTTGGCTTTAGCAAGCATAGCCAGTACATGCTTCCGAGTCATAGTTGGAAGGGTTATGTTTGAGGGTATTTATTGGAAGATGGTTTGAGGTGTGGGAGGTAAAGTTGGAATTTGTCCACTAACAGTTTCACTATATTGCCAGGCTCAATGAATGTGGCACCATTAATCACAAGTTCAGCTCATTGCTGTATGCTGCCCTTGAGGTTTCTGACATAGATGAAGACTTTATGGTTATTTTTCACCTGGCAGGTTATTGTAACCTTAAAATTGGGATTATTTGACATAATTAGCCCTGTTAGCTTCCTATTTACTTTGATGAGAGAGTTTTTGTCTTTATGGGAATTAACCTTCCTGATTTTTCCTATTTTTTTAATTCTGTTTGTTGTGTATTCTGTTTAATTTGGGATGCCACCAGGGCAGTTCATTTCTGGAGCTGGTTTTGGGCTTACTTATGGTAGGTACAGCACCCTCTAGACAGAAATTGACATGTCTGTGCAGAGATTCTGAGAGCAATGCAGTGTAGGTTGATGTGCTGTTGGGAATTGGAGGGACACTGAATTTTGCCAAACCATCAGTTAATAAAATGCAGTTTGCCTTGGAATGCTTTACAACTGTTACTGGTTTACTGGGGGTAACACAGCTGATTTTGATTTCAAAGGATACAGCTTTATGGTTGGACCTTGCATATACAGCTACTGGTCTAAAAGCGAGGGAGACACTGAAATCTTGCACTTCTGGGCTCTCTCTTTCTCTTTGATTAAACTCACTGAATTATGACTAAGTGTTTAACTTGTCTTATTTTTTTTTTTCAAAACTATTCTAGGTTATATAACAAAAATATGACAGTTGGGAGGGAAATGGTGAAGTGTTACTACAAAAGTTTGAATTTGTAGTGATACTCTGAAACTGTTTATAAAAATATTTTTGCAAGTAGACTTTTCCCCCTGCACCCTGCACATCCTACTCCACTGCTACTTTTTTATAAAAAGTTGAGGTTTCTGTACCTCAGAGTCAAGTGAAATACCCCTGTGAAGGCAACGATGTGGCACCTCAGAGTCAGGGAAATTCTCTTCTTAACTCTGAAAATAGGGAAACATGTCCAGTATTGAGCTCAGTATAACACTCGGCCTACATGCACTCGTGTGACTGCACATTAAAGTGTCTACCACAAATGAGTTGTACCTTTGCGTGGCATCTAATTTTTGATAGATAATATCATTGTGTTGCATTCATTTATGTCCTGTTTAAAAGTAAGATACTATTCCATATTTCAAATTTGACAGCTTCTTGCATATAAAATAAAAATACTCATTTTGTATCTCCTTACATGTTGTGTATTATAAAATGTTGATTTTTTTTTATTATATTCTCTCTCGTCATAAATCTGCAGCTCTTAATTTTAATTTCAGAACAGTCCATCAAAAAAAAAACATATAGGCTTTTCTATGGAAAGAGCTGGCTAAGACTAATAGAATAGCGGCTAAACTGTAGACATTTTAAAATATTTATTCTGCCTTGACAGATTAGCCTTACTGGGTGACATAGGAAGAAATAATCTCAGTATAAAATGGTACATAATTTACAACATTGCATTAAATATTGTTTGGTTGCATACCATTTATAGAAGAAAATGAAACATCTAAAAGCACAACATTTGAACATATTAGTTGTGTCATCCAGAAATAATCTGCAATTATCTTTCAGTTGATGGCATATGGTTCTAAGTTTATACTTCCTGTTAATCTACTTTCCATTGGTTTTGTTCTTGTTTTCAGTGAAGATGTTTGTTTTCATATAATGTTATCATATCTATGTGACTGCTAATAAGATAGTATTAATGCATACTTTCTTCTCTCAGATTAGAGATAGACAATGATCAGATGAGGTGTCAAATTTAACACGTAATGAACAGCATGACTTCTGTTTTGTATTTATAAACGAGACATATTTTGTCACTTTATAAATAAATGTTTTGCATTTCATTTTCTGTAGACACCAACAATTAGTGAAGAGCAAATATTTGCAAAGATTAGTACTAAATTGGTTATGCATACTTAAGTTAAACATTCTAGTTGGTATCTTAAGACATATGGTCATAAAATAAAATGTGTGAGCAACTGGCACGCCAAGAAACTTACAGCTTCAAAATGAACATCTGCTCTTTTTTCATAAAAATATAAGACAGGACATTGTTTTTGAGGCATATTTTATTTATATATTTTAATCTCGGTAAAATGAATGTATTCTAGTACTGTGCCATTTTCCTGTTCTTTGAATATGACAGAGACATGGGGCTACAGATTTACTGCTGCTTGCTACTTTGCGCAGTTTATTGTTGGGGATTGCTGGCTATGTCAAATTATATTTAGTTAGTTTGTTTAAAAACAAAAAAGTTTTAGTGATATAAAACAGCAACATGAAAGATAGCACTTTGTATCAAAACGGCAGTGTCAAAAGTATTCTTTATTTATGCTGAACCTGAAATGTTCATGCCTCAAACACTATCCATCTCTAATGAAGTCCATGCTATTCTCTGTTACATGTCAAACAAACTTCACTGAAGACACTCTTTTAATCTTCCGTCAGAGTTATTTGAGTGATGGATAATGATGTGCATTAATAATTATTTATGTCATTGTAGGGTGTCTCTTAAATTCACAAATATCACAGTATGATTAATGCGTAGGTATAATGATGATGACTCATTGGGTATAACTGGACAAGTATGAGCTAATGTGCCTTGCCTTATTAAATATTTCAAAATGTTGCATTTAGAGAGGCATGAATATTAATCTTCAATAACCACTTAAAAAAAAAAAAAAAAATATATATATATATATATATATATATATATATATATATGTGTGTGTGTGTGTGTGTGTGTGTGTGTGTGTGTGTGTGTGTGCGTGCGTGTGTGTGTGTGTGTGTGTGTGTGTGTGTGTGCGTGTGTGTGTGTGTGTGTGTGTGTGTGTGTGTGTGTGTGTGTGTGTGTGTGTGTGTGTGTGTGTGTGTGTGTGCGCGTGCGTGTGTGTGTGTGTGTGTGTGTATTTACAGTGTCTCAGTCTTCGCATTCTTAAATCAACAAATGACAGAATATGATTAATACATGGTTGCAGTGAGGATGGCACTGTGTATAAGACAAGGACTAGCTATTTTGCCTTGCCTTATAAAATTTTTCATACTGCTGTTCTTTAATAACTGCTTATAAAACTAGATTGGTAGATATTCAGTGTCTTCTTAAATCCACAAATGTCACAATATCATTAACAAGAATGTTCAGTGGCAATAATGCATTATGTATAACTGAATAAACAGTAGCTAGTGTGCTTTGCATTATAAAACATTTCACAATGCTGTATTTAAAGATGCATGAGTTGTTCTGTTCTATAACTTTTTATAAAACTGCATTGATATTCTCCAAGTCTCTGACTTGATGAAATAAAACTCAGACTGGAGTATAACTAGCACTCATGTTTTCTTGTTCAAGGCTATAGCCAGGAATTATCTTTATAGTCTATTGAATACATTTTTTTCTGAGCATCACTTTCAAACATTTTTTTTTCATGTTATATTATGTCGACAGCTGAAGAAATTATTGTGTCTAACAATAGGAGTGTAGCTTGTTTACAGAGAAAACACCTGGAAATGATGCATGCATTTGTTCACTTACTGAGGAAGGCAATATTTTGAGAAAAATTTTCATTTATCAAATAACAGATAGGTCGAAGGGTAGCAATTAGACTATGTGGGAGCAACATGAAATTCCTTGGCACACCACTCTTCCATTGGGCATGTTTCTCTTTCTGTTTCCATGGACTTCAGCTGGCTACACTACATGCCCTCCACTGTAGTATATAAAATAGCAATTTGTTTTCAGTATTGGTGTGGTACATCAGATTACAAGCCTAGTAAAATAAATAAAGTGGGTATCAGGGAATAAATGTATGAATGTTTATGCCCCTGTTAGCAAGTTTGTTTGTTTATTGCCATGGGGGTTGGAATATTACATAAGTATAGATACCGCATACAAGGAAATGCATACCATAGCAATCAGAAACAGGTAATATTATTGAGAAAAGGCTTATCCATCAGTATTGGCAGACGTTGCTTCAAGCAATATTGCAGGTGTTAAGTAATCAGAAATGTAAATTAATTACTCTCTGTTAAAGAAAGCAGCCTAATTAGTTAAGCTGTATTCAGAGTGTAGAGTTATGATTATGAGTCTTTGAATTAAATATGCAAGATGTTACTTCCAGAGAAAAATATCTAGCTAAAACCTTGTCTGGAAAAAATTAAAGCAAAGGAAAATGTCTGTCTTTACTCCCATATGTGGTGAAGTGATTCACACCACCTCAGACTTAAATATGCATATTCTCTCTCTTTGTATAAACATGAAGGACGGAGAAATACTCCAAAAGAAAGAAACCATTAATGATGCACACTAAGAAACAGTGATTGAGGAGTTTAACTTCACTAAGCTGAACTCCATCAGATGACAGTTCATCCATTTTATGGTTTAACGGGTGTATCGAAGTACAGTGTGAGCATATTTTGAATAGCTTTGTACAGATAATAAGTAAGACTGGAACAAGGCTATATGGATATGAATTCCACTATATCAATTATTTAAAATGTTTTCTCTTCCATCCATTCACCTGGTCATAATGTGTTTTTTGTTTCTTTTCTTTTCTGCTCATTTTTCCAGACTGTCTGTTAGTCATCAATATCTCCTAATCAATTGGTCCATTTAGTTTTATAGTTTCATAGTTTAGTACTAGGCTATCTGCCCTGGGGCATTTGTAAGCCTAGCCATAGTGATGTGGCTTTCGCCACCCCATGAAATGGTACAAAAATGCACAGAATAGATTTAGAATACTGTGCCTCTGTCTAGTAGTGACACAATGAAGGTCCCCTTATATAATAGAATTAGTTTACTGTGCCCCTGTCTAGTAGTGACACAGATGTGACCCCTGGGGTAAACTTACGATCTCCCATCCACTCATCAACATTTCTCTTGAAGAGAGTCAGTGAGAGGCTCTGCCTAACATGAACTGGGATCTTGTTCCAGAGCATGGGAAGCCTCTGGGTTATGAATCTATCCCTCCAGCATGTCCTATTCATACTTTTGCCGAGGTTTAAGTCTTTAGCTCTCGTGGTCCTGATGGATTTGGATTTTTTGAGGTGGAGCATGTCCATCAGTTCCTGATTGGACATGGCCTTGTACGTCAGGCAGAGATCACCTCTGAGCAGGTGGTATGCTACTGAATAGAGCTGGAGTTTCTTTAGTCTGGCAGAATATGACATATGTTAGAGACCCTTGATCCTCTTGGTAAGGTACTTTTGTGGTCTCTCCAGCTGTTGCAAATGCCGGGTGAGGAACATACCAAATGGGGAATTGTAATCAATCATGGGTCTGATGAGGGAGGAGTATAGGGGTACAATGACATCCCTGGATCTGGATGTGAATCCCTTCATGATAAGGTGTGCAAGGTAGAATGTTTTTCTAACCACTTTACCAATGTGGGTGTCAAATGAGAGGTTGCTGTTGACTTGGGTCCCTAGGTCTCTGATTACTTTTTCCGTACTCAGTGGGTTGCTGTCTATGTGATAATTTGTGGGTACTTTGTTTTGGCATTTAGTTTAAGGCCATGACTCCGGCACCAGTTGTCCGTTTCTGTGAGGCCTTTTTGTAGGATGTATGTGTCCGCTGGTGTATCAACTATGGCACCTAGTTTGCAGTCATCTGAGTAGATGATATGCGACAGAGTATAGCTGGAGTTTTTTAAGGTGGTCAGCATAGGGCATCTGCTTTAGGCCTGTGATTCTTTTAGTGAGGTATTTCTACGGCCTTTCCAGTTGCTGCAGATGTTGTTAGAGGTACATACCATATGGGGCATTGTATTCTATAATGGGTCTAATGAGGGATGAGTACAGTGGGACAATGACCTCCTTTTTTCTGGATGAAAAGCCCTTAGTGATGAGGTGTGCCACATAGAAGGATTTCCTGACTGTTGTGGGGATGTGGTTATCGAAGGTGAGACCACTGTCCACCTGTGCCCTAAGTCTCTTATCACACTTTCGGTGTTTAGTGTACTGCCACCTATATGGTAATTCACGGATACATGTTTTTTCACAAAGGGGATAACTATACATTTCTTGGCATTGAGCTTGAGCCCATGGCTCTGGCACCAAGCATCTGTTTCTGTAAGGCCATTTTGTAGAGTATCCACATCATTTGGGGATTCAATAATGGCTCCCAGTTTGCAGTCATCTGTGAACTTTGTTAGCCAGAGTCCCTTAGTGTTGCCTTTACTTCAGAGAAGTAGATGCCAAACAAGAGTGGTCCCAGGACTGAACCCTGAGGTACTCCACTTGTCACTTGTCTGGAGCTGGATTTGGAATCAGCTACTTTTAAACTGTGGGTTCTATCAGTAAGCCGGTTAGCAACCCATTGGGTGACGTAGGGATTAATGCCCAGCTTAGTAAGTTTATCTATGATTCCAGAGTAGGGGATGGTGTCAAAGGCCTTGGCAAGGTCTAGATAGGCTGTGTGGATCACCTTACCTTTGTCCATGGCTCTGGAGACTGATTTGAAGAAGTCAATCAGGTTCAGGAGACAAGATAAGCCCTTCACAAACCCAAACTGGGTGGGGTCCAGTGTTTGAAGGTTGCCAATGTCTTTGTTTATAAGTTCCATGATAATACGCTTCATGGCCTTGCAGATAAGGCTCATCAGACTGATGGGATGGTAGTTTCCAGGATCCAAGGTGGATCCCCTCTTGTGGAGTGGGATAAATGTAGCTCTGCGCCACTCAGTGGGCATGAAACCTGAGGTTAGGCTATGATTAAACATGACACTTAGGTGTGGTGCCAGTTCATATTGTAGTTCATGTAGTACACAGTCTGGGATGTCATCTGGTCCCATGGATGCTGTATTCTTAGATTTGGAGAGTGCGTTTTTTACCTGTGTGGCCATTATTACTGGAATTTAGCAATCTTCCAGTATTGAGATGGGCCATTTATGGGGTGAGAGGGGGGTGAAGTTGGCACTGAATCGATCTGCCAGGATATTGGCAATATCCTTGGGATCAGTATATTTAATGCCATTCTGTTTTAGCTCAGAGCAGATCTGAGCATTGCCATTTAGATTCTTGACATAGCTATAGAATGCCTTGTGGTTGTCTTTGGAATCTTTGGCAATTTTATTTTCGTAACTAGCTTTGGAGGATTTTATGAGGGATCTCAGTTTCTTACTGAGGCTGGTAAGGGAGTTTTTTGCATCCTGGGATTTTCCTCTTTTCTGCAACAGTTTCTTCCTTATGTTGTAAATTTTGTTTATGGCAGGGGACCACCAGATTAGCTTCCTTTTTTTGGATGAGAGCATCTTGGTTCTATTTGGGATGGCACGATTCATGCATGAGTGGATGTGCTCGTACAGTGCCTTAGTGTAGGAATCAGCAGTTGAACTTTCAGTTCCCGTCTGCATGGGTGTCATGAAGTTTGTCACTTCTGACTTGAGTAGGATGAAGTTGGCTTTGGAGAAGGTTTTTATGGTGGTTTCCTTACTGCAGGGTGGGGGTGGGATGTGGATGATTAGGTTATGGTCAGACCTGACTAACATGGGGGTGACCATAGGTGTGGAGCATTGATTTCCCATGTTGGTAATGACCAGGTCTAGGATACTGGAGCCCCTGGTGGGACTATGGATTAGTTGATCCAGGGTGTTGAAACTTATGAATTCCAAGAACCGTTGGGCAAAGGTGTTGGTACATGAGTAGTTTTCCAAGTTAATGACAGGGTAGTTAAAATCACCCAGTATTAGGGTGTTTGGTTCTATCTTAATATTTTCCAGTATGTTTAGAAAGGTGTAGTGAGAATCTTGGGGTATGGTGCGGGATCTGTAGCAAGCTACAAATTGGATTGCAGTCTTACCTAGTGCTAGTTGCACCTGGAGAATTTCAGACGCATTGTGTTGGGCAACTAGCCTGGTGGTGTGAATATCCTTGGTAAATATTAACACTCCTCCACCTTTAGTGTTTCGGTCCTGGTTTGATGGCCGAAAAGTGTGGTAAGAGTTGTAGCCTGGTATTGCAGGGGTGCTCTCTGGAGCCTTGAAGTAGGTCTCAGTTACTGCACAGATATCGATGTTCTCCATTTTTAGGAGTGCCTTGAGAGAGCCTTGCCATTTTGAGGTTTAGACTTCTAGCATTGAGTAGCATTACCTTCAGATTTTGCCTGCTTGTACCTATTACGGTGGTGGTTTTGTCCTTTGAACTTTGCCTAAAAATGGCACTATAGGGGTGGTAAGAGCCTTAGCCAGTAACCTGAATTCCAGGGTCGACAGGTGTAGACCATCTCTGGTAAAGCATCGTGGCCTGTCAATCATGTCATCCCATGCAGACAGATACTGGATCCCCTTTGAATGACACCAGAAGCTTAGCCAATTGTTGAAGTCAATCATTTTGTCCTTATATTGTGGTATCATTCTGGGCGAAGGCAGGATGCTACTCAAGGCTAGGGTCATACCTGCCTGGGCCACATGATCCAAGAGCTTTTCCATGTCTCTTTTCATGTAGTCCAGGGAGGTACGTCTCAAGTCATTCACTCCAACATGGACAATGACAGAGTCATATTTGTACTTGTTGTGGAGTGACTTGAGTGCATGTGTTATGTGGTGGATCCTGGCACCCGACAGGCAGCTGACTGTAATTTTCTCCTTGTTCAACCTGGTGACTGGGACATCAGTGTGCCGGACTAAAGAGTCACCTATGACTAAAGTGCTAGGTACGTTGTCTTGCCTTAGGGGCTGTTGCTGGGTGGCACACTGGTGTTGTGAACTATGTGACACTTTGGTTGTGATTGGTGTTTGTTTGCTTTTCAGCTTCAGAGGTCCTTGTTGCTTGGGCAGGTTACAGTTAAGGGCTCTGCATATGTGGATTTAGTGTTGCTATATGTGGGTGTTGGTGGTGTGGGTTTAGAAGGGCTATGTGTTGCTTGAGGTGTAGTGTGGGTGTTAACCTTCTCCTCTTGACTGTTTAGCACAATCTTGGGTGGAGAGAGCTTTGCTTCCATTTTGGCTATGTAAGTGTTCTCTCACAGGTTGTAGTGTTGGGTGGTAGGAGGAGAGGGTTGTCTGTGTACATGAGGCAATTGCTGCATTGCCCCAGTATGCCCAGATTCACCAGGTGGACAGGAGAAGTCACTGGAAGCTGACCCTTGGACATGCTTGGTTTTGTGCTTTTTTTTTTTTTTTTTTTTTTTTTTTTTGTAAAGTACAGGAGCTGTTTTCCCTTACCTTAGCAAGGTACTTTGCAATTATAGGCTGTTTAGTGCCTACTATTAATTTCTCCTTATTAACAAGGATAATTGAGTGCTTGTATCAGTTTAAGGCCTCCTAGTGCTTTCCAGCAGGTATTACAGCAAGTGCTAGTCACAGGATGCTTATATATATATATATATATATATATATATATATATATATATATATATATTTTTTTTTTTTTTTTTTTTACCCAAGCCTATCCTCCACACACTCCCAGTGAAGTGCCAGGGAAGGGTGTGCAACAGGCAGAATACAGAGGACATCCCATGACATTCGCAAAGGGAATTCCCTCCAAGCAAACCAGGTCCTTCTCCTGAACCATGATTAATGGTTTCCTCCATCTACAGCACAAAGATTACACTGATTCAGTCTCCCCTTAAGAGTGTGCAACCATCACCCACAATATGGGAGAGTCAAGAGGGCCACACCCCTTCACTCCTCCCATCACAGGTTGGCACTGCTAGTGCTGGGATTGATAATGGAAACACAGTTGGTTGAATCCCATTCAGTTCTCCATTCACCTGCTCCATGGAGTCAAAGAGTTATACTGTATATTTTATTTAGTGTGGGGTGTTTTTTTTCAGCTTTGAATCAGTTTGGCATTACTTTGTTTTGCCATCTGAAATAAATGACAGAACTTTCAGTTTAACTCTCTTACATTGCCAAACTTGAAGTTTAACAAAAGATCTATTCAAGTACTGATGTCAGTTATCATAGTTTCTGTTAGGTTAAGCATGCGAACCATATATATATATATATATATATATATATATATATATATATATATATATATATATATATATATATATATGGTTCCACTTCATATCATCGAATTACCATTTCATCGAATTGCAAATCATCGAGACCAAATCGTCGAAAACTCATTTCATCGAAAACTCATTTCATCGAATCTCAAATCATTGAAAACTATGAGGCAACTACAAATAACATTCCACAATATTTTTACTACGTTTATGCAGGGGGGCAAGCTCCCCTGCACCCCCCACACCCCCCGTAAATAAATATACCAACTCCAAGGTCACACTACAGTGGGGGAAAAAGGTAATTTCCTAACCCCACTGTAGTGCGACCTTGGAGTTGGTATATTTAATTACAGGGGGCTTGGTGTGCAGGGAGGCTTGCCCCCCTGCATAGACATAGTACAAAGTGTCTGGGATGTTATTTGTAGTTGCTTCATAGTTTTCAATGATTTGAGATTCGATGAAATGGATTTTCGATGAAATGAGTTTTCGACGATTTGGTCTCGATGATTTGCAATTCGATGAAATGGTAATTCGATGATATGAAGTGGAACCATATATGGATATATATATATATATATATATATATATATATATATATATATATATATATATTTATTAATTTATTTATACTAGATCCTATATATTTGTCACATGGGAAAATATCAGTCACATAAAAGAAAACTAAAATAATTCAAAATTCAGTCCTACCTAATTAAAAAAAAAAAACAAAAACAAAATAGCAGTTAAAAATATGCTGCATTTTTTGAAAAGAGCAAGTGAAGTGCTACATAATCATATCCCAAATACCTTATGCTGGGCTGTAGTTCTTCATGCTTTATAGCATGTCCACATTAGGTGGGATTCATTTGAAAGTGCAAGATGAACAAATTATAGTATAAGCCTGCATAGTTTTCATGTAAGTCTCAAATAATGCCATGGATAGCTATTGGAATCTTAGTAGTAAGGATGACATTATGATCAGCAACAACAAACCTTCCCCACAAACTCCCCCCCCCCCCCTACAAAGCAAAAAACACAGCCTCTATGGGACCAGACATCCCAGGCTGTCTTCTAAACAGGCTAAAACATGAACTAGCTTCACCACTAAGTACCCTTTTCAATCACAGCCTAAGCAGAAGCTTTGTTCCTGTGGAATGGAGAACAGCAACAGTTATTCCCCCTCCACAAAGGTGGACAGTAACAGACCTGGGGAATTAGGGACCCATAAGTGGGACAATCCACATCTGTAAAGTCATGGAATGTATCATTATGGACCTCATCAATAAAGACATAGGTGACCTCCAAACCCTGGATGATACCTCTCAACTGCACAGATTTTTGCAGAATTTACAGATTTTGCCTCATATTTTTTTGAGTGTTCCTCCTAAAATCTGTACTTTTCTGGCAAATAGCTGAGGACTGACGTTATTAAATAATGACAAACTTTAGAGTTTAAGACTCAAAATCCTTCAGAAAATTCATGCTAATGCAAAACCTATCATTCTATCAACTTTATATCTATATTTCTAAGTTTGTAAGACCATTATTTAAAATCTGTCCCTATTTGTCCCTCCATCATTTTAGACTTTGCCCAGATTTTTTGCTATAAGAGGTTGAGAGGTTTGCCCTGGATCCTACCAAACGTGGCTTCATGAAGAGCACATCATGCCTGTTAAATCTGGTGGATTTCTTTGAAAATGTGAACAAGGCCATTGGCGAGGGCAAATTTGTGGACACAGCATGCCTTGATCTGGCAAAGGCTTTTGACACAATCCCGTATTTAGGCATTACTGATAAACTTAGCAAACTGAATGTAATCCCCTTTGTTGTAAGATGGGTTGCCAACTGGTTCACAAACTGGACACATACTATCAAAGTGAGTGACTCCAGATCAACCAGGAGACCTGTTACCAGTGGGGTGCCAGAGGGGTCAGTACTGGGCTCCCTACTATTTGATATATATTTTTCAGATGTTCAGGTCAAAACTAAAGGGTTGTGGCTGACCAAGTTTGCAGATGACTGCAAACTATGTTTAATCACTGAATCCCCAAATGATGTCAGTATACTCCAGGAGGGTCACGGTCTCAAAACTGAATGCAAAGAAATGCATCATCATTCCCTTTGGCACAATGAATGTCCTTTTGCATGATAAAATCAGCAATAATACCCTAAGAACCCATGAAGTGGTAAGGGACCTGGGATCAAAAGTTGACTGTGACCTTAACTTTGACCATCATGTGTCTATTGTAGTAAGGAAAACTTTCTACATACCACACTTGATTAGTAAAGGCATCGCCTCGAGAGCAAAAGAGGTTATAACCCCCCCTATATTTGGCACTTATCCAGCCCATAACTGATTATAATGCCCCATTTGGCATGCACTGTACTAAGCATCTGCAGCAATAAGAGAGACAAGGGGCTCCAGCATGTGCCTTACACAGGCCATCTAATGTCCCTGTCACTATACTCCATATCATATAGACTTCTTAGGTGAGACTTATGCCTGGCCTACAGAGCACTCCAAGACCCAGACCTAATGAAATTCCTGCATAATCATAAGTCCAATGGGACTAGGGCTACCTTTTCCAGGGACCTAAATAGGGTCTGTGACTTAAATAGGACATGCTGGAGGGACAGATTTATCTCCCAGCAACTGCTGTGTCTTTCGAATAGGCTACCAATTCATGTGTAAAAGAGCACCTCTATGGCACTTTTCAAGAGGAACCCGGAGAAGTGGATGGGGCACCATAAACTCTTACCAGGGACAGAGCTCATAATGCTCATGGACATTGGCAGTCATTACTAAATGTAATCTTGGGTGTTGATTAGCATTTCTATGGTATTACATTGGGATGAAATGGCTAGGCTTTAAAATGACCTCCAGGTCAATAGCCTAGTAATCTCCTATGATCATATGATCCTATGATCCATGGCCATCAGTAAAGCATATCATGCTTTGGTCTTTGAGAAAAAACCTAACACAGTTTAGTGAACATGATGATAAAGTACTTATCATAATGCACATTTCCCTGCAAATTCTAAAACACTCCTCACAAACAGGTTCTATACTGCTTATTAATGATTTATATTTATTTACAGGTTTTCTGGTACATCATTTCCTAAACTTCATTTCTATATTTATTTACCTATCTTCCAGTACTGCACAGCCTTACTCATGTGAACTAATTCTAACCCAGAGCCTAGTACTAGCACTACTGCTGCCCACAGCCTTCTATATTACATTACTAAAAACTCTTTCCTTAATAGCATTACTTCACAAAACAAAAGGAAAGAGAACACACACACAAAGTACCAAACATGGGTTTATATTATTTCATTGAAATCTACTTACATCAAACTGATATTCACCAAACCAACATCACTGAACTTCCTTTAATTGAATATTCAAATCAGCAAATGTTTTTTCCAAGGTACAGACAGTAGCTGGCCAGCACATCAACCAACACACAAACACATTAAATTAGACCCAACAAACTGGGGTGGGGGGCTATGCCCTCCACCCCTCCTCCCTTATTTATATATACTAACTCTGAAATTGCACTATAGTGGATAAAAGGGAAATTTCCATATGTTGTCCAACGATTTTCCTTACCTGGGAAAGGGAAGGGAAGTTCAAATATTTTGGTTTGATGAATAGCAGTTCAATGTAAGTAGAGTATGAAGAACTGGTATAGACCCCCAAATATGCACAACACTGAATCTATCCTCTTACCTATCCTGTACTCTAATGCTAACCCATAAGCACTTGCTTATACACAATGACTGCTGTAACACAGGCCTCACAGTTTTGGAGAAATTCACAAACACCACATTTTCATTCAAACAGTAATTTTTTTACACAATTCTACTTTCCTACACTATTTAACTCTGGGAAAGTAATCACTGTGCCATCAATCACTACAACATGAATGGAAGTAAACTTGTTGCGTCTTTCGGCTTTTTCCCGGTTAGGGGTCGCCACAGCGGAACTCCGGTCCACTAATGATTGGCAGTTGATTTTTACGTGCAGAGTTGCCAGCCCTGACATACAACCTACAATGATGGTACACCCATTCATGCCTGTCTCCATGCAGAAGACACTCTATCTGAGAATCAAACCAGACAGCGTCTTACTGTGAGGCGACAACGCTACTGCAGCACCACCACCACCGCGGATACGAATGGAAGTAAACTAAACCACCAATATAGGGGTCTTTGCCCCCCCCTAACTAAATATACTAACTCTGAGATCTCACTACAGAGGACAATAAGGCAAAGGTCACCTTGCTGGACCAGTAATTACTTTCCCTACTTTCCCAGAGTTAAATTGCGACATTCCGGGAGTTCGGCATTGTGAAGTTTGAACATTCTCATCTTGGTGATTTGCAAGTCAACGTTCTGTTAAGTTGACATTTTAAAGAAGGGGACCCATATATATATATATATATATATATATATATATATATATATATATATATATATATATATATATATATTTACACACACACATATACAGGTGCTATTTTGAAGCTCGAACTGCATTTGGTTGAAACTTCAAATGGTTTTTGCCATACAGTGCAGAACAGGAAATTTACCATTCTCTTCACTGTCACGTGATCCCAGAGTTGGTATATTTAATTAGCAGGGATATGGAAGGTGCAGGGGGGCTTGTCCTTCTGCATAAACATAAAAAAAAATTTGTTTTTATTTTTTGTTATGAAGTTTCGAACTTTCAAAACTTCGATCTTATGGTCTCAACCATATGAAATTTGAATTATTGACAATATGTCTATCTGTCTATATCTATCTATCTGTCTATCTGTATCTATATCTATATATGTGTATGTGTGTGTGTGTGTGTGTGTGTGTGTGTGTGTGTGTGTGTGTGTGTGTGTGTGTGTGTGTGTGTGTGTGTGTGTGTGTGTGTGTGCATGTAAGATAGATAGAGACAGAGAGAAATTACAATTGTTATAACCTTCTACTTAAGTTGAAATGATGCAGCTAATGGAAATTGACTAGGAGCTTCCAGTTCTAAGACATAGTGAGTGTTGTAGCACCAGGAGTAAAAACAGATCAGTTTGCAATGGATTCTAATTAATGAGACCACAATGACATGGAGATGAGGATCTCTGGGCAACTGAGTGAAATGGTTCATCTGGGTGAAGCTTACAGTGGTTCAGTAGATAACATTGTTGCCTCACAGCAAGATGGTCCCCTTTGTTGATTTTTGGATAGTGTGACTTCTGTGTAGAGTCTGCATATCTTTTTTATGTTCTTGTGGGGTTTTCACTAGGTGCTCTGGTTTCCTCCCACATTCCAATGACATGGAGTAGATGATTTGGGCACTCTAAATTGAACATAAGTGTGAGTGTTCATTCTAGTGTATAGTATGGAAAAACAACTATGGCAATACATACAGTCATGCAGTGCTGTGAACCTTTCTTCTATATGATTGTCATTGTTCATAGGTTCGTACTAGGCTAACTGTCCTTTTGGGCCATTTGAAGCCTAGCCAATTACCCCATGTGAGAATCAAACCCTGCACCTTGTGTCTTTAAAGTAAACACCTTAACCATTACACCACCCTCCCAACACCTTGGTGAAATGACATCCCAATCCCATGCTCAAAAATGGGTTGTGGATGGTTGTTGTAGGGAGTGACAGCAACCAAAGTGGAGGACTTATTTGGAAACATATTTATTTATCCTTTTGTTCATTTGGTTAATCCCATTAGGCTAGTAGCCTCTTTTCAGTGGACACTTGAGATGGTATGTATACTACTAGGTACATTTGGCTCATCAGTCTATACTTGTGACCAGTCTGGCATGAGTATGTGTGCATGTCCCATTCCTAGAAGAGTGGTGGGTGGAAGGATAGTGCATGAGATGGAGGCAATGTCTTTTAGAGTGGAGGCAAATGCCAGCTCTATAGTCAAAGTGGAAAAGGATTTGGGAAACACAGAAACTGCTTTTCAAAATGAATTAATCAAGCCTACAGATAATATAGAGAAACAGATTGTATTATTGCAACCTTCCAGTCAGGAGGGTTTTGGGATGATATACTGAAGGAAATTATTGTTCAAAGTCAGCCAGTAATTGATGTCTCATGGGGTAACATAATGGAGAAGATTTAGGTTGAAGAAGCTGACAGTATTTTTAAGAAGAAAGGATTGCCTAAAAGAAAAACATATACAGAGACAGTTGTTAGTAAGAGCAGAGAGGAGAAGAAGAAGAAAACAAGAAGAAACCAAAAGAAGGTTTTATATAAGGATTCAAGGTAAAAGGAACATGAAATTGATGGGACACTATTAAACTTCCACTGGATATCAAAACACATGAGGTAAGAGCCTTTATTTTGATAAAACAAAAAAAAATTTGACATTATTTTTGAGATTGCACAAAGTATGGTAAATGCTACGAAAAAAGACAGAATGATAGCCCAAGGAATGAATAAGCAATAGAAGCTTTAGTTTGAGAAACAAAAAGGAAATTACACATACAGTTCAGGACAGAAGTTAAAAGAGAGACTTTTAAAAAAGTATTTGTAAATAAGTGATGGACAGTTCTAAAGTTTTTCATAACAGGGGATTATGGACTGGAGCATTCGGTTGTAAAGCTGTTTTAAAAATGGAAAAAAAGTTTAAATATCCACAGCATTATAAATGTTGAAAGTAACAGGGGTATGATAAAATATTGGGTACAGACAAGAATATGTTTTTTTTTTTTTTTGCGGCAGAGAAGTACACTTAGTGAATAATTGTGAAAAAAGAAATGCTGCATATGTGGTAAAACTGGACATGATATGAAGAACTGTGAACTTGAATGTTATAAAGGTAAAAAAAGACTAGACATAATTAGATGGATTGTAAAAAATAATGAAACAGATCGTGAAAATATGGTGTAGGACAAAGGATAAATGAAGAAGAAATAAAAGTAACAACGGAGAGTAAATTAGAAAAACTGGCAATAAAAAAGACAAAGAAGATGGAATAAAAATATATTCAGAGATTAGTGATGAAAAACATTTAATTTGGAAAGCAGTAAAAGGTAAAACATCTTACTGGTAGAAGAGTTAAAGATAGAAAAGGGAAATTTAAAAGTATAAATTCAAAGGAGAAAATAAAGGAAATGGATGAAGAACAATATATTTAAAAAAACAGCATGATGAGAAGATTTCAGTTAAATTAAAGAACAGAGAAACAAATCATTTATTATTTGTTTACCATGAAAGTCCAACTTGGAACAAAGCCAATTTTAAGCAGAGGCCTAGGGAGAAATGCTCCAGATGCATGTCTTTGTGACATGGGAGGAAACTGGAACACACCAACACAAATGCAGGGAGCATATGCAGACTCCACAAAGAAGGCACTCCAGCCGAGAATCAACCCAGAGAACCTCTTGTTGTGAGGCGACAACATTACTGCTGCACCACTGCGCTGTCCAAATTTAAGGAGTCTTTCAGTAAAAGTCAACAGTACAAAAATATAAATAGAAGAATGACTATTCTAGAATGGTTTTAAAAATGGGATGTAGACATAACTATAATAGGAGATACACATTTTTAACAAAAGAAGAAAGATTACAAAGATAAAATATGGACTAGAATGATAGTATATAA
>NC_056736.1:144419893-144447393 GCF_019279795.1 Protopterus annectens | reverse complement strand
CTGGATAAACAAGCTTATACCAGGAGACATGCAATACATGCCGCAGCCTCATATAATACGTTGCTTGTTTTGTTTTGAAAGTAGAACAGATATGTCCTAGAGCCCTCATTGATGACCACCTCCCATTAACAACTACCTGCCTTTGCAGGAAATGGCCTTTAACCTAGGATGTGTGTAGATGCAAAATATAGTGGAGTAGGTGTGCAGAACCCTGAAAGGATGGTTCAGGGTGCTCCACACCCTGAAGGGATGCTTCTGAACTTACACTCATACATACCTGGTATAGTGAAAAATGGGAATATTTTAAATGCTAAAAAGTATAATATTATCACACTTTATAAAAAAAAACCTCACTCCAATATACAGCATAGACAATATACCACTTCAAAATGAGAATGTTGTTAGGGACCTTGGAACTTCAGTGGATAAAACCTACTCCTTTAACTGTCAGCTAATGACAGTAGTCAGGAAGTCATCCTGCTTATCACAGCTAATTGGCAATAGAATATCATCCAGAATGAAAGATGTCATTGTCATTTTATAGTCAACATTGATGATGCCAATTAGAGAATACAATTACCCATTTGAGATGCACCACTCTAGGTATATCAAACTAGAAAAGACTGAAAGATCTATCCCTTTACTCAGTATCTTAAACACTCCAGTGAGTGCATTTATACCTTGTCTTCCATACTGTTAGAGACCCAGGGGTTCTGGATCTCTTGTATCCTCACAAATCAAGTAATCCCACAAAAACCAGAGCTAAGGATCATAATCTTGCCCAGCAGACAAGTAAAATATGGTGAAAAGATAGGTTAATTATACAGAAGCTTTTGATCTCTGGAATAGGTTTCCCTGCAAATACTTTCTCCCTTCAAATTGTACCTCTGTGATTTATGGACATTGAGAAATTCTCCTCATGCTTGACTGACCTTATCCTCAA
Organism: Protopterus annectens; assembly: GCF_019279795.1. Classification (NCBI taxonomy): domain Eukaryota; kingdom Metazoa; phylum Chordata; order Ceratodontiformes; family Protopteridae; genus Protopterus; species Protopterus annectens. The sequence goes on along the minus strand of NC_056736.1, from coordinate 144,446,450 downwards.
GAAAAGGGGTATAGTCTTAGCGTAGGTACTGCCACAGGGTAAGTGGTCACAAGACTCACTTGCCTTAAATTTTCAAAGATCCAGTGATTTTATGACACATTGGGCAGTGCAATACCTTTTGCTGTGTGTGCCATATTGCATCAACAGATGGAATAGCAGGTGGAGATCTTGACAGTATCTTCCATACCAGCTGTACTAGCAGCAGAATGGGCAGGATGAAGAGTTGAAAGAGGAGCATGCTACAGCAGTACTAAAGCTAAGGCTGAGACAGGCACTGAAAAACTGGTGGTACCTGGCCCACAGCTATTGGGCATGATACAGACAGCATAAAATAAAACACTGCATGCTTTACCACATCCAGTCTATACAGGATAGTGCATGAAATGAGGTTCCTAGTTTTTTCATGGTCTATTTTCTGCAGAATTTAAATAGTCTGTCTTGTTTGTTATGGGGCCTGCTTACCCCATCCCTCCATCTTATACAACAATCTACAAGTCACACAACATAGGTGAAAGGGGAGAAAAATGATAATGAAAATCTGATGATTCAGATTAATTTGATTTTTAATAAGCAATGCCCTTTGGACTCATTAGGTTTCCCGTTGAGTAGCCATACTGTGCATCAGATTGCACAATACTATGCAGGCTAGGTGGAGGACAAGGAGCAGTCATCAACAGGGGGAGAGTGACAACTGACTGTAACTATATATGCTATGGCAGCATCATGTCAGATGAACACTGTATCCATGTTTAGAGAGGTTGTGTAGAGTTATGTGTCACATCCTCCTGTTGTGGCAGGGAAAAGCTGCTGCAAAGTGACTAGAGGCAGTATCCCTTGTGTTGCCTTGCAGTGTCAGGGTTTAATGCAGAGAAGTGGTAGGACTATCATAAACTGTATGTTTACTCTGATGGGACATACCATGTGTTGATACTGATGACCATCCTTGCCCATACCTTGACCACCACACCCTTAATAAACCTAACACCTGAAATAAGTACTATGCACGGGCTCTCCCCCCTTACATACTGTAGCCATGCCACAACATGCACCCCTATAACTCCAATCATCCTGTGGTATATCTATCACAAGGTTTCCATTGTACATGGTAGACACTTCCCACAGCCACAAGCAGATGTTGTAGTGCCATGTCTCTGTTCTGAATTCTCAGCTACATGTACAACATGACATCTGCCTCAGTGTGACTTCAATCCATCACATGGTTTGTTGTTCTTCATGAGGCACTTTACTAGGCTTGACACCTTCTTTAAATCTGTGAAGCTGTAAATCTACAGAATCTTTACTGAATATATTCCACAGCTGTACAGTAATAAGCAGTGTTGCATAAAATGGTGCTGACACTTAACATTATACTAACAAGTGTCAATGTGGTGGTTACACCACTGAAGCTATTCAGCATCATGGATTCTGAAATGTTACCACAGCACTCTACATTATATAAAGATGCTGGAATTGGCCATGTATATCACAATGACTACAAATCATGTGACTCATATGTATGTGTATACAGCCTATGTACACATAAAGTGCAATAGTGCAGCAATAAATGCACTCATTGTCCTGCACTGCAGCACTATCAACATACAGCAGCACCATGGTTCAGCACCACACTGACACATGATCTACAAACATGCATTCATGCACACAGGGCAAACATTTTGCTCCTCAAATGGACCTGAATGATTGAATGTCAGGGCTCCATAATGGTTTGTCAGACAGAGACAGAGGGAATGAGAGAAGGATTTTCCTGTTTTTTCTGGACAGGAACTTTGAAGATTTTCTAATGGGGCAATACCATAGGGCATTGCGGAAGGCCGTGGCATTGCTTAAGGTTGGCAGTATGATAAATGCCACCACTGGAATTACCTTTTTCTGGTGAGAAGTGCCAGCATCAGTAGAATAATGACATGGAGCTACCTCAACCTACTTTTTTATTTGGAAGCATGATTTGGAAGAGTGAGAGCTTGAAATATGCTGCAAGCATTTGTCCAATACTTTTGTGTTCTGTTAGCTTAGGTTTTTTACACACACACTTAGAAGATCATACTTTGCTTTCCAACACCAGGACAGATACACTTTTTCTCATGGCTGGATGTCATAGAAGGCAAACATTATTCTGCCAACTGCAGGGTTTATATGATATCTATTCCAGTAAACTTTACAACAGAAATCATATGTCTAGCACATCTGTGTAATATTTTTTTCCTCACTGACTCATCCAACTCCTGGTCTAGTTGTGGAAGAAGAGGAAGAGGAGTTGGGCCTACCCTCTTCTTGGTCTTTGCTGACTGATGCATCTGATGCTGGGTTATCAGTGGCTGCTAAGCCTGCATTTCAATATGGAAACAATGGTTTTCTTGCTGGAGGTGACACTGAGGACTCACTACTGCCTTTTGTTGTAAGTACTCAGAAGAGGTTTTGAGTGAATACTCCTTTTCTCAAAATGGTCCAGAGGGTCTAGTTTTGTGTCCCAGTATCATTTGAGAAAGTTGCTGGCTGTCCAAGTGCATTATTAGCTGGCTGTCCATGTTGGTGATGTGAAGAATCACCTTCTATCACAGCTTCTGGTGTGACATGGCTAGCAGGCTATGCCCAGCATGTCATTTTAGAGTAACCGGCCAATAACATTAGCCTTGCAGGTCAGTGATATCTGGGTTTAATTTTGTCTGGGATAGACTGACATCCAGTGATTACAGAACCTTCAGTCCTAATATATCCCCTTCCTTGCATGTCATTTCATACTGCTTTTTTATTGCCATGCACTCGCTATTACCACTTGCCCACCCTTTGTATGTCTGCTTCCAGCCACTGTCTTCGAAGTCCTTGGTGTATCTACTGCTGCTGTCTATCTGAATCTGAGTTCTATCCACAACCAATCCTTATTACTTTTCTCAGGTACCCTTATTTGATACATATTAAACAGGAAGTTTTTTGCCCTGACAAATGATATCCTTCCTATGTTCCCATTTCCTCGTTTGTTTCTTTCTGCTTACTGTTCTCTATATCTTCCCTATTTAAAATGATGAACAGAGCTATTAATTAATTGCACACACCCACAGTGGTTATTATGGTGGTTGCTACGTGTATGACTGTGAGATTAAGCTACGCAGTGCTGCTTTGCACATGTAAGCATATATTGATGTGATCCTACTATCCTGCCTTCATTGTGACACATCATATTGGCAACACACCCTACTGTAGCACTACTTCACCCACAGACCAGCCTAGAGCTGCTTCTCCCACCAGCACTATACTTCTCTTCAATTATGCAGTCCTTTCCTAAGGCTGCTAGTGTTATTCAATGCCCATTGCATACCTGTTTAGCTAAACAGCTCTTCATGAAGTGAGCTTCTCAAATATTAACACTGCACAGGTATACAGTGCTTATCTATGAATCCTTACTACACTGTGCAATCCTGGGACCATCTTTAATGAACTTCTCAAGGCCTATATTCAAGACATCCTTTTTAGGTTAGATGAGTATCAATATTTCTTATATCCTTGAGCATAAATGTTTATATTTATTTTCTATAGTTTTGTGCCTTGCTATTTACTATCTTGATATACTGTGCAATGTAACATGTTAACTGCATGTTTTTAATTGTTATTTTGTTGTGCATGGCTGCTTCAGTAGTATAATAATTTAATTTCATACATTTGGTATGTTGATTTGTATAATTGTTAACAATTCAAACATGACTTTTACTTATATTCCTAAAAAAACTGCTATGAAATTTTAAGTAAGTACTTTCTACGTACATTCATTCCTTCCATTTCTTCCAGTCTGTTGAGACTGAATCAAGTTTAATCATTCTATTATCAATTATTCATTAATCTTCATAAGTTTAGTGAACTGCTTAGCAGTGTGACGAGTAGGAATGCATTCTTAATGCCATCTCTGTCTGCTTAGCTGGTCTGATAAAAGAAATATAAACTCTCAGTTATATGTATAACTACAGCTGCTAAACATCTGAAGTAGTACGGATGTCTCCTCTTCCAACTTTTTACCTAGTCATAAAAACATAGTTATTTAATTGGATGGAAAACCTGAAATTCATCCCTGGTTTGGCACCAATGTCTCAAATGGATACAGGTAACCTGTTAATGGTTCACCTCCCAGGCCCATGCTTGCACTTATCAAGGGTATTAGAACTTGTCAGAGATTTGGGATGCATGGCTAGGCTTAAAAAGGCCCTTGTGATCATTAGCCTAGTAAATACCTATGAACCTAGAACCCATTTCATTAACTTTCCTCCTTCCTGTCATTTTCATATACCTTTCTTTTTTAGTTCATTTGAACAAAGGGCATCACTTCCTGCATAGCCCTGCTCCCCAACTCTATAGAGATTTATCAGAGTGTCAGCATAGGCACTAAGCAGCTCCCTCCAGGCACCATAATGGTGGTAAAAACATACGTAGGATTCTATGCTTATATCCTACGCTCTAGATATGTGACATAAGAATGCAATACCACTTATAAAATTTGATATACAGTCTAACACTATTTTTGAATGAGGCAAAAGAGTTTTAAAAATTAGTTGTGGGAAAAAAATCTGCACCTCTTTATGAGAATAAGGCAGCTGTGGGATTTTATTAACAGCTCATCCATGAAAGGCTGATTATTTTTTGTTGGACTTCATCTTTTCCTACATCAAAGCAAGTCCAAGCCAACGGGTACTCCTTCAGATATTGCAGCAAGATAAACAAATAAAAGAATAAGCTCAAATGGTTTCTACTCAGGTATTAAAGAATGGCTTATATATATTTGTAGGTGGAGCAGTGAGGAAATCTTCATGGTCAGTGGCCCTCAGTTACTTGTCATCTGCTATGGTCTCTGGGTGCAGACCAAGCTGAGCACAGTGCATGATACACTTTGCACTACATACACTCATTGCACAGTAAAATTAATACCTTGTTGCTACATTCACCCCCTCGACCATGTGTGTGCATTTGTTTATTTTTAATTTACCATTTGTTAACCAGCAAATGAATGGACGTGAAGAAATTTTTCTGCCACAACCTAGGCTAGAAAGACAAGTAGAGTAGATATTGACAAACAGAATTATAACTCTGCTTTTTTTTAAATATAATCATCTAAAATATGTTTACAGTATGGGAATATACAATAGATAATGCTCATAGTGACAGCATGAGTGAAAAATTCCCAGAGTTCACCTCTCAGCATAATTTTAGTATAATGTGTCATTTTTAAGCAGTAGAATCAGAATGATTATTAGGCTGCAAAACTTAAATGCAGGAGGCTTAGAGTAAGATGTTTCCATTAAAATGTAGAACCGTAGATTATTTATAAGGCAGGTGAAAGTAATTGTTGTTCTGTTTCTTTGTTTTTAGCAGAATAGCCACAGCAGATGACTGTAACTTACAACAAAATGCCTATTGTGTATGTAGTGAGACGCTAAATATTGCTCTGCAACTGTTAGCAATTTGTTATGCTACAGTAACACACAGTATTTACAGTTTTCAGCAAAGATACTATTATTATCTGAAGTTAAAATATTTACATATTGAACATACATCCAATTAGATACCTTCATATACTTTAATATTTACTGGGAGTCAGTGGCAAACGAAAGCAACTGAGGTACATTTTTAAAGTTATGTCTCCATCCACATCTTTAAAGTAATTGGGTTTATTTTCTTTAAACTGGTAATCCCTAATATGTTCTAGAATTTTTTTAACTTTTGGATATCTGTCTTTTTTTTTTTTGCTATGCTTTTTCTCTTTGCAGGAGTCATTTTTTTATCTTTCCTACCTGGTTGTCTGCTTGGGTTGTGGTGCACATATTTGCATGCAATCTTGATTCAGAAGAAAATAGTTCTGATCTCCCAAGTAAAGTTTATTTAGCAGACAAAGGCATAATTTCTTATGAAATATTTTATATAGAAGAGTGTTTAGTGGCAGAGGTGATGACACAGTCAGACATTTAACTTTACAAAGCAACATGATGTTCTCTGCTATTAGATTAATAAATCCTGCTATTTTATTTTCAGTGGTTTGAATCAGGAAGTTATTCTAAAGCCTAAATTGCACCTTCTGCAGTCTGGCACGCCCCTCAAACCTAAAGCCGAGGACCACAAAAAAGGTACAGTTTAAGCCGACAAAAATAAGTTGCCCTGAAGTTGAAGATCAAAAAAAAAAAAAAAAAAAAAACTTCAGTAAATCTTCCAAGTTGCAGTCCACAGTTACAGACATGCTCAACTGCTTAGCTCCTTACTACAACTGCAAAAAAGCACAAATGAAGTACTCGGTATTCATTTACGAATGTGTAATGTTAAATGGGGCTTCCTAAATGAATGCTGGTACTGCAATAACACCCCAATAACAACTGCAGATCAAATCCCCAATCATTTTGTACCCAGAAAAGCCACTCCTTCTTGCTGCCCTAGTTACATGCCTGGAGTCCATGTTTTTTCTACGGAGTAGAACATTTATGGTCATAGCACATATAGCCTCAGCAAGGACCAGATTTGATATTTTGTATGTGATTTTTTCATTGAGTTAAGACTTTATGAGTTGAGATTCTATATTAAGGTTGAATGAGAAAATTTGATCTAATAATTTGGTATTTTTGATATATGGTCCAAAGATAGGCTACTAATATGTCATTAAAGTTAACTTACTGGATATCCTTCACTTTTGTTGTGTTTTGAATAATGTTGTTTCTTTAATGCACTTAATGTTACTTTCTTATAAGCTAATTAGTTCCATATTGTTTTAAACTCCTCCTGCAGAGATTTGGTCACAGTCAGTTAACTATTCTCTGCATCTGAAATGACTACATCATCTGCAAATAGTACGTAGGTGGTTTGCGGCAGATTCCATAGGAAGTCAATAATAAATAACTGAAAACAGCAGTGGACCTAACTCTGATTCTTGTGGCATGCCTTTAGTGACAGATATTGTTTCAGGGTGTGTAGTTCTTATTTCAGGGTGTGTTTTAAACCCCAAATTTTCAAAAAATCCCATTAGTGAGATAGTCTTTCAATCACTGAGTAATTCTCTAGAAAAGGCACAATCATACAGCTTCGGCAGGAATATTGCATGGTCAACTTTTTCAAGTACTCTTTTCCTGTCAAGGAAAATTGCACCTTTGTGTGTGTATCTGCCTGTGTGTGTGTGTGTGTGTGTGTGTGTGTGTGTGTGTGTGTGTGTGTGTGTGTGTGTGTGTGCATGTGTGTGTGTGTGTGTGTGTGTGTGCGTGTGCATGTGTGTGTGTGTGTGTGTGTGTGTGTGTGTGTGTGTGTGTGTGTGTGTGTGTGTGTGTGTGCATGTGTGAGTATGTGTGTGTATCCCCCCCCCTCTCTCTTTGTGTATATATATATATATATATATATATATATATATATATATATATATATATATATGGGTCTACATTATAACATGGAATTCTACAAAGATCGAATGTTATAATATCGAACCCTAAACACCGAAATCCGAAAACATCGAAGAGTCAGAATAGCAAATTTTTTTTCCCAGGGAAAAAATTTGATATTCCAAGAAACATACACGCAACACAAACACACACAAAAAACAGCAATCCACACACATACACTTAAAATCCTACACCTAAACCTAAACTAAACTTTACATACACTACTAGCTATCCATTTACCTTAACCCAACCCTAACCCTAAGGACCATCACTATAGCACACTCACCTCACCCGTGCACTAACCTTAACTCATCTAACCCGCCCCCTAACCCTAACCTACACACAACCACACACTTACCTGACCCGTGCCCTAACCCTAGCTCACCTAAGCTGCCCACTAACCCTAAACTACACACAATTGCACACTTACCTGACCCGCGCCCTAACCCTAACATCCGCACAACTGCACACTTACCTGACCCACTTCATAACCCTAACTCACCTAACCCATCCCCTAACCCTAACCTACACACAATCACACACTTATCTGAACCCGACCCATAACATTCCAACATATTGAACGCTGAAAACAGCGAAGCCACAGCAGCGGCCCTCCGAAGTCTTTCCCAGGGAAAGACTTCGGAGGGCCGTTGCTGTGGCTTCACTGTTTTCAGTGTTCGACATTACGGGGTCAATATTATAACATTCGATCTTTGTAGAATTCGATGTTATAATATAGACCCATATATATATATATATATATATATATATATATATATATATATATATATATATATAGATTCACTTTATAACCTCGAAATGCTAAAATATCGAATTTCAGTATCTCGAGACTATAAAACTGAATCCACAAAACACCGACAAACAAAAACCTTGAAACCACATAACCGAAAACACCGCACACACTACACTAAACATACAACACAACACCCACATCACAACATAAACAAAAAAACAACACATATACACAACTCACACACACTGCGCCCCCCACAACCCCCTACTTATATATACTAACTCCAAGATCGCACAAACACAACACAAAAGCTCACTCACACACGCACATTCTCCAATCCCTCACACACACTCTAACTCCCACTCAAAACCCTTACAAAACACTCACTTACCTGACATAACACCTACATCCAAACACGGCAACGCGCACCAACAAAACACAAACCCGGACATTACATAGCGCAACTTAATAACTGCGAATTCGACATATTTTCGACATACGTCAAATTCGCGATTATGAACGTTCGCTATTTTTAACATTCGACTTTATAGCTTCGAGATACTAAAATTCGACATTTCAGTATTTTGATGTTATAAAGTGAACCCATATATATATATATATATATATATATATATATATATAAATATATACGTATGTGTACATAGATATATATATATATATATATATATATATATATATATATATATATATATATATGGATATAAATATATACCAGCTGAGATCATTCAACAGTTTATGAAAAGAAAAATTGGCTTACTGGCACTATTTTGTTTATGACCTGCCCAGAAACCATTGCTAACTTATAGACTCGTTACCTGACAACTCCCATGGCACCTGAAATACCACTTTACACCATTGATATCATGTGTCATTGAGGAACAAAAAACATTTTATATTTTGCACTGTTAGGGAAAAAAGAAACAATTCAGTCATGCAGTGCATCAAAGTACTTCACAGTGTCATAATTCAATTATTGATTATACCGTGGTAACGCATACATACACACATATACATACACATATATATATATATATATATATATATATATATATATATATATATATATATATACATATATATATATATATATATATGGAAGTCTGTGTGGAAATGTGTAGATATTTATATATATATATATATGTGTGTGTGTGTGTGTGTGTGTGTGTGTGTGTTTTTCGTGTCACCTGAAATACCATTTTACACCATTAATACCATGCGTCATTGAGAAAGAAAAAACATTTTATATTCTACACTGTTATGGGAAAAAGACAAAATTCAGTCATGCAGTGCATCAAAGTACTTCACATTATCATAATTCAATTATCGATTATACCGTGGTAACTCATACACCTTATATACACATACATACACACACGTATAGCTCTATATATATATATATATATATATATATATATATATATATATATATATATATATATATGTCTCGTGTAAATATATATATATATATATATATATATATATATATATATATATATATATATACACACACACACACACACACACACATACACACACACCCATATATATATATATATATATATATATATATATATAATATATATATATATATATAATATATATATATATCTATATCTATCTATATATATATATATCTATCTTTCTAGCGTGTATCTACGTCGCCAAGGCAAGCAAGTGTGGTTGCATCTAGCTCTGTGGGTAACGCCGAGAGGAACGCTAATGGAGGAAGCGTTACTTTTGATAAATTTAACAACAGTATTCCTTTGGTCGAGAGTAAGGTCATTGAACAGACCTTCAAAGTAATGGATAATCCCTTTTGTCGAAGTACAGTGGCAGCGACAAACGAACAAGTAAGTGAGGCTATCACTAACATCATAACTGATGACATTGCTATATTGAAAGACGACATTAGGTCGTTAGAAAAGACATGTTTCAAGTGTATTTCGTTACAACTTGAAATTTTCTATTTGGAAGAAAATGTAAAACTTAAAGTAGTGCCCTTTGGTTTAAGGGTTTTCAGGTTCCCAAATTGTGTTACTTATGGGGACGAGCTCTACTTTCGTCTAGTAGATTTATTTAATGACACTGGACTTACTTACATGAAATTACTGATACAGCATTACACAGTGGAATTGCGGCATTTAAAGGATAAAGCTGAAGAACTGGAAGCTAAAATTAAAGCTTCCACTGTGTTTCAAGAACTTAGCAGTATGTATTCCAGTATTAATTCCAAATTAGAAAAATTAAGGGTAACTATCATAGAGAGAAAACGTAAAAAACTTACTCGTGATGTTACAGCATATGAAAAAAAGATAGCTTACCCTGTGAAGCAAGCAAGTAGTCAAAATCAAGGGGGCAACGTGAATTTTAACAAAAATGCTTCACTTTCAGTGTCTTCAAATACAGATGGTACTGTGAGTCAAGTTCAAAATAAGAACTATGAACAAAGAAACACAGTAACCAGTAGTAACATCAATGTATCTAATAATGTTACGGGTACTTCTAATTCTGATACTCATGCCAGTACTTCTTATGCCCAGGCGATTTCATCCAAAGAAAAGGCGAGTCCTTTTCTAGTGGACAAGAATGGGAACAAGAAAGTGCCCAAATGGACAGGCAGAGTTCAGACAAGGAGCAGAGCCAGAGGCAAAAGCAAGAAAAAGAACTGAGTTTTGAAATCAATGTGTGTAATTTAACTAACATTGTTTTGCCTGATGATTTGGTTTGTTTGCTTAAAAAGGGATTATCTTTTATTCCTTCCAATAAGGTTAACCTACCGAAGCTGATTGTGGACTTTAAACTTTATTTAAGAAAACTGAATTTGAAATTCATACTTGATGGTATTCCAGAGAAAACTGTGACTAGTAGTATTTGTACTAAAAGAAGTACCTACAACCCTGTACTGAACTCAACTATAAGTGTTTTTGGTAAGATTTGTGAGAAAGAATTTAGAAAAATGTCAGTTAACAATTATGGTGAATATAATTTATCACCCTTAGAACTAGAAGCACTTAAGTTTTTGACTGAAAGTAACGATCTAAGGGTAATGAGGTCTGACAAAGGGGGTACTCTAGTCATTATGAAATCAGTTGACTACATTGAAGCAATGAAAGGGCTATTGAATGATGCCTCAAGTTACAAGATTGTAACAAATGATGACATACTTAGAAGCTTTATACAACTGGACACAGTTTTATTTGACTTATTAAGTCAAAATAGTATTTCTTATGTAGATTATGATTTCATGTATACAGAATACCCTAGATTAGCATGCATGTTTGGCATACCAAAGTTACATAAATATCAAAATGTTTTGCCATTTAGGCCTATTATTTCAGCACGACAGTCTAAAACAGAGACTATTTCCATTTGGCTTGATCGAATTTTGAATCCTATAGTACAAAAAACAAAGTATTATTTAAGGGATTCATGGCACTTATTAGAATTATTAAGTTCATTTAAAGTGACAGATTCAGTTTTTCATTTTGCAGCTTTGGATGTAGTCTCTTTATACACAAGTATTGAGCATTTCAAGGGAATAGAAATGATGAGAGATTATTTGTCACGTCACACTGAATTAGATAACAACATGGTTAACACTGTGTGCGTGTTAATGGAAATGATTTTAGACAACAATTATTTTTCCTTTGAGGGTGTAAAATACAAACAGACAACAGGTGTTGCAATGGGCTCTAGGGTAGCACCCAGTTTTGCCAGTTTGGTGATGGCAACGTGGGAGTTGGAAATGTTTACAACTAACCCTATGGCAAAATATATTTTGTTCTATAAGCGTTACATTGACGATCTATTCATTTTGTGGAAGGGAGATTTAGATAGTTTTTGTGAATTTGTAGACATTGTGAACAACTCAAATGATTTTCTAAAATTTACTATAGGACATTTTGGTAAAACCATAGACTTTTTGGACATTCATTTAAGTTATGATATGGGAAATCAGGAATTTGATAGCAGTATTTATAGGAAGTCTACATTCACTAATCAATACTTGCATTTTTCAAGTTTACACCCGACTTTTATGAAGAAAGGTGTGATCAAAGGACAATTCATTAGGTTAAGTCGTTTAACAACTAACAATGAGATATTTAGTATAGAAGCTGTTAAACTAAAAGAATTTTTTAAAGAAAGAGGCTATAGTGATCATTGGCTACACAAGATTATGAGAGAGGTAGTGGTTTTGAGAGAGACAAAAGCTCTCCCTATTCTTAAGAAAGCTCAACATATAGTTTCCGTCAATGTGGAAGTAGTCAAAAAAGATAGTAACATTTTTAGTTTAGCATTTCCTATACCTATTACTAATGAAATGAACATCATTAGGCACATCATTTCAGACAATTGGAAAGTCATTTTGGGAAATCATGATTTAACCAATATTATTGGTAAAGTACCAATCTTTACGTATAAGAAAACGTCCAGTCTTAAAATATTGTTAGAAAAAAGTACTGTGTATAGAAATTCATCTATTAAAACATTGGTGGGTACTTTTCCTTGTGGAAGTTGCAAGTATTGTAGGTTTATATCAGGGACAAGTTCTGTGTTCTTTAGTCATTTGAACAAAGAATTTCACAGCAGGGGGCATTACACTTGTACAACAAGAAATGTTGTTTATGTTGCTATCTGTAACTCCTGCAACCAATTTTATATAGGGAAAACTATAAGAACCTTACACAAAAGAATTTATGAACATATTTCAGCTATTAGATATAAGGATTTCAAAAACGCTTTGGCAAAACATGCAGCTGTATGTTTAGATTTCAAAAAATTCAAAAAATTCACTTTTTCAGTTTTAGAAAAAGTAGATGATCAGTTATTCAGTGGGAACTTTAAAATTAAATTAGAATGTAGAGAAGCTCTGTGGCAGATTTTGCTAGGAGCAGATGAGTTCCCAGGCTTAAATGAAGCAATAAACATCAAATGTTTCCTGCAAGCATGTAGATTGTGACTTTAATCTTTTTTAATTTAATTTGATTAATTTATTAGTCACACTTACAAAGTATTATTCTTTTTTGGATGAATGACATATTATATGTATTTTCTCAGAGTCAATTTTATTATATAATACTTTTTTAAGAAAATTGTTTACAGTGACATTAGTTTGTTACTTTTAAATAGATTAGTTAAATGATAAATTGATAGTAGGTTATGGTTGGATTATTAAGTCATGTGATGGTTGATTTTTGTTATTTAAACCTGTGATTTTGTATGTATGGTGTATTTCTGAAGAAGTTCACAGATATTAAAAGTGAACGAAACGCGTAATTCAATTGTCTTTTTTCATCGTTCACAAGTCCTTGGCTGGCACTTTGGTTTTACAAAGTTTGTGGGTGTTTTGACATTCATATATATATATATATATATATAGGTGTGTGTATGTGTGTGTGTGTGTGTGTGTGTGTGTGTGTGTGTGTGTGTGTATATATATATATATATATATATATATATATGTGTGTGTGTGTGTGTGTGTGTGTGTGTGTGTGTGTGTGTGTGTGTGTGTGTGTCCATGCAGGCACATACCAGTAATGTAAAAATGCATGCAGCAGCAACAGGTTGATCCAGCACCAGGTTCCCTGATCTCTTACTAGTCCTTAGACATGGATGGGGCTAGCCCTGGGAGAGGGAAGGCTCAGGCAATTCCAGTATAGCTGGTGGACATTGAGAGGATATGCAGCCAAGCTGATGGTCAGCTGCATGAACCTAAAAGATAGCTAAAAATGAAGCTAAGAACAAATATGATTCTCCTCACTTCCCAAAGAGCTGTACTAACTGTACTCTTAGTAATAAGCTTGTCCTTCTGGATAATGCTGCTAAAATCCATGTGTTACAATTATGGTTAGAGAGAATGCTAGCCTAATGTCATTGTGCCTAATGGCCATGAAGTTATTTACATACATGTATTCCTTCAGACAAGGAATTAACAGTTCCACATACTGGCCTCTACAAAGTCTCCATATAACAAAGTCCCTGCCATTTTATCCTGTCTTTTAAAGTATGTTTTCCATGTATGCAAGGATATGATGTCAGACCTTGCCAGGTAAAGACATATTAAACAAAGGTAATGTGTTTTATATATATGTATAAAGCTTGCACATAACAGTGCTAGGTATCTTAACCTAACATATCATATGATGACAGCACCCAGTATTTTGTTATATACCTTCTGAAACCCCCACAGTTCACTGAACAGTGGTATTTTCAGGGGTATATTTGACTGTCAAGAACATAATGAGAATGTTCAAATGTGTCCAGATATGGTTCCTCCAGTTCCTTCTCTCACCCCCCTTTTTGAGCTTCATTTGGACCAAGTCCTTTTGGTACATTCCCAAATTAAAAACACTACTTTCTTGTGTCCTGACAATATCCCTAGCTACCTGCCTGGAACTGTAAAGCCCCACTTAGCAAACCCCTCCATCAGCTCTTCAACCTGAGTCTCTGCACTAGACCAGTGGAGGAAGTATAGACAACATCATTGAGGAGACAGGAATGGGAGTTATTGTGCACTTTCATAAAGGTGATCCCGCTACTGACCCTGGGAATTACAGGCCTATTAGTATCACTATCATTATTTGCAAGGCTATGCAAAGTATTATAGCTGAATTAATAAACAATGATATAGGTGACCCTATAATCCCTGGATACATATCAGTTTGGCTTTGTAAAGGCGAGACTTTTGAGACCTGGTTGAGTTCCTTGAAAAGGGTTACTTAGGCCATGGAAATGGTGCATATAGTTCACACTGTTTATTGAGACCTTGCCTTGGCCTTTAACATTTTGCCCCATGCTAGAATTATTTGCAAACTCCCCTGACTGTCTTGCAGAAACAATATCCGTTAGGTCAGGGCTGTCTGCTCTAGATATAAGAATATAAGCATCAGTGTCCCACAGGATTCAGCCCTGGTTCTCTTCCTCTTTGTAACATAAAAGCCAATATCAAGGGGCTTTGTCTAACCATGAATGCTGACGATTGAAAACGGGTAGAAGGTATCAAATCCCATTCCAAACCTCAAATTCTCCAGCAATGGCTGGACCAAATAAATGTGTGGTGTGTTAATCATGGGCTTATCTTTAACACAAAGATATACAACAGGGTTTCTTTTGGTAAATCTACATCACTTCTCTTTACCATTTGGAATAATATTCCACTTAAATTAGATTGTCATCAGGGGCTTGGACACATATATTGTTAATAGGCTCTCATTTGACCACCATATCTCTATGGATTTCAGAAAGTCCTGCTACCTTGCACAGCATATCTTTTGTGGCATCTCCTCACAGAAGAAGTTATAGTGTCATTTTATTTATCCCTTAAAAAGTTCATCATTGAATATAAAGCAGCCTTTAGCATGTACCTAATCAAGTATCTAAACTAGCGTCGGAGACTTCAACATTTCCTCATGAAAAATATCTCAGGTCTCAGTACCTTTAGTTACTCTGATAGACTAAATGCTCTGTTGTTCTACTCAGTGTCATACAGTCTCCTAAGGGGGCATCTTTGCTTAGCTTTCTGTGTATGAATAAACAAGCACTCTTTGAATTCTTTCACCTAAATAAAACAAGTGATATAGCAAATGTGTTACAGATACCTAAACGAGATCACATGACAGATACCTAGCAAAATGTATACCCCCATTTCTAGAAAAAGCTGCTCTTACCTATCAAGCAGAGCACTGCCTTAGCAACCTTTAAAACTAGTCTGTGTGATTGTAAGATTTCATCAGGAAGATATTGAGAAAGTCTATTCAGTGTGGGCACTGCTAGTTCCCAACAGCACTGGGTGATGTGGCTGAGCTTCTAGATGGTCTCCTTTTGATATAACCGTAGTGAAAACATACAAACATATACTCCCATGAATGGTTTTATCATGAAATGTATAGATAAGTCCATGATGACATTGACACCTAGCTGACCTATAGTGTCAGTGGCTTCACAGGCAGTGTGCTGGCCATGCATGCAGGAAGATCAGAAGGCTGTGAGTTTTCTTTCCATCTTAGGAGTTTGGATTTATTTTCTGTTACTGACAATGCAATTCAGTTTGGGGGAGGAAGCACTGCTTCCCTAATTGTGCCATCCTTCAGATGAGATATAAAGCTAAGGTCTCATCCACCTGAATTAGTAATAGCTCAGGTAGATGTAAAATATCCTGCATAACTTATTGAAGAGAGTAAGCACACTTTATTATGCAATTCCTAATATAATATTTGCATTTTTATTCTTCATACACACTGTTCATTTATATTTATTTCTTTTTTCAACATATTTACTTTATAAACATTGCATATACTCCTTCATCCCCCACATATGCTGCCATATCCACCTCAAAATCATGCTTAAAATATTACTAATATATAACATCCTATATTGGAGTACCTTCGCAAATCAACAGTTTCATAAAACATATACTGCATTAAAACAATTTTCTCTGTTGGATTCATAATCACATTTTAATATATTTCATGTAACATCATCCTAATATCCATACTTGTAAAACGCTCATATTTACATTATGCCAATATTTTTTCCAGAACTTTTGACTTCTCCTATACTCTGTTAATACATGCTGCCTTTTTCCTTTACTTTACGTTTCATTGTGCTGTTTATTCTTCATCTGCTATTAAACAGGTTAATTATTTAACAAATGTCTCCACAAAAAGCATTTCTTTCCAGTTTCCTTTTCAGTGCATTTGTCTTCATTTTATTGTTTTCTTTCACTTTTAACATAATAATTGTCTTTCATTATCTTTTCTACCATTCCCTTCTTTTGTAATTGCTTGTCCCTACATCTTTTTACAACAGTCTGATTTTTCTCACATATTTGTCCACCTCTCTTATTTATTTACTTTTTTTTATTTATTGGCATTTGTTAACCGGGTTGGTCCAACTGGGCCAGTAGCCCATTTTCAGTGGAAGTCCAAGGAGAAAAACTCCAAATTGCAAATAAAAAAATAAAAAAACATAATAAAATTAAAATTCACACTCAAAAAAACATTACAGTAAATATGATAGTTTAACACTTCAGTATAATATGAAGATAGAGTCAAAAAATGAGAACTTATATTTTACTTTTCTGTTTTGCTAGTTTTCACTTCTGTGCAGATAGTCTCAAGTTTTTCTATAACAAATGCTTCACAATGTCTTTGTCTTCCTGGTTCATCTCAGGCAATACCTAAAAGTAATGGCAGAGATGATAAATATACCACTGGTTAATTAAGCATAATTCCTTACTGGATTTATAAAACTCAAAATGATTGCAGAGATCTATGTGAGTAGGAGAACATGGCTGAAAAGGAGAAAGAGAGTATATTAGAAAAGTAAGAATAAGAGAAGAAAAGAGATGATTAAAGGACAATGGAACAACTGAGAAATATGGGAAAAGGTGAAGGGTGAAGAGATTGGAAGAAAGGTAATGGAAGGGAATGAAAAGGAATGGAGAATGAAGAAAAAAATAAGCATTAGCAATAATGAAGGAAAGCAAATGCTAAAGGGATCTGTTTATATGAAGAAATATGTAAAAAAACGAGTTATTGCCTTGCAGTTTTAATAGTGAATATAACCAGAACTATAATGAAAATGAATTCAGAGCCAACTGCAAAAATACATCAAATAGGAAAATAAAGGCGAAAACAGCAGGCAAATGTAGTAGAAGGATACATTTTAAGTACTGAAGTTAGACAAAATGAGGTAAAAACAAAAGAATTGGCAACAGCTGATACAAGTGGTTATATACTACGAGATATTTAAGGGTTCTAAAGAAGAAAAGTCAGCTTACAAAAGCGGGAGGAGATGTATTCAAAAGAGAAAGGAACCCTCAAGCATATACATTTTGTACTCCAAATATAAAATAAGAAAATGGCATCAAAGGTGTGCAGCCTGATATACTATAATGACTGCAGTAAACTGCTGTTTTTAATGAATAATATTTGCATAAACATAGCAATTGCATTAGTCTTAGAGAATGTGACAGCCAGAGCTAACATGAAATGGAAAAAAGAAGAAGAGGAGGAAGAGGAAGAGGGGACGAAAGAGAAGAAATGCTATAACTTGAATAAGTTAGGTATAAATGTGTTGTCTCTGTGTTGTGCAAACTCTGTACTCTTACAATAATGCTGCTCACCTTGACAGAAACCATAGTGACTGACTAGATCCCACAGTCTAAATATTAGAGATTCATCAAAAAGCTTATTATAGACTGTTTTGTTTTTAGTTCATTTTTATGACTGCAAGGAAAAGGCCGTTACTAACTCCAGATAGTGAATCACCAGATTATAGGCCACCATTGCCTGGTTTTGTCTATAACATTCTGAAAATCCCTTAAGTTGTGAATTTAAAAATATAAATGGCTGTGGTGGATCAGTTGAATTGGGCATGGTATAAAAATGGTAAGACTTCTCAATAATGTAGGCGGATAGGTTTTGAGAAGGATTTATGATTTTTGAAAGAAGATTCTACACAAATACAATTGGGGATTTCCCTCTTCTTTTCAAGCAGACAAAAGATTAAAATGTTCATTCTTCTTGGATGCATGAATATCCTTCTACATCTTCACTTTCATTTCCATTTTTACCTCTGGAATGAAGACAAGATTGCTGTGCTTCACACTAAATATCTTATACTAAATAAAGGAATCACTGTATCAGGAACTGGCTCGACATTCTGCATCCACAAACCACATTAGCTATTACAAAGGACAAGACAACATGGGACAAAGAATCCAGTTATCATAGCCTTTGCAAAAACAGGACTGTTACCACTTACTATATGAGTCACTGTTGAAACTCACACTTTATCACTGCAAATCTAAGATCAGCTTTGAAAGATATCCTTTTTAATAAACTCACAATAAAGTACATATTCAGATATGACATATACTAGGGATGGTGCTAGAATTTAAATACATTTCCTAGCATCTTATTATCATATTACAAATAAAATAATTTGCTATATAAATGCAAAAGCACTTGCAGTCAAGTCAAAATTATTCTGCAGTAAAGATATTGTTCTCTGAGAACTGTATCCCTTCTTTGTATTGAATGAATCTGAGTTCTTAAAATGTTGGGTAGAGTTTCATTTAATTCTATTTGTGAGGTTAAGCTTCCAAGCAAGTAGCTTCAGAAAATGCATTATATATTTTATTTGACTGAATTTAAGGAAAATAACTGAAAGCAGTGCTCTATTACAGGGGAATGATTCATGTCTTCTCCGGACCTAAGAGTGTGTAACAGCAAGAGTAGAGCATTTGTTCCTTTCTAGGCAAACCGATGATTGATTGATGGACACTTAGCAACTCAGCTTAAGCTATGCTTAGAACTGTCAGTAAATGGAAGACTTCCAGTTTTCTCTTCTTACATTGCTGTCAGCTTTTCAATACATGCACTTAACTTAAAAGTAATTTATTCCTTCCTTTGCAGTAGGCAGCTAAATTTTGTCCTTTGCAAATATTGACAGAACCTAGTGTGCTTCCATGTTTTAATTCGTATATCAGAGTTTTAAAAAATAAATTAATATACTGTTAGCAATGCAATTAAAAACAATCATTTAAAGAAACAAAAATCACAAGTCTTCTCACTAATGGCAAAGCTCATTGCTGCCTAATGCTTTACTGTTCTTATTATTTTCAACCGAGTGAAAAGCTGCCTCCCTCTGTCTGTCCCTCTCTCTCTCCCTCCTTCATACCCCATTTCTTCTTCCTCCTTTTACATGTACATATTGCTGATGACTACAAAAGAAAGATTAAATCCAAGTTTTCAGTTCTAGTTATTTTGATAATTAAAAGCAAATGTCTTCTGACCTGAAAACATAATAGTTATAGTAACCAGTTTGTTACTGCACACTAAAAATCATCAGATTGAGGCATTTTTGTCATTTATCAGATTTAAATGTTTGATTTCCATGTAATAAATGGACAAATTCCGTTTGTTGTGGATTTCTTACTCATGTTTGCAGGAGACCATCCAGTCTGTCTCAAAACTGGCATTAGCTGTTTTGATACACAAAGGTTTTCTATATTTCTTATCTCTGTTAGTGACAGTGCAAGAAAATGCAATAGAGCAAAACAAATATGACAAAATGTTACATTTCTCCATACAAATGAACGCTTATAATATATTAAATATATTTAGAAGATATTTCTCTTTGCTAGTGGAATACATTGATTATACTCTGCCCATGGATTAACAACATCATAATGGTGTTTACTTTATTACATGACATAGCCCATCAAACACATTTATTTGGTAAGGAATAAATGGGAAATTGACAGCAGCATCTTCTTAAAGAGTGGTTCTTGATCATCAATGGTTAAAATGTAGAATGTGCATCAGGATATCAAGGCTATCTCTAGGTACACGTCTGCATGCAAAACATAGCATTATTTCTTTCATCTGTGAAACATACGTCATATTACTTAAAAAAGACAATCCCATCCAAAATATTTCCCGACTGATTTCCACAGTCTGTAAAATCATGCGTATGTATCTTCAGGAATGAAATCGGAATATTTGCAACAAGTGTGGGGAAAGTTTGAAGATATCAAACTGACTGATAACGGAGATGATAGTTTTTAAGGTCTATGACATGTTTTGAAAATGAGCTGAAGTCTTCGTCTTACCTTCATTGACTAAACACATACAACTATAGTGTCAGTAGCAGCCGTTCTAATGAATATATCATTGCTAATGTTATATTTTGAGACCAGTAAAGCAGTTCTCTTGTAAAATAAGATCCAGTGCTTTGCAGTGAAGATGACATCAGAAACCATTTCTGAGGCAGTGATAAGACACCTAGCAGATACATGCTGCAAAACTGCCTTTAGTATTCTAAGTAATTCAGTAGCCATCATCTCCTAGAGGAAGAAGAAAGGTCAGAAGGACTAAGTGAAACAATACTTTTGGTGCAAGCCTTTCATGCTGCCCTAAGCATTTCTTGGTTATGTGTGGAATATTCTGAGATGACTCAAGCTTTACCTTTACTCATGTTAAAAGACATAGGATAACATGATGACTACCAGCATACATCATAAAAAAATTGTAGGTAATGCAAGCAACCAGTAAGGATACCATAATAGTTCCAATGTAAAAAAATAAAAAAAAATGCCGCACAGAATGCCACTAAGCCCTATTTTAATCAAGTTTAAGTGCTGTCATTCTTAAACATTCAGAACTTTTTCAGAAACAGTTGTAAAACTGGTTTACTCCATTTAAAAGGCCACAAGGGAGCCAAAGTGAGTTCTTAAAGAAAATTCTTAAAGAGACATACCACAAAAAAATACAAATAGCTAAAAATGCATTCAAATAGCAGCCTTTCAATATGAAATTGTAAAAAAAATCATACTAGTTTTAGAAAAAGTGTTATTAAAAAGTTCACTGGAGTAAAAATACCAAATAAATTAAAAAACATGTATACTTCATCCAGGATAGAAAATTAAGTAATAGCAGACTTACCTTTTAGAATGAGTTTAATACTAACAAAATCATTAATACCAGGAACAACTGATGCATTAAGAGCTTAAAAAAAATTCACATTGTTTTAATTGAAGTTCCCAGTGTCCTTCCTTAATAGGGACTGGGACTTTCTCTAAAACTATAAAAACAATTTTCCTAAAATCTGTGCATACTCTAGAATCCTTAAAAATAACATTCATTGTTTGTGCTTTTTTACAGCATATATGTATTGATAGACTCTGGTTTTGAGAGGACCAGTAGTTTTTCCTACATAAAATGCAGGGCAGGATGAGCAGAAGGCAATGCAACAGTTACAATACTTTTTTTTTTTAGAAAAACATCACTGAATTATTCCAAGACCTAACTTACTATTCTGTTAAACAGATGCAATAAACAACATCTGTCAATCAGGCAAACATTCAGTCAAGCTTGTGACAAGAATATTATTATTTGCATTTTGCAGGTATAGCTGACTTTTTCTAGACTGGATTGAAACTGTATGAATGTTTCCCATGTCAAGGCACTCCATACAAGGCAAGCTGATATTCATGTGGAATCATTTTCCATGGAGGAGCACAGTAAAACATTTGTGTCTCAGAACAATGATACCTCAATGACTGGATATTCTAATATTTGCTCTTAAGTAACTCATAAACTGTTCATCGCTTCCATGATTATATACAAAAGGGATATGCCCAGTAACCTTTATATATTGCTTATCAAGTCAAAATCCCAAGGTAAGAGGGTGCTGTCATTTATTCAGCAAAAGCTGTCTTGTATTTGTGTTACTTGAAACACTCGATAAACAATTAGATCTCAAATGAATAAGACCCCCTCGAAACTGGGACAGATTAATATCACTCTGCCATTTAAAACAATGAATAAACCACAGGCTTCACTTGAAGAGTAAGTGTCAGAACCCTCATCCGCACCCAGTCTGGGACAGATATTTACTCAATGAACAGTGGTTTCTGACATCTGCAACATGGAATTCCTAAAATGATAATCAAACAGTTTGTATAGATCTTTGAGTACACATAGTAGCAACTGGATGTAGTCACATATGCTTTGTGTTGTGATTTGTCCTTTGTCATCAGATTTGTCTTAGGTCAGCTGATCACCACAAAACTCACTGTAGAAATGGTCTCATTGTTGTCAGCCCCACTTGGACCTCTGATAATTAGACCTAACCTTTAGACTTATAACTTTTTTTATGATTTGCAATAAATGTTCATCCCACCCATCCCTCCACCCATTAACACCAAACTTAACAAATTAGCAGAGCTAACTAGCTGCCTTCCCCATGTCATCAGCCATTATATCCCTTTATATGACTATAGCTGTAGCATAGCTCCATAAACACGTATTACTGTTCTTAACAACATAGTTCTGTATAGCTCACTGCACTGTAAAATGGGTAGGTCAACTATTTCATATGCTTTGCTAGTAATCTCAGCAATCTTGGCACTACTCCTTTCCATTAACACTTTGTGATGTCATAATCATCACTGCATATAGTACTGATGTGTGTGCATGTGCATATATTAATATGTATGTACATACATTAAATGCAGATATAATCACATGGGTAAAAAGACTAAAGGAATGGCAATTATTCTACAGAAGTTCATAAACTGGTGCTAGGCTAGCTACACATCTAGGCCATTTTAAGCATATCCAATTTCCCTTTTTGTGCTCAGAATAACCAAATAACCAATCCCATTTGGTTATAGACTGGTCTTTCCCATATCATGGTCAATAATTACATTTTACCCCTAATAAGAATAACTGGGATCATACCATAGATATTTTGAGAGGACCCATGCAGGGGGTAAAACATTTAGGAGCTGTCTCTCTGTTCATTAGTAATATAGGTAGCAGTCCTGGAGTAAAGTTTCTGTTTCCCATCTAAGATCTAAGTTTCACTTAAAAATGGACCGGGATGAACTTTGTTTTTTTTGCGGCTGGTAAGTCCATTCCATAGCAGTGGTATTCTTTGCAAAATATACCTGTCACTTCAAACTGTTCTGTTGATGATGTAGATGTTTAGATCCCTAGACCAAGTTTTTTTGATGCCATTTGACTTGCTGATGTGCAGCAAATCCATCAGTAATGGGATAGAGGAAACCTTGTATGCCTGACACAGTTCACTTTTTAGCAGTCTGTAGGATACAGAATATGGTGACAGGACATTGAGACAGTTCATGTAGGACATGTTGTTTAGGCCTTGAATCCTTTAAGAAAGACATCGCTGTGTGTTTTCCAGTTGTTGCATGTGCCTGGACAGATACATGCTAAAGGGGGCATTATATTCAATGACTGGTGCAATGACCCTTCACCTCTGGGCAAGTAATCAAGGAGTCTCAATTGTCACCGCTGGCACCTGTGAGGGGGAATGTTTACTGGGAGGATAACAGGTGCACACACAGTATTTCCTGATGCAGCTCTCTGCATCAAGTGCAATTTCTGTAAAGAGCACATAGAGACCACAATCAGTCCAGGGCTGGTTTCTTCCTCTTTCTCCATATCCCCATATGACTCCCAAATGGACAGCTATAGGGTTGAGTCCTTAGCAGGGTTGCAAGCCAAGTCCTCCAGCAGTATCTCTGTCCAACCAGGGCTTCCGATCCCTGCCCAAGTAGCTGACACATACACTCTTGGAGATTTGTTTTACACACACACACACACACACACACACACACACACACACACACACACACACACACACACACACACACACACACACACACACACCTGAAAAAGGCTGGCACAGGTTTAGTAGCTATTCCCCCTTCTGCTCAGACTATAAGGTAGTTACCACTGTCACCAGAACCCCTTGTCAGCTACTTTAAGGCCCTTAACAAAGGGTGTCCAATTTTACTGTGTAATATTAATACTAATACAAATGGTAGCTTGACCAAGAGCAAGGCTATTAGGAGTGTCCCACAAAGTGTCAACAAATAAATATGCAAATACTCTCAAAACTTAATTATCTCTACAAAGATCAACCACAATGAAAGGTTTAAATATATTTAATAATAAATAAAAAAGAACAAGAAAATACTAAGTATATATTCAGAGTGACATCAGAGTTCAGAATTATAGGGTAATATTTAAAACAGCATTGAGGGACAGTCTCATGCAAATAAAAAAAAAAAAACAATCCCCGGGATTCATGAAGCTCAGCGCAAGGACGGCATTAGCTTTGTGCCAACCATGCAGCATAGAGATGGTGCAGTAGTACCACATGCATATTAATGAAGGCACGCTGCTGCAATGTCCATGTGCATAGGAAACATGAGCGAGTGCAGGGGGCATGTATAAGCACTGCACGGAGGCATGAACATGTCGGCCGCAGACACGCAACCTAAAATGCTGACTAGTACAGCCTCCCTCTAATAACAATCACTCCTGTCAGTGTCTATGGATACTGTAACGTATGCAAAGCATACAAGACAGTTTTGCGAATACCAAAATAAAAAGTAAACACAAAGGCACATAGCTGAATATTGAGTCCCTGTCCCTTGAACAAATGACATTTAAAACCCCATGTCCGTATTCCACTGTAGTGTTGATTGTTATACCAAGTGGAAGCAAAACACAGCATGTTAGTGCACCGCTGCCCTTTGTTAAGCCTAGCCCAATGGTTAGGGTTACCACCTGTCCCACTTTGTGAGGGACAGTCCCTCTCTGGGCAGTTGTATCCTTACCAAAACTATTAAAAATGTTAAATATCCCACGATTGTAGGGCATAATTATGTCCCATATTTTATGTAATAGTTCCATAAAATAGTTAATTCTGTATCTAAACTACCTACATGTTACAAGAAACAGAAATAGCAACTAAACCACTGAAAGAATAAGCTGTCATGTAGGCATAAAAGTATAGTACTGTCCTTTGTACTGACCATGGGCATGTGTCGGCCTGTAAAATCTGATGTGTGTCCCGAAGATGTCCCACTTTGGCCATCTGAAAAGGTGGCAACCCTACCAATGATGAGAGCATTCACTCAATATCTGCCCAGTCGTGGTCCAGGTCGTCCTTGTCTGGATGGCCCAAAGATGAATGGGTATTACCCTGGTCTACCTACCATGTCATGAAAGATAGGCATTTTTGTGTACCTATGTGCGTGAAGTACAGCACGTGGAAGATCAAATATGCCAGGGTTGTCCTCACAACCATATTGATACCAGAGATATGTAGAGTATGCAATGTGTTCTGTTGTCTGTGCCAAGGGTCATCAACGAGAGAAGGGATGGATGGTGTGTGTGGAATATGAGGGCGGGGGGTGATGGGTAATGTAATAATTCACCAAGGGGAGACTGGGTCGGATGCACAATAGGTGAACTGGAGGTTTACGAGGGAGCAGTGGGTGAATCAGAAAAGAAACCATAGAACAAACATTCACATCCGCAATACAACCTGACAGGCCATACTGCAGAACATAATCCTACAAAAATATGAACATTAAAATGTGCGATAGACATGTACAGAAATGTTACTGGCTCACACTCACATAATGTTCTGGCCTGAACCGAGCCATCCAACTCCAACACACCTGGATACATAATTGAATACCCATCAACCTCTCCACAGCACACTCCCCCTTGATGAATGTTCACCAAAACCACCCATACACGGACTGCTAGCCTGGCACAGCCATATCTGCACCTAGTGACCCCTACTCAGATCTAGTAGGCAGTTGCACCCTAGGCAGTCTCAGGCTTGCAAACTAGGTATCCCATGCATGTATAAACCTACCACATTTTTGAATGGCCAGCTGAATGGGGTCCATCGTTTACAATTTTTGGACATCCCTCATGGGATAAGTGTTTGTTCTCAAGATTAGACTTTGTGGCATAACACGATGTCCACCCCTGTTGACATCCGGGCACTAGGGTTACCACCTGTCCCACTT
>NC_056736.1:144339893-144414893 GCF_019279795.1 Protopterus annectens | reverse complement strand
ATAGATCTGCAAGATCTACACTTGAAACATAGACATCGATGCCCCTTGTGGGACACCAAAAATTAATGACCGGAGCCAGGCCCTGTGATGATTTCTCCGACCAGGCTGTAGATGTACACGGACCAGTAGGTTGTGCAAGCCTGATAACACATGGGTCAACACAACGTACGACATGTGTCCCAACATGTGGAGAGTGGGCAGTGTGTAGTGGTGTGTTTATACCCCACCTCCGCCCACAGTAAGGATGAGTGCTGTAGAGGAGTGGCAGGTAGGGGAACTATGGGTATGCGATTATGAGCTTAGGCGTGCAGGTGTTGGCTGGCAGAGCCATATTAGGACTGCCCCGTGGATGTAAGTAATATTCCGATGTGGGCATAACAAACGTCCATACCTTCCCACCCCTAACAGCACATCCACTGGATAGTCTGTAAACCATTGGGGGAACACATAGGGACCATACCATAGAACTGTCCCCGATTACCAGGAACGTCCGTGATTACAACTCAGAATCTAACTCTGTCCCATCTAAACCCTCCTAGAACAAGTGATATTAGGAGGAAAGGCGGTGGAATACACATAATGAATAATGACAACATGTAGGAGTCATAAACAGCATGTACCTCAGACAATGTGTATGACTACATATGGTCTGGGTTTGCCAATGTGTCAGGTTAATAGCACCAAACTTCTAAATGTGTCCCTGAT
Organism: Protopterus annectens; assembly: GCF_019279795.1. Lineage (NCBI taxonomy): Eukaryota > Metazoa > Chordata > Ceratodontiformes > Protopteridae > Protopterus > Protopterus annectens. Next base: position 144,414,188 of record NC_056736.1, on the reverse strand, counting down.
GTTGTTATGTAGTGTCCCTGATTCAGTGTTCATTTTTCCCCATTCGTATGAGAGGTCTGATAGTGACAGAAAGTGCATATTCCGCTGCCTACCTTAGAATGATGACAGAATAGGTTAGGGTTACCACCTGTCCACCTTTGCAAGGGACAGTCCCATTTGGTCAGTTGTGTCATGCAAAATAATTGAAAATGTGGCAAATGTCCTGAGATTTTAGGACAAAGATTTCCTATATTGTCTGTAGTAGTTGCATAAAACAATTATTTTGTATCTGCAACACCTAAATGTTATAAGAAGTAGAATAATCAACTATAATGCTACAATTATAAGCTTTTATTTAGGCAAAACAGTGAAGTTCTTTCCTTTGTACTGGCTGTGGGTATGTTTCGCTCTGCAAAATCAGAGTTTCTACATAAAAGTCCCACCTTGGGCAATTGAAAAGGTGGCAACCCTATTATAGGTATGCGGTAGCATGACTCGGCCGATGGATGTGGGTCCCAAAACCCAATTACTTGTCTGTATTGAAGAGTCAGTTCCCATGCATCAGCCAGACAGGAGCAGATAGTAAGAGGAGCACACAAATAATATGAATAAATCACTGGACAGGCCGCCGATTCTGTACAGTCGACCGGCATGCCGTCGCCTAATGGGCAGCCATTCCTGATACTGTAGGCATATAATCCGATGTAATACGCATCACAAGGTAATATTGTGGTCCTCGCTCCCACCCAAGGGTGTGAGTGTCAGATGCAAGCACCAATGTTGGTGCATTTGCAAGTGCAGGAAAGAGCGGGCGTAAGCCTGTTTGGCTACCAGTATGCAAGTTTTACACTGGTAAAGAGCAATGTAGAGGCTAACCAAGTGTAAGAAGCTGTAATCAGAGGTTAGCATTGTTTAACACCACGCAAACCCATGCACACCCGCTCACAACTGCTTTAATGTGCCTTACTCCCTCCGTATCCAATGGCCTTGTTCTGCCCTGTGACCAAATAAACGTCCTCTGCAAGGCTCGGAACCAGGACCCTGCATTCACAGCTAATGTGATTTATCAATATGCCATGGCAGATATACAGACAGCGGTCAGTACCACAAACATATCATACAGCACAGTCATTCAACAGTATAGGAATGTATCTCATCATGTAGATGCATATGTGAGTGGTTATGTCCAACATATAGGTACATACATATATAGAGATATTGAATAATAAATCCAGTAGCACAATGACAAGTGCCGAACCACCGTTGATTAAAATCCAAAGTTTTATTAAATGGTAAAATGGTAAGCGCTTTCGGCTATGTATACTAGCCTTCATCAGACAATTTAAACCACACATTGCATCAGTTTTAAACCTTATGGCATATTAGCAATTATCTAATTAGCCATTAGTAATGCAACTCATTAATATTCAACATCATTATGAACTTACTCAACATAAACATTCTCAGCATAAAAATACAGTTATATAAAATGCATTTATACTATTAAAAATCCAAATATACTATATGTATATAAATATATGTTTATAAACTAATGCAAATTAATAAATATCAAAATATATATAAATTTACTAAATAAATATGTGAAATGCAAAAATATAAAAATATATAAAAAAATATATGTTTGTTGATTATTACTGATACAATATTTGTGTGAACTGAATTTATAACTGTAAATATCATCTATTAAAAGCTTTAAGTTTTAATATACTGGTGATGGAAATGGAATCGTTTAATCCTGGAAATTGTGTGGCATTCAAATAAACCTGCCACCAATATTCTTTGGACTCTAAAATTAATTTCCATGGGCCTCTCCAAGGGGATGGACGTACTTGTTCTAATATTATGAAACCAAATTTATGTGTATCATTGTGTAATATGTGCCTGAATAAAGCATTATTAGTTGATTTTCTAGCAATATCATGGACATGTTCGTAAATGCGTTGTTTTAATTTTCGCTCAGTTTTGCCTACGTAATAGGCTGAACACTGTCCACATATTGCAGCATAAACCACTCCAGAAGCATTACAGTTGTATTTTACTTTTACATAAATCCCATTTATATATACATATTCAGCTTCAATGATGAACAAACAATAATTACACATATTACATTTTTTCATACATCCATTGTTGAAACTATCTGATATGGTGCCCATATTACACCAAACCTTTAGATTTTTATCCCTTTTGTATATAATTGAAGGCTGATTTCCCAATGTATTCTCCAATTGGATGTCACCCCTAAATAAAGTCCAATTTTTCATGACTAACCTTTTTATACATTCAGAATATTGCGTATAAGTGGTAATAAATGCCAAATTGCCTTTTATAATATGTCTGTTGTCATTAGCAGTACCAGAATTACTAATACTATTAGTTTGTACAATTGCTGTAAATTGATTGGGAACTATAAGCTCTTGCTGGCTGCCACAGAATGCTGTATTTACTAGCAAGGGTTTATAGAAACCATTAGATCTTTTTGTTATGACTTCATTTAATATTCCATCCACAAACTGTTGTGGATAATCTCTATTTAAAAACATATTTGCTATAAATTGACATTCGTTCACAAATTCATCAAATTTTGTAGCCATACGTGCGGCTCGAACCAATTGGCCTTTAAGAACCACTTTTTTTTATGTTGGGGATGATTACTATCAAAATGCAGAAATTTATTGGAATAAGTTTTTTATGATATATATTGGCCTTTAGGGATTTTTGTTGTATATCCTTCTGTAAATGAATATCCAAATAGGCTATGCTATCATTTCCAATCTCATGAGTGAAAGACAAAAATTCAGTAGTGCTATTTAAGTATTCAATGACAGCATCAATTAATTCTGCTGGACCCTTCCAAATGAAAAACAAATAATCTAGAAAATGGCTATATAACTCTACATGCTGCATAAATTCTGATGAAAATAAATATCTCTTTTCCCATACTGCCATGATAAGAAGCTGTAATCAGAGGTTAGCATTGCTTAACACCACACAAACCCATGCACACCCGATCACAACTGCTTTAATGTGCCTTACTCCCTCCGTATCCAATGGCCTTGTTCTGCCCTGTGACCAAATAAATGTCCTCTGCAAGGCTTGGAACCAGGACCCTGCATACACAGCTAATGTGATTTATCAATACGCCATGGAGATATACAGACAGCGGTCAGTACCACAAACATATCATACAGTGCAGTCATTCAATAGTATAGGAATGTATCCCATCATGTAGATGTATATGTGAATGGTTATGTCCAACATATAGGTATATACATATATAGAGATATATCAGGAACATACCATGTGGCAACAAAGCATTACAAACAAATGGAATGGGAAACACCACTGATGCCTGTATTATGTAGTGGTGTTGTTCTATGTAATCTCAAGACTCCCTCAGACAGACATCTGTCATTCATACATGCAAGCAGTTGTACATTGGCTGTATACATCACTCTGTGCATGTAATGTACATTAACACAACAGTACCTGCCCAATCATTATGTGTGAACAGTACTCATGCAAGGTGCTGTGTGCAACATCCTCATCATGATAAAGGTAAATGGGGTAACCATAGAGGGACCAGTAGTGTTGTGTGTACAATGGGGTCATCCTCATCATGTGTACCTGGACCATTTAGGAGTGATGTGCATACCAGGATCATGCGCCTGAGGGACAGGGGTGAGGATAACAGGAGTATGCTGTGATGCATATTACAAGGGTACATGTGTCCAGTGGGCACATGTGTGAAATGGACAGCTATGTATAGGACAGATGCTGTCCTAGGAGCCGATTGGCCTAATCTTTCAGTAGGGTGAGGGTCGGATGTGAGGGAAAGAGTGTAGGCATGGCTGTGGAGGATAGGCAGGGTAGGATGACAGACAAGACAGCATACAGGGTTGGTATATGACACATGTGGGGGGATATACCTCAGACAGGGTTGAGTGTTCGGGATTCACAAGCTCATGGGGACAGTGGGACGGAGGTCCCCAGCCATGGGCAGCCATCACTGCACCTAAACAGCTGCAAAGGAGGCAGTGCTGGGGGCTGTCCAGGAGGGGAAGCATCTCCCAGTAAATGTGACATTCTGCCCTTTAGCTTGCGCATCTGGCTTTGGAACCCCTTAGTGAGCCCCCAACGCAACACGTCCAGGACCACACGACAGCAGACATGTACCTGTCTGGTCCTGCTCCCAGGGGGGACATGCCCCATCCTCAGAAGGTGGTGCAGAGTCAACAGAGGTTGATGTCCAAGGCTGGGCCCAGATGTGCTGGTGCCCGGTGCCATGGTCAGCTGAAGTGGGACAGGAGGTTTTGCTGGGACCTCCCAACCCATTCAGTCTACAGTGTTGCAGTTTAACCCACATATGGCTTAGCGATAGACAACAGCATAGAGGATTACCTACAACTGTATGCATAGATATCACCATCAATCCAACACAACAGATGGTACACATTTGCAGAAGGAGCACAACACATGCATATATACTGCATGTCATCTGTACAATGTGTAGTAGACATGGACCGCAGCTATGAACAGTTGTCCATTATTGACTTATCACTGGGAACCCCAGACAGTGTCTGTCATACCACTGTTTCATGTGACATATGTCCAGTCAGGGATGTGATGGCAGTAACACATCCCTATCATCATGTACTGTCTACAATCCTCACACTATGCTCCTGCTGTGCACAGATGTGTGTTCAGTGTGTAACACAGGAAACAAATGGTTCCACACACTGACCAGTTCACAGATGGCTCTACAGATGGGGGTCCCTCATGAACAGAGTACTGTCATGTCTGTATTAAAACATGCAGAATAGCCATTACCACACACAACATGTTAAACAGGCAGTAGTCTCAATGTAGCATAGCTACACTTACATGCTGTAGTCATGTGTGGCACATCACCCTCCTGTCTTTAGGCTATTTCCCACTGTGTATGATGTTTGAGGTACATCCAGATATCATCTGTGATGCCGTTTCAGAACACCACATCCAGGTACCACTCACAGCAACTGTCCTGGCCAAATACCAACATGTTTTTCCTAGATAGTGTACTGTGTTTATCATGCAAATGGCTATGGGAACACCATCACAGCTGTTCCACATGCAATCAGCTAGAGGAGGACTGCAATAGGTGCAGAGGCCATCACCTGATCATGTCCATCACTTACAATACACATGCTGCTGCTGAGCAGGTGCACACCTCCACATCCACAGAGAGTGTGTTTGTGGGACAGGCAAAGTACACCAAAGAAGAGCTTGGAGACCTAACCCTAAGCATCATCTGCCACACGCCTAACAGTACAGGGGTCAAACCCCTGACTGACTAGTCATTACTATTACATGTGCATGACGTCACTACATGTGCCACAAAGCCGACATGTTGCTGTGCTGCAAGAACATATGTGTGTAGGTGAGAAACATCTGCAACAGAGATTGTAGAAATACATTAGTTGTGGCATACATGCCTGTCCACATGAACAGATGCCATTGTCACCACAACCACACTCTCTAATGGACTCACAATGCCACTCTTTGCCAGGGCCACAAATACACAACCTAACTGCTTTATTTGCCACACTGCAGTAATGCACAGGACTACATGCACCACAAGGGATTTCTGGAGGTTCTATGGGCTAGAGCATATGAAAGTGTTTGACATCTTTTGGTATGCCAACGAGGGTTATACTGGGAGTGACTGTGGTTTGGAGCACCATAACCCACATGCAGACACAAGGTGCCAGTACTGACATGCATGTATGCATTGATGCATGGGTGTGTAGTGGTTGGCTGTGCAAGTTGGCTGTACAAGGCTGGGTGAGGGGTAGTCCTTGGCATCGCATCAAAAGGTAATGGTGTGCAGTGCAGGGGTGCAGTGTCTGCAATTTCCCACACAGATGGCTACTGCATGATCTGCCCTGACATCCTGGTTACCAATTTGTATGGCCATAGCTTTGTGATGCATGCCATATCTGTGTTTGATAGTCCTTCACATGGACATTGCCTGGGATGTGCATGCCCCACAATACTGTACAGTGACATGTAAAGGTATACCTGGTTTGTCAGGCACATGTTGTGTACACAGACTGCAATCCCCCAATATGCCAATACTGTCCTGGTGTGGCAAAACCTGCTTATAGTGAGCAGATCGACCCTGCACCTGCATTGATAGTATGTTACAGGTATTCCCTGGTGTCAGTGGCATTGGTCCATACAGGACACATGTGTATGGCATTGTATGGCCTCTGTGGATCACATCTGATGGCACCACATATTTTGCAGGCATCCAGTGGGGAACATAGTGAAGGCACAATGTCTGCAAATATGTGCCTACTGTACCGCTGTACAGGGTGCCATGTCCTCTGCAGGCCACTGCATTCACACCATGCCTATTATCTGCCATCAATGTGCATGGTACTAGCAACATAGCGGGATATCCTAGACACCTGTGTTTGTGCATGGCACATGGGTGCAGGACATATACTGGGTACTAGTAGGGTTGCATACATTGTTCACCAGGCCTTTTGCCAGATGTAGGGGTATGGCTTTCCAACACAGTCCCATGGCTGATTGACAGCTGTACTCCTCGTGAGGCAGCCAGTGTGTCATAAGACGGATATCATATAGGATAACTACAAAATCCGCTCCCCAACATGTCCAATGGTAAGACACTCACAGCCATCTCTACACAGGCTCTAACAGACAAACACACACTTGCCATGTTCTGTATACAAACCCCTACCTACCATATCACACTGCAGCAATATGCTTTTAGTGCACACGCTACAGCGAATACTGGATTACAGCACACCTACAGGTGTAGACCTAGGTGGGTGACAACAGCAGGATTGACAAAGGTGGTCATGTGATTTGTACAGAGAGTGCATACTCTACAAAGCACTGTACTTGTCTCATGCAGGCACAAAAGCACACACATACCTGGCATGTCTGGGATTAGAACACTGACCTAACTATTTTAGCACACTACAGCATTACGCAGTTACAGAACGTGCTACCCAGATTATTGGGTTACAGTACTCCCAGAGGTGTATTTGTAGGTGGGTGACATCATCAGCCTGGGCCAAAGGTGGGTATAGGAATTGTATGGAGTGTGAGCAGTCTAAAAGCATTATTCAATTCTCTGATTCTCTGGCAGACGGACACACACACACACACACACACACACACACACACACACACACACACACACACACACACTTGGCATGTCTAGGATTAGAACACTGACCTAGCTACTTTATTACACTACAGCATTACACAGTTACAGAACGCGCTACCGAGATTAGTGGGACACATCACTCCCAGAGGTGTATTTGTAGGTGGGTGACATCATCAGCCTTGCCAAATGTGGGTATAGGAATTGTATGGAGTGTGAGCAGTCTAAGAGCATTATTCAGTCCTCAGGCAGACAGGGACACACACACACACACACACACACACACACACACACACACACACACACACACACACACACTTGGCAAGTCTGAAATTAGAACACCAACCTAACTACTTTATTACACTAAAGCATTATGCAGTTACAGAACGTGCTACTGAGATTAGTGGGACACAGCACTCCCAGAGGTGTATTTGTAGGTGGGTGACATCATCAGCCTTGCCAAAGGTGGGTATAAGAATTGTATGGAGTGTGAGCAGTCTAAAAGCATTATTCAGTCCTCAGACAGACGGACACACACATACACACACACACACACACACACTTGGCAAGTCTGGAATTAGAACACCGACTTAACTACTTTATTACACTACATCATTACGCAGTTGCAGAACACACTACCGAGATTACTGGGATACAGCACTCCCAGAGGTGTATTTGTAGGTGGGTGACGTCATCAGTCTTGCCAAAGGTGGGTATAGGAATTGTTTGGAGTGTGAACAGTCTAAAAGCATTATTCAGTCCTCAGACAGATGGACACACACACACACACACACACACACACACACACACACACACACACACACACACACACACACACACACACACTTGGCAAGTCTAGGATTAGAACACCAACCTAACTACACTACAGCATTATGCAGTTACAGAACATGCTACCAAGATTACTGGGACTCAGCACTCCCAGAGGTGTATTTGTAGGTGGGTGACATCATCAGCCTTGCCAAAAGTGGGTATAGGAATTGTATGGAGTGTGAGCAGTCTAAAAGCATTATTCAGTCCTCAGGCAGACGGGGATAAACACACACACTTGGCAAGTCTGGAATTAGAACACTGACCTAATTACTTTATTACACTATTGCATTTCGCAGTTACAAAATGCGCTACCAAGATTACTGGGACACAGCAATCCCAGAGGTGTATTTGTAGGTGGGTGACATCATCAGCCTTGCCAAAGGTGGGTATAGGAATTGTATGGAGTGTGACAGTCTAAAAGCATTATTCTGTCCTCAGGCAGACGGGGACAAACACACACACTTGGCAAGTCTGGGATTAGAACACCAACCTAACTACTTTAGTACACTACAGCATTACACAGTTTCAAAACACCCTAGCGAGATTACTGGGACACAGCAATCCCAGAGGTGTATTTGTAGGTAGGTGGCATCATCAGCCTTGCCAAAGGTGAGTACAGGAATTGTATTTAGTGTGAGCAGTCTAAAAGCATTATTCAGTCCTAAGGCAGATGGAGACAAACACACACACACACACACACACACACACACACACACACACACACACACACACACACACACACACACACACACACACCAGTGGTAGGAATGGAACACCTGCTTATCTACAGATCACTATTACAATATTACATAGTTACGAGTCACACCACACAGACTACACATTTCAAGGCTGTCATTATGACCTTCGAGGAATGCAGACATCAACAGGGATGCTGGCAGTTAAGATGTACATACCTGTGAACCTGTATGTTTAAAGTAGGAATCCATCCTGACCTGGAATATGCCCATCTGTGGAATGGACAGCTATCACTATACAGGGTTACAATGGCCATGCCCATACACATAGAGGCACATAAGCGACACAAGGTGCCACTGGGCATGCACATACACTTAGTAGCACAGGGCTGTTCGGAATGCACTATGTGTCCATCTACACAAGGTTATACTGGGCATGCACATACACTTAGTAGCACAGGGCTATCTGGGATACACTCTGATTCTAAATACGGAAGGCCACAGTGGCCATGCTATTACAGTTAGATGTAAAGAACACATTGTAATGGACTCTGGTGTTAGTTGTTGTCATTGTTAGCAGGAATGCTGCTCTACATATATCTGACACCGGTCTTATACACAATGTCTGCTGCTGTTCATAACCTTAGATGTACCAAATTATACCAAGCACAATACCACCACTCACAATGATGAACTGCTAGGAGTGGCAACCACTTGACCAACACAATGAGCCAATGTCCTGCTGTAATTATGAGGTTGTCCAGTGTTTGTCATTCTGGGATGACATGACTGACAGCAGACTTGCCTTTGACACATATCACATGCATCCATGATTGAAGGGAGTGGGGATAATACCTAAGTTGCATTCGCCCATATAGTATATATATATATATATATATATATATATATATATATATATATACCTGCCCTGGATATATACATGCCACACACACACACACACAACATACATGTAAATAGCATAGCTGTTGTTGTCCTTTGTGCAGACAGGTGGCTACAGCCATTACACACATGCACATGGAATGTAGGTCCATGGCTGCTGAATGCTAACAGTACATAAGGTGTGATATCAATGTTGACAGAGTTAACATTCCCTCTGTAACGGTCACCCATTACAACTATCATATCATACAAAAGTCCATGTGTCATGTATGGCATTCTCATGTCCACCAATTGCAATGCCTACAAACATACCCAAATGACAGGATTGTAGGACCTACACACATGTACATGTAATGGTGTGTGTTCAGATACCATGCATGTGCATTTGCTGATGTATGCAGGTGACATGTATCTTAGTACATCATGCAGTTGCAATGCAGCCTCAACATTGCCAACTGTATATGGTAATATGCTGAATGAATGGAAAGATGTACCTCAGGTATGGACAGATTTGTGGAAATAACTAAGTGGTGGGGCATCTTTGCAGATGGAAGTTTGCTGAGAACAGCTCACAGGTGTATCACAAGTGGTCCTACAATAACCTGTGTAAACGGTAAGCAATGGTTTCATTAATTGAAGGGCATAACACACAACATAGATAGAGGTCAGGGTGACACCGAAGGTAAATCACTTAACACTTGTAATAGTTAAGACCTCCCGTGTGCATATATCAGCACTGTTGACAAAGGAAGCATCAGTACACTTTGTAACGTGTGCAATACTGCTGTAAGTCTGTCATACATACCATGAGCTAGGCAGGTGTTTGATTCACAGTACTGGCATGTGTGGTTGCGTGTGTGTGTCCATATATGTCACATATGGTGGGGAATACATCTCCATTGTTACTCACTCTCCTGTACATTAGTGTAGACATCTGTACAGACTGCAGTGTAGAAAGCAGGACATAGGCAGGGGTGTGTATCTCACACATGTGAGGTATCTGTATATGCGTAAAATAGGTGTATTCAATAGTGAATGCCACGGTGTGTGTGTGTGTGTGTGTGTGTGTGTGTGTGTGTGTATGTATGGCTGTCTGGTCCCTGGAGTGAGGATGTATGTTACCATACTGAACTGATAAGACCCCTCCCCCCATCCAGGTGATGCAATCTACTATCCATATTGATGCCCGTGATCGTAGGCCATACTGACTACCTGTACATGTGTATTCGCTGTGGCACATCATGTAGGTGCACAGTACTGTAATGATGATTTGATCATAGGCAGGGGTCCTCACCTCAACAGTAGCAGCTGTGTGTGAGTGTGTGTTACTGGGTTGGTGAATCCGTGACTGTGTGGGTGTGTTACTGTGTCACTGAATACATGTGTGGCAATACCTGAGTGTGTGGGTGCAGTTGTGTGTTGTCATCCTTTCATGGGAACGTATATTACTGCTTCCCAATGAGGCATCACACATCCCACTGGCCTGTACCCTTGCAATCAGCTAGACTACTCTCTTATCTCACCACTCCATGCAACTGTACCTGTGATGTCACCCAGTATGGATGTCATGTCTGTAGCCACAGTAGCTTAATACACAGCTATCATGCTCTTGAATCAGTACACATGTTTGGAACGTGGGACATTCTCACTGTGATGTGGCAGCTACAAGGTGCATGCTGGTATATTCATACATACCTGTGAGTAGTCCACATTGACATATGGGACACTAACAGCAAACAATGACATCCACCAGCATGTGCAATTAGACCTGAAGGAGGAAAGCAGAACATCATGACTGACATGCAGTTACTGTTGTTACACAAGATATATACTGTTACCAGTACGAAATGCATTGTACACCTGTAGTACATGGTATGTTTGCTGCCTGTCAACAATTGTAAACTACACTTATCTTCCTAGTCTGTTAACCCTGTGCATCAGACCATATGAGCATGCCCCTGCACCAATGGTGTGGATGTCAGGGATGTGGCACAACATCATCATATGCACAGCTTGATTATGTTTGCCATAAACCTAGGCTGCACCATTGGATGACATCATGTGTGTGGGTTAGGGCCTTTGATCTAATAGGGTGTGTGCGGATGTTATGCATGTGTGTGTTGCGGTGCCCTACATATGTTTCTGGTGTGTGCGTGTATGTATGCACACAGTTTCGGCATGTGTCTGGCCTACACAGGGGTATTATTGACAGCTGCAGACTGTACAGGCCAGGTTTTACAGTTCTCAGTGTCTTGACCTGTGCCTGCCAGGGGTTGCACGGGCACTAACAGGCAGAGGTGCAGACTTGGTACTGTCTGATGACACTTGTCCACTAGACCCGTGTCCCTGTTGGGACCATCCGGGGCCACGTGCATGTGGCCTGCTGTGTCATGGTGTGGGCAGCACAGCACCAGCTGCACTGCTGCAGCTACCGCCACTATGGGAGCGGCCATGTGAGGTAGCTCGTTCACGTAGACCTGAAACAGGTGATGTAGCAGGCCTACATCGATGTACCTGATGCCTCACTCCTACCAGATGTTCCAACACAGACATCTCTCGCTCATGGATTGTCATGCCATGGTCATGGACTCCATCCATGTCACCCAATCATCTATCCAAAGCTTCAGCAATCTGCTGTTGAGCATTTACCATTGCCTGGATGTTGTTGTTTAAAGAACGGACAGCAGCCCTCTGACGCCTCTGATCTTCTCTGTTGTGCCATTCAGCACGTGCCTGTGCCTCCATTACAGCCTGAAACATGCGTCTGGTGACACCAGCTGCTGCGCTCTGTCTTGCAGGGGCATGTTGGCCAGACATCCTCCTATGAGCATCACTGGCCACGTGCCTGTGTGGGGCATCAGTCAGTTGGCTGACGACATGGTGTGCAGGCACACCTTCCATAGCCCCCACACTTTCCTGTTCCACACACAAACTGTCCTTCCTTTATGGCCACTGGTGATGGGGTATGTGTAGGCATGAGATCTGTGTGTGGCGATGAGGGGGATATAAGTGGAATGGCAACCAATTTCACAGATTCAGCCCCTGACAACCCTGCCTGTGCCTCAGTCATACGTTCATCATCACTGCTAGAGTCTGTGGGGAAACTAACATCAGATGGACCGCAGGAGGGCAACACACCTACATCACCTGTGAGGGGCAGGCAAGAACTGTACATTACAATCTATTCAACACACACACACACACACACACACACACACACACACACACACACACACACACACACACACACACACACTATGGCACCCAACATGCATGTGATATGACAGAAGGATGGCAACATGCATGTGATACGGCAGACGGCATGCAGAGCAGACAATAATAGTGGTAGTTAACATACATCCCTGGGTTGCCCACAACAGCATGCATGTGTCATAGCAGAAGGCATAAAAATTACACAATTATAGTAGTTAGCATACATCCCTGTGTTACACCAAGTAGACCAGCACAGATTAACAGTACACCTGCCTGATGTGTGGCATATGTCCTTGACAATCACATGTAGTATGACATGATCTGCTGATGTGTGCAATGACATGCATACATGTTTAACACAATGGTGTCCTGTCAAATATACAGTGGGGTAATGGTGTCCCAATGCAGTGTTGTCTGTCCTCCCTACAGATATACTGTATATTTAGCTGATGTACATGCCCATTGCAGGGAATCATGAGGAGTCTCTATTGCTATACAGTGTGAGTTACAGACACAGTTCATAGCCATGACTGTGTTCAGATACAATACATATATACTGTGGAATGTGACCCACTTCACTGAGGTGTATACACAATAAACCATGATGTGGAATGTTTTCTCACAGGTCACTGAAGTGTATACGGATGACACCCCTGCACATCTGCAACCATATTGCTGCTGCCTGGCAACTATGGCCAGACATGGCAAACTCATCAGTGCACCATGTCCCACATGACATCTGTGTACCACACACACACACACACACACACACACACACACACACACACACACACACACACACACACACACACACACACGGGGAGCAAGAATGACATTGATGTCCGACAGCAGCAAGGGGAATGTACTGTATCTGTGTGCTGATGTGGATACTGTACAGGTGACTGCTGTCATGTCATGACACACTCAAGATGTTCAACACATCTTATGTGGTGGATTGATGTCACGCCTACACAAGATATGCACAGGCCTGTAGGATGTCTAGTGTTCCACATCTGCAATTTAACCATTACACAAAGGCCATAGTTGGACCATGTGTAGCCAATGTACGACAGGGTGTACACAAGCACATAATTTCTACTGTGTGTGTTGCTTCATGTCTCTAGACATCCTCCATGGCCATGTGTGTACATGTGTTGGCCAAATGATTGTGACGGGCGTCTATTTAACGTCTGTGTTGTCCCATATGATATACACCCATAGATGTCATATGCTCCACTGACGACAGGTTTATGTAGACAAAGGGTGGTATGTTTGGTATGTGGGATATGTTCTTCAGGATAGTTAGGCAGTATTGCAGCCTGGCCACTAGATGTCATGGACATGTCAAGATAGCCCATCACATTGTGTGACATTCATAGCAGGGCTATGATCCACACCAGTGAATCCTGTGGGCTGGCCGTACTCTAGCTCACTGTGTAGTACTGTTTGTATTCCCCACATGTGTAGTTTTGATCTGTAGTACATGTCCCTACAGTGAACAGCACCTCCACCATTGTATGCACAGCTGTCCACACATCTGGCAATGACAGTTTGTGAGGTTTCATGTCGGTGTTTCACATAGTTTGCAAGTGTTGCACATGGGTAGCCATTGTGATGCATTGCAGGTCTGACCTGTATATTGTGACAGGACCATACATTATGTGTACATGTGGTAAACGGCCACATGGCAGATAGATCTGTGCATTAAGATGCCTGATAAATAATAACAGTCTCACCTGCAACAGGCTGCTGTCACAGCAGAAAGCCAGAGGTACCTAAATAGGAGTAACACAGCAGTATGAGCATTATCCATGCCTGTATGATAGCTACAGGGGGCAATGTGCATGTTAACACATACACCAGTACAATAGACTATACTATGGTGTATGCACATGTGTTCATACACAGAGTAGCATACTATAGTATGCGGCATCTGTGTATACATGCCTTGCATATGATGTTACATTACATATTGTACAGTGACACATGCGACTATATGAAATATAGTTGGTATAGGTGCAGTAGTGACTAACCAGGCAACTCCAAGCTCGGTGGTTAAGAGACACCCACCTCCACAATATCGGCTAAGGCTTGTGGATGTTGTTCTTCAGGTGACCCCAGGTTGGCCAGTAGCTCCTCAGTACGTGTGTGTGGGGGCAGGGTTGGTGGCCCACCACATGTTGCACCTTGTTCCCTGGTGATTGCATTCACATGCTGTTTCGCACATCTAATGAGGTCTGTACAGTGTCTTCGCACCTGCTGGTATGTGCGGTTGTGGCCATCCACATCATTAACCCTCCTGCGAAGTTCCATCCACAGACATCCTGCTGCTGTGCATCCTGTGGCACATGGCTGAACAGGATAGCATGATTGTCATGTAGGTATGGGATGAGGGCCTCATCCTCCAAGCGGGTATAAGGGGGTAGCCTTGCACGCGGCATACCTGGAAGACATAATGATGGAGACAGGTCATAGTAACTCACAGAGACATACAGAACTACAGCTGAACATACATGTGAATTGCATGTATTATGATTAAATAGTTGTCTTTGCAAATCTACATGACACTGACACCACTGACATGCTTGTGTCACACACATGACACTCAATGGTGAGTGGATATTATCACCATATATGTGTGTGTGTGTAACCTGATTACATTGCTCATACTCCATGCAGATACTGTCTTGATGAGGACATGTCTGTTTGCCTGTACTGTTGTTCCTACCTATCAGCACATCACTAGATGTGTTCACATTAATGCAGTTGACCTTCATGCTGTGTACATGTCACATATAAAGACTTACACTGCCTTAATGGACATGATCTTTGACCCTGCAGACTTGCTCAAGGAAGGTTTTACATGTAAGTGTTTTGCCATATACATCTACATGGCACTGTACAGCAATTCAACATCCTGCCATGTATCACCTGTGTTGCACATGTGATACACATGGGGCACTAGCTAGCCAGATGGTATTTGCAGGGATGGATATCAACTATAGCATGTACAGTCAAAGTCAACTAGTAGGCTATATGCCCTGGGCCATGTAGGAATCTAGGATGAAAGGTTACTTAGCTGTAGCCGACAGGCGGGTCTCTGGGGCCAGGTGGAGCAGTGCCACATAACTGATCCACAGGGTTAATGATACATTTACCATGCGGTCATCACATCATGTCTGAGAGGGGGGCGATGTGCAGCTATGCTGGACAGGAATGCATAGTATAGCAGGACTATGTAAAGTGTATGGGACAAGGATCTGTCCAGCATGTGGTGATCCTAGCACTAGGAAAGTGGATGTCCATGATCTATGTGTTTGAGATCAGGATGTGTATGTGTAGCTAGTCCAATATCACTGGGTTGGACATGGATTTATTCAGGGTAGGTATCATGCTGCATAGTGGAGATGGGGAATGTGAAGGCTGGTATAGGCCATCTGAACATGGCCAATACCCCTTAAAGGAAATATGTAATCTGATATGGGTCACTTGAGTGTTGTGTATAGCTAGACAATGATCTCTATATTCATGGATGGCACCCTGTCATGATTAGGGTTGCCACATATGATGACCTGACAGGTGTGGTGACATAACTATCACAGGAAAAACAACTGCCCAGCTGCATCCCTTACACACAGTGTCCATTATGTTGACCGCTGCCTAGGTGGTAGTTCATGGGTACAGGGTTATTAACATAGGGGTGACAATGCAATATGTAGCTGTCAGATTGTGGCCATATGTCACACACCTCACCCACAAAGCCTCATCTGTATGTTGTCCACAACACTCTGAGTCAGCTATTGCTCCTAGGTCATAGTCATTCGCCTACTTCAATAGGCAGATGCCTTCTGTTAGCCTGTGTGGTATGGACTACAATGAGGGGGAGTACAATTAATTAACCCTGTCTTACTGTAGCTGGCACTGGTGTGATGTGCATGTATTATTCAGACACCTGTAGTGTTGGTTCTGCCAGCAGTCCCATTGCAAAACACTCCTGTGACAAAGAAATGTACATCTAGTATACCAAGGGTAGGTGGAACACAGTATGGGTGATGATGTCCTATGACGTGGCAAGGTTATGATATGCAGTGTAAAATCAACCTTACTGTCATCTACATCTGTATTGCTGGCATCAAATAATTTCATCAAGGTTCATGGCCTTTCAGACCAAACTCAGCAGGGTAGTAGTGCAGTACTTCCCATTATCAGTGGTGTCTCCCCCTTTGTGGGTTGTGATACCTGTTGGTGTGCACCTTTCACTGTGTACACAGCCTGACATGAAGCTATGTTTTACATGATGTGTATGTGGAGAGCAACTTGTTTTGCCATGTGTCTATGATATAACCTGGGATTTGGACAGGTCCCATGCAGCCTGGGTGCAACTTGTACTTGCATAGTTGTGGGTACAGGGGCTCTGTAGTGTACATGGATATATGATTGTGTACCTGTTGGGGGGCAGTGTGTTTATGTTATCCAATACCCTATCTAGATTGCTTATTCATGCTCAGCACTTGTTCAGAACTTGTAAGCACTACGTAAGCTACTAATTACTATAGCACTCAATCTTCCTCATTACCTAGGGTAAACAGGTTTTGTACGTACTTTTCTCACTTGGTTAGAGTAAAATATCTCTTGTACTCACTTTCCTCAGTTATCTAGGGGAAATTAGTTTTATATTCAGGCATATCCAAGGGTCAGCTGCCAGTGTTCTCTCCTGTCTATCTGATGAATCTGGACATCTTGAGGCAATGTAGACATTGCCTCATGTACACAGACAACCCTCTCCACCTACCACCCAACACTACAACCTGTGAGAGATGCACTTATCTAGGCAAACTGGAGAAAAAGCTCTCTCCAACCAAGGCTGACCCTGACAGTCATGTGGAGAAGGTAAACATTCACACCACACCACACTCATCACATAGTCTCACTGAATCACTGAATCTACCCCACCATTAACTGGGAAAACTACTCGTGTACGAACTCATTAGCTCAATGCTTTCTGGAATTCATAAACACCAATGCCCTGGATCAACTTATCCACAAGCCCACCAGGGGCAACAGTATCCTAGACCTTGGCATTACCAACATGAGTGACCGGTGTTTCATACCTGAAGTCAACTCCTCGTTGGTCAGATCTGACCATAAGCTGAATACCCTTGATAACCACATCCCGCTCCCACCCCCTATTATTGGAACCACAGTATAATATGTCTACAAAGCAACTTCATGCTTCTTAAGACAGATGTGGTGAACTTCATGACATCCATGCAGATGGACAATACAGTTACAACTGCTGAATCCTACACAAATGCACTCTATAAGCACTTACATGAGTGCATGGATCGTGCTATCCCAAACAGAACCAAGACACTATACTCCTAATTAGGGAAGCCAATCTGGTGGTCCCCTGCCATAAACAAACTGTACAACAGAAGGAAGACATTGCTGCAAAATAGAGTACAATCCCATGCATGGTGGAGCTCTCTGGTCAGCCTCAGTAAGAAGGTGAGATCCCTTATAAGATCCTCCAAAGCTAGCTATGGAAACAAAACCGCCACTAATTCCAATGCCAACCACAAGGCATTCTATATCTATGTCAAATATCTCAATGTCAACACCCAGATCTGCTCTGAGTTACAGCACAAAGGCACAAACATTACAGAACCAACTGATATTGCCAACATCCTGGCAGATAGGTTCAGAGCTACCTTTCCCCCTCTCACCCCCTAAAGGGCCCATATCTATACAGGAAGAGTGCAGAGTCCCTGCAATCACAACTACACAGGTAAAAGCTGCACACTCTAAAGCCAATATCACAGCATCCATGGGACTGGACAACATCTCAGGCTGTGTTTTACATGTACTTCAGAATGTACTGGCTCTCCACCTATGCACTATGTTCAATAATAGCCTCGCATCAGGCTTTCTGCCCCCTGAATGGCACACAGGAAGAGTTATACCACTCCACAAAGGTGGGCCACAACGGACCACCGGACCTATTGCCCTATAGGCCTGACTAGCCTGGTCTGCAAGGCTATGGAGCACATCATCATGGATCTCAATCACAGAAACATTGGGTACCTCCAAACCTTTGACCCCTCCCAGTTTGGCTTTGTTAAGGGCAGACCATGCCTCCTAAACCTGGTGGACTTCTTAGAGACAGTTACCAAGGCATTAGATGAGGGTAAGGAGGTCCACACAGCCTTCCTTCATCTCTCAAAGGCTTTCAACACCATTCCCCAATCTGGTATTATTGACATACCCATCCACTTGAATGTTAACCCCTACATCATGTGATGCTTTGCAAAGTGGCTCACAGACAGAACCCATACAGTGGGAGTTGCATACCCTAGGTCCAATTGTATGCCACTTACAAGTAGCGTCCCCCAGGGCTCAGTCCTAGGGCCCCTCATGTTCGGTATATACTTCTCTGATGTACAAGCAAGTAAAGGAGGACTTTGGCTGAAAAAATTTGCAGACGACAGCAAACTAGGGGCCATAATTGTTTCCCCAGCTGATACAGACACCCTCCGGAAGTGTCGCACTGAGACAGATACCTGGTGTCAATATTATGGCCTCAAGCTGAATGCCAAAAAGTCCATAGTCATCACCTTTGGATATAACAAATTATCCATGGACTACGACATAGGTGCTAGCCCCCTACAAACAGAAAAGGTAATAAGGGATCTGGGAATCCCAGTAGATAGCAGTCTCTCCTTCGATACCCATAATGACAAGGTGGTTAGAATATCCTTCTACATGGTCCCCTAATCTCTAATTGGTTCACATCCAGAACAAAGGAGGCCATCTACTCATGACTTATTAGACCCATTAAAGGATACAACACCTCATTTGGGATGTACCTTACAAGACAACTGCAACAGCTTGGAAGACCACAACAGTACCACACCAAGAGTATTACTGTTCTCAAACAGATGACCTATGCAGCCCAACCTAAGAAACTCCAGCTGTACTCAGTTGCATACCGCATACTCACAGGTGATCTCTGCTTGACGTACAAGGCACATGTCCAACCCAGTATTACTGGATATGCTCCACCTAAACAGAAGCCCCTGAGAGCCACATACTCTAGGGATATACACCTAACCACAACGATGACTAGGACATGCTAGATGGATAGATCCCTGACCCAGAGACTCCCCATGCTTTGGAACATGATTCCAATGCACATCCGGCAGGGGCCCTCACTAGCACTCTTCAAGGGACACCTTGATGGGTGGATGGGAGACAGACATGTACCCCAGGGATCACTGCAGTGGCTCTGCTGGACAAAGGCACAGGGAACTAATGGTTCTGCCATTCAGAGGTACAGGGAACTAAACTAAGGGGGTGGTGAAAGTCAACACACTCTAGCTAGGCTTATAAATTCCCTTGGGCAGACAGCCTAGTACCTACCTTTGCACTTATTACATGTCTTATGTGCATGGATAGTTAACTAGCTCTTCCATTTTACTTTGCTATCATGCTGATAAACTGTCGGGTGACTACAAGTCATATCATATACATCCTGTTATTGTGTATTGTAAATGCCAATAGACATAACTAATGTTTGCCTAACATAACAGTAATGCTATGTAACTTGTAATACATATCTGCCTACAATACTGTACATTTATTGGCACAATATCCCACTGTGAAAATCATAATTGTACAGTGGGCCAACCTTCGACATGTTATTCTCAGTAATACACCCATACATATGCCTACTGTTACAATATATCAACATATGCTATCCCCTGTTATAACACAAACTTGTTGGACCAGCCCTGCCACTGACAGCGGCTGGTGAGGAATATGTGGGTTCAAACCCCTTATATAGCATCCCTTATGGTGTAAGCAGTGTTTGCCGTGTGACTTACAGCAGTACACACATAAATACTACAAGCATTACTATGCTCAACAATACATCACTACAAGATAACTGTTTCCAATATATGGATTGCGTGCACTTTAAATATTACAGAACAGCTACTACATACACAGACATACTGAGTGTTCTACATACCTTATTAGCAACCCAAGGTGTCGTTGACTGTTAATTCAATCCTTTTCAGTTTGTGTTTCAATCTTCTTTGTAATGTTCTGCTGGTATATACAGATGGTTTGAATGTGTGATAAGCCATCCTTTTATAGTTAAATATCCGTAACATGTGCTATCCTGACCACCAATTGGTGTTCCAAAGTAGTTAATTACATGCACATCAGCTGTGCAGCTACTCCATTAGCCAACACCATGGCAAACGTGGTGTATAATTGAGTACTCAACTTGGTCATTGTCCGTTTGCCTTACTTTCAAGAAAGACGGCCTGGATGTGTTGTTTGTGATGTATTTCAACAGCTATATGGAGACAGATAGAGATATATTAGCTTCATGACTCCCGTGGATTGTGTGTAATGGCTAAAAGATGTTGTTCTACATGTGAGTACTGCTGTTATATTTCAGAACATTGCTATTATGCAGGGTTCATAAGTTCATAGGTTGATACTAGGCTATCTGCCCTAGGGCATTTATAAGCCTAGCCAGAGTATGTTTGGCTTCGCCCTTTTAGATTAGTTGACTGTGCCTCTGTATAGTAGGTCACAGAAGGTAGCCCTTTTAAGGTTTGTTTACTGTACCTCTGTCAAGCAGCGACACAGAAGAGATCCCATGGGTAAACTTACGATCTCCCATCCATTCATCAAGATTTCTCTTGGAGAGGGTCAGTGAGGGGCTCTGCCTGACATGGGCTGGGATTTTGTTCCAGTTAGGGGAGCCTCTGGGATATGAATCTGTCCCTCCAGCATGTCCTATTTATTTCTGTGCTGGGGTTCAGGTCCCTGGAGTGTGTAGCTCTAAGGGATTTAGATTTCCTGAGGTGAAGCATGTCCATTAATTCTGGGTTGGACATGGCTTTATACGTCAGACACAGATCACCTCTGAGTAGGCGGTAAGCAACTGAGTAGAGCTGGAGTTTCTTTAGCCGAACTGCATAGGGCATCTGTTTGAGCCCCTTGACCCTCATGGTGAGATACTTTTGGGGTCTTTCCAGTTGCTGAAGGTGTCGGGTAAGATACATCCCAAACGGGGCATTGTGCTCAATTATGGGCCAGATAAGTGATGAGTAGAGGGGCACAATGACCTCTCTTGATTTAGATGTGAACCCTTTCATGATAAGGTGGGCTATATAGAAGGTCTTTCTAACCACTTTGGCAATGTGATTATCAAAGGAGAGATTCCTATCTACTTGGGTCCCCAAGTCCCTAATTACTTCTTCCGTACTTAATGGATTACCACCTATGTGGTAATTTGTGGGCACTTTGTTTTTTCTAAAGGGGATGACTTTTTGGCATTTAGCTTTAGGCCATGGCTCTGGCACCAGTTATCCGTCTCTGTGAGACCCTTTTGGAGGATGCTTGTGTCAGTCGGAGAGTCGATTATAGCTCCCAGTTTGCAGTCATCTGTGAACTTGGTCAGCCATAGTCCACCCATGTTAGCCTGTACCTCGGAGAAATATATACCGAACAAGCGAGGTCCCAGAACTGAGCATTGTGGGACACCACTTGTAACTGGTTTAGAGTCTGACATGGCACCTGCTATTCTGACCATGTGGGTTCTATCGCTGAGCCAGTTTGTAACCCATCTTGTGACATAGGGGTTGATATTTAAGCTGGTGAGCTTATTTATGATGCCCGAGTGGGGTATTGTGCCAAAGGCCTTGGCAAGGTCCAGGTAGTCTGTGTGGACTAACTTCCCTTCATCTATGGCTTTGGTAACTGTTTCAAAGAAGTCAACCAGGTTCAAGAGGCAAGATCTGCCCTTATCGAAGCCAAATTGGGTAGGATCCAGTGTCTGGAGGTTTCCAATGTCTTTGTTTATGATTTCCATGATGATACGTTCCATAGCTTTCCAGACCAGGCTAGTCAGGCTTATAGGGCGATAGTTTCTGGGGGTCTGTTGTGGCACCACCTTTGTGGAGTGGAACCACTGTTGCTGTATGCCATTCCTTGGGAACATATCCTGTAGTAAGGCTGAGACTGAACAGTGACTTTATATGAGGGTTTAGTTCTTCTTGGAGCTCATGTGAGATGCAGCCCAGGACACCAACTGGTCCCATTGATGCTGTGTTTTTAGCTTTGGAGAGGGCAGCTCTCATTTGTGCATCTGTGATCTCAGGAACACTACACTCTGTTGGGATAGACATTTGCTCTTTTGGGGGGAAGGGGGGGAGTTTGCACTGAACCTTTCTGCCAGGATGTTGGCAATGTCTGTGAGTTCAGTGAATTTTTTGTCATTTTGCACTAACTCAGAGCATATCTGGGAGTTGCCTCCCAGGTTTCTGATATAACTAAAGAAGGCCTTGTTATTATCTTTAGTGTCTTGTGCAATTTTTCTTTCAAAGCTGGCCTTAGAAGATTATATATGGGATTGTAGTTTCTTGCTAGTACTGATCAGTGACGCCGTCCCTTTTTGGGATTTTGCTCTGTCATGTAGTAGCTTTCTCCTTCTGTTGTACAGCTTATTTATGGCCGGGGTCCACCAGACAGGTCTCCTGCCTTTGGAGGAGTGAGTCTTGGTTTTATTTGGGATAGCATGCTCCATGCATTCCTGTAGGTGTCCATAGAATGCTTTTGTAAAGTATTCTGCATTTTGGGCATTGTCCACTGGCCGGGCTTTGAAGGATTCCACCTCAGTTTTGAGAAGTGTGAAGTTTGCTTTTGAGAAGTTCTTCACCGTGGTTTCCTTGGCTAGGGTTGGGGACGGAATATGGATGTCCAGTGAGATTTGTTTATGGTCTGATCTTACCAATGAGGGTTATACCTCTCGTGTAGAACATAGAGACCCCATGTTGGTGATGACCAGATCCAGTATGTTTTCCCCTCTTGTGGGAGTGGTGACCAGTTTTTCCATAGCATTTGAGTTTATAAATTCTAGGAACCGTTGGGTGAGGGTGTTTGGGCTTCAGTAGTTTTCCCAATCGATGTTTGGGTAGTTGAAGTCACCCAATATAATAGTGTTTGGAGAGACCTTCATATTCTCCAGTGTTCTCAGGAAAGCCGAGTGAGGTTCCTGTGTTTGGGAGGGTGGTCTGTAGCAGGCTACAAACTGAAAGGCAATTTTGCCCACTGTTAGTTGCACATGGATGGTCTCCAAAGCTTCCTGTAGGGCCACTAGCCTGGAGGTGTGGGTATCTTTGATAAATATGGATACTCCCCCTCCTTTTGTGGTTCGGTCCGAGTTTTGGGGCCAGAAAGCATGCTATGAAGTATAGCCTGGTAGTGCTGGGGTGCTCTCGGGAGCCTTGAACCAGGTTTCTGTTACTGCACAGATATCGATATTCTGCATACTGAGGAGAGTCTCGAGTGCATGCATCTTGAGGTATAGACTTCTGGCATTGAGCAGCATTTCCCTTAGTTTTTTTTCTTTGTGTTGTCTGTGGGGGTGGGTTTGTCTTTTGAGCCTTGCCTAAAAAAGGCACTATGGGGGAGGCAAGAGCCTTAGCCAGTATTCGAAAATCCAGGGGTGACAGGCACAAGCCATCCCTAGTGAAGCAACGTGGCTTGTCGAGCATGTCATCTCAGGCTGACAGATACTGGATCCCCTTTGAATGACACCAATACTTTAGCCAATTGTTAAAATTTATCATTTTGTCTTTATACTGTGGCATCATTCTTGGTGAGGGTAAGATGCTACTCAAGGTCAAGGTCATACCGGCCTGGGCTACATGATCAATGAGCTCCTGTACATCTTTTTTCATGTAGTCCAGAGAGGCACATCTCAGGTTATTCACACCAGCATGGACAATGACGGAGTCATACTTGTAATTGCTTTGGAGTGACCTGAGTGCTTGTGTTATGTGGCGGATCCTGGCACCCGACAGCCAGCTTACAGTGACCTTCTCCTTGTTCAGTCTGGTGAGTGGGACGTCAGTATGTCTGACAATAGAGTCACCTATTACAAGTGTATTAGGTGTGTTGTTTAGCCTTAAGGGCTGTGACTGTGTGGCACACTGACTTTGTGAGCTATGTGCTATGTGGATATTGTTTTATGGTAGGTGTTGCTTGGATGTCTGCTTTGGAGGTCTCTGCTGCTTAGGCAGATTTTTATTTAGAGCCTCCGAGTATGTTTTTGTGTGTTTATGTGTTTGCTTTGCTGATGCGATAGGTCTATGTGAGACTGGATTTGTGGTGTGTGTGGTTACCTTCTCCTCCTGACAGGCTGTGCCAGTACTGGGTTGAGAGAGCGTAGCCTCCAGTTTGGCTATATAGTTGCATCTCTCACATATATTTGAGCTTGTTGGGAGGAGGAGAGGGTGGTCTGTATATATAAGGCAGTTGTAACATTGCCTCAGGATTCCCAGATTCACCAGCTGGACTGGAGAGTAAACTCGAAACTGACCTATGGACATGCCTGAATAATATAGGGAACTACTTATTGACTGATCAGAAAGAACCAATAGGGAGCAAGCGCTTTGAAGGAGTAAAAAAGGATGTAGTGCTTTAGTTTGTGTTTACCTATGAGATTACTTATACGAGCAAGTGCAGGGCTTTAGAATGGGAATAGAGTGTTTAATTTGAGATTTAGAGCAGTTCTAAGGGAAAAAGTGAAGAGTAGACTTTGTGGAGCTGGAAATAGTTTAAGCTTGTTTAAGCGGCGCTACCCGACGCTGCTCTGTGCGCAAGACCTTACTAAAAGAGGGCTGCAGGGTTTTAAGAGAGAGAGATCAAGGGGTTTAGAATTGACCCAAAATGGCTAATAAAACTATAGCTTCAAGGCAGTAACCACTCCTACAGGGACAGGCAGGCTGTTCAGTGTTAACCACTGACACTTGTGAACACAGAGACTTCCCTTTAGTCCAAGCAAGCACTGGCCTCCAAGATACTTAAAAACAGTTCAGAACAGCAAATCTGTAACTGAACTTTCTTAAATTTCAGAAAGTGGGAAAAAAAGCAAGATTTTTTTTTGTTTTTTTCTTAATTTGTTTTAGTTTAAAGGAAGCAGAGATACACTATTAGCAAAATATTCACAACAGTGCAATAAATGACCCACACTTGAGTGCTAGGCCAAAGTCAGGTAAAGTGCAAATTTTAAGAGAATAAAATTATTTTAAATTAAGTGCAACACAGGAAATGCAGTAAACAGGCTCTAGATGTGTTCTAAATACTGTTTCTAATACAGATATAAACTTTAGCAAGCTGGAAACTGAAAAGTACTGAAAAGCAGTAATTCTTAACAAAAAAGCAGAAGAAAATACTTAAAATCTCAAAAGTGGCTCATTTCTCCTCTCAGCATTTTCTCCCCTTGGTAGGTGCTTCAGCAACAACTAATAAGCCTGGAAAGATGCCAAAACCATGAGGCAGCAGGGTTTTAAGAGATAGAGATCAAGGAGTTTAGAATTGACCCAAAATGGCCAATAAAACTACAGCTTCTAGGTAGTAACCACTCATACAGGGACAGGCAGGCTGGTCAGTGTTAACCACTGCCACTGGTGAACACAGAGGCTTCCCTTTAGTCCAAGCAAGCACTGGCCTCCAGGAAACTTACAAACAGTTCAGAACAGCAAATCTGTAACTGAACTTTCTTAAATTTCAGAAAGTGGGAAAAAAGCAAGATTTTTTTTTTCTTTTTTGTTTTAGTTTAAAGGTAGCAGCAATACACAAGTAGCAAAATAATCACAACAGTGCAATAAATGACCACACTTGAGTGCTAGGCCAAAGTCAGGTAAAATGGAGTTTTAAGAGAAAAAAAACGATTTTAAATTAAGTGCAACACAGGAAATGCAGTAAGCAGGCTCTAGTTGTGTTCTAAATACTGTTTCTAATACAGATATAAACTTTAGGAAGCTGGAAAACACCGAAAAGCAGTAATTCTTAACAAAAAAGCAGAAGAAAATACTTAAAATCTCAAAAGTGGCTCATTTCTCCTCTCAGTGTTTTTTTTCCCTTGGTAGGTGCTTCAGCAACAACTAATAAGCCTGGAAATATGCCAAAACCACGAGGCAGCAGGGTTTTAAGAGATAGAGATCAAGGAGTTTAGAATTGACCCAAAATGGCCAATAAAACTACAGCTTCTAGGCAGTAACCACTCCTACAGGGACAGGCAGGCTGTTCAGTGTTAACCACTGCCACTGGTGAACACAGAGGCTTCCCTTTAGTCCAAGCAAGCACTGGCCTCCAAGAAACTTACAAACAGTTCAGAACAGCAAATCTATAACTGAACTTTCTTAAATTTCAGAAAGTAGGAAAAAAGCAAGATTTTTTTTTTGTTTTAGTTTAAAGGTAGCAGCGATACACAAGTAGCAAAATAATCACAACAGTGAAATAAATGACCCCAAACTTGAGTGCTAGGCCAAAGTCAGGTAAAATGCAGTTTTAAGAGAAAAAAAACAATTTTAAATTAAGTGCAACACAGGAAATGCAGTAAACAGGCTCTATATGTGTTCTAAATACTGTTTCTAATACAGATATAAACTTTAGCAAGCTGGAAACCGCCGAAACGTAGGTGGCAAAGCAGTAATTCTTAACAAAAAAGCAGAAGAAAATACTTAAAATCTCAAAAGTGGCTCCTTTCTCCTCTCAGCGTTTTCTCCCATTGGTAGGTGCTTCAGCAACAACTAACAAGCCTGGAAAGATGCCAAAACAATGAGGCAGCAGGGTTTTAAGAGCTAGAGATCAAGGAGTTTAGAATTGACCCAAAATGCCCAATAAAACTACATCTTCTAGGCAGTAACCACTCCTACAGCAACAGGCAGGCTGTTCAGTGTTAACCACTGCCACTGGTGAACACAGAGACTTCCCTTTAGTCCAAGCAAGCACTGGCCTCCAAGAAAATTACAAACAGTTCAGAACAGCAAATCTGTAACTGAACTTTCTTAAATTTCAGAAAGTGGGAAAAAAGCAAGATTTGTTTTTTCTTTTTTTGTTTTAATCACAAAAAAAGACACTAAACAAACTCAGGCAGCAAACTGATACAAAAGGAAAACGTCTCTTTCAAGTGAAGTGCTAGAATTAAGCTGAAGCACTAATGGAAAAGTTTTTAACGCTTTATTTTACATCCGTTTTAATGACACTTCTTCAGAATGACAAATGAGAATACAAAAAGACCCAGGATACCCTGCTTTTTATACAAGTACTAATTAAAATATCTTAATAGATTAATTAATCTCTTATTCAATTAAAACAGCTTCAAAATGTTGGAAATGGATAATTCTTATCTTAAGCACTGTTTGTCACTTAATATTGTACCAAAAGGCCTCAGGGTATGCAAGTACCCCAACAATGTAATTGATGGCAGTGATTTTCATACAGATTTGATTACGGCTTTTGATAAATGTGGTATGGATGTGATGAGGGCTATAATTAAAAACAATGATACTGAAATAGAAAGACTGTTAGTCAGGATAGAACAACTGAATCACAGCATTACTTCTGACTTAGTTTATACTATAGAAGATGGAAAATCTAAATACTTTAATATTTTGAAAAATGTGGAAGATAAATGTATTGAGGTTCAAAATAGGAAATTTAATAAAATCGAAAGGGACCTTCATGAATATAAGACCAATATTCATTATCCCAAACCGAAAGCCAGAGGTAGGAATTTTGCTAATTATCAAACAGATATTCAGGATAAGGATGAGGTATTCCTAAGTGAAGAGAATTTTGACAGGGAATTCCCTCCTTTAAGAAGATCTGAAAGGCTTAGGTCTAAAAACAATGTAGACTCATATTCAAAAAACTACCAGGGGAACAAAAGGAGACCTCAAATGAGGAATCCAGTAAAATGGAACTGACCAACCAGATTGAAAACACAGGTTTTAGATGGATATGTGGTGATTTTTTCTATTTACAATTTTTCTACTTTACCAATTAACAAAGTTATATTTAGTTTGTTCTCCAAAGGTTTTGGTTGTGTACCTAACAAAAAACCAATATGGTCAACTTATTAATTGACTTGAAACTATTTATTAGGAATAAGAACCTTGAATTGATGTTTCATGACATAAATATACATAACCCTAACAACACCCTTAGGCGTGAGTACATTTAACCCCCCAGTTCACCCCCAACTTAAAAATCTTGAGAACGTCCTGGAATACAACTTTAGACAGCAACTTTCACATAATTATGTAAATTATAACTTAACAATGGAAAAAAGAAGTTGCTGGATGATATTAGTAGGGACAAGTCTCTTGGTGATGAAACCAGACAAAGGAGGGGGTGGTAATTTTGGATCAAATATCCTGAAGGAAAATTTTGTAATTCTCAATAACTCAGATAAATATGTTAGAATTTCTATCAATGAAATCAACATATCATATAAAAAGATTTACCTATTATTAAATGATATGGTTATGGAAGGCCTCATTGATCTAGACACTTACAGATATTTACACGTTGACAAACCTAGGGTGCCTGTTATTTTTGGTATACCGAAAATTCACAAAGATGCCAATGATCCTCCTCTAAGAGCTATAGTGGCAGCAGAAAGTTCGGTAACAGTATCCTTGGCTAAATACGTGGATATTAAGATCAAGAAATTAGTGTCTGATAAACAGAACATACTTAAAGATTCGTGGGACCTTCTCAAAAGATTAGACCATTCCATGTGTTCCGCTGATCTTTCTTTTGGAACAATGGATGTGGTGGATCTTTTCACAAGTATTCTCCACGAGATCGGCTTGGAATGGTTTGAAGAAATGCTTGTTGGTTTTAATGGGCTTACCAACAATGAATTTAGGACAGTGCTAGTCCTTATGGAAATTGTATTAAAAAATAACTTCATTTATTTTGCAGGAGAATACTACAAACAGGTTAGGGGCGTAGCTATGGGTGCCTTTACACTTATGCGAATGTTATTATGGCATACTGGGAGAATAACTTTTTGTTGAATTCCATCTACAAAGAAAAAATGGTTACTTTATGGCAGATTTCTAGATGATCTCTGCTTTTTGTGGAAAGGTGATGTAGGTTCTTTTGTTGACATGGTTAAATGTTTAAATGAAACAACGTCCTTCTTGAAATTTACTTTTAAGTTTGACAGGAATACTCTGAATTATTTAGACATTACCATTACCAAAAAAGACAACCATTTTGTATCTAAGATATACAGAAAGGAGACTTTCTCAAATTCTTACCTCCATTTTACTAGCTCACACCCATTTTTAAAAAAAGAGCAGTATTAAAAGGGCAGTTAGTTAGAACTAGTAGAATGTTTTCTGAAGATGAAGTTTTTACAAGGAATGTAAGTGTTTAAGACAACAGTTTCAAAGAGGTTACCCTAACAAGCTCTTAGATGAAGTTTATGATGAAGTTTGCTTGTGTAGAAATTCTAGATTCGCCCCTATTTTAGGGACGGGAGGTACACTAGGGAACCCACCAAGTAGACTACAAGATGGTGACAAATACACTAACAGTATGGTTATTACCTTTGATGGACAAACAACATCCATCAGGAAAATTGTTGAAAAGGAATGGGAAAACTTTTTGAAATTCTCTGACTTGCATAATATTTTTTTTGACAAACCAAAACTTGTGTATAGAAAAGGGAAAACCATAAAAAATTATTTAGAATGTGGTGACACTGATGTTAAGGCTATTACATCTACCAACAAGAAGGGTCTGTTTGGATGTGGTGCATGCAAATACTGTGCAAATCTTTTAGTTGGAGAGAGTTATCATCTTAAGGCAAGGGACAGGAGATTGGTACTTAACTCCTTTGTTAATTGTAATACCAATGGAATAATTTATTTGGCAGTATGTATGACATGTGACTCATTCTACATAGGCAAGAGTGAAAGGAAGCTCAAACAACGTATTTATGAGCATTTGTATGACATTAGAACAGCAAGGGAAAGTAATGCACTTTACAAACACTCTTGCCTTATTGTACTAGAGCTAAATACAGATTTTTTTTTTGTGTTGGAAGTTGTACAAGTTGATCCTAGGGGTGGCATGTGGGAGACCAGGGTTGAATATCGAGAACTGTTCTGGCAAATAGTGCTAGAATCAACTAAACCCCCAGGTCTTAACGACATGGTTTCCATAGCACCCATTCTAAAATTGAGAGCAGCCAAACTTTGATAATGACATCAAAATCATCAATAACTTATTCATTATCTACCATTTTTTATTTATTATTCATGTTTTATAATATTTTAGGTTAAAATATGTTGATTGTGCTGATACATATTCACTATGGTAATTTTAAGAAGAATACAAGCATTGTTTGCTACATAGTTTTGACACTGAATTTTTGGATTTATTTTAAAGTGCATTTTGAAGCTGTTTTAATTGAACAAGAGATTAATGTATTAAGATATTTTAATTAGTACTTGTATAAAAAGCAGGGTATCCTGGGTCTTTTTGTATTCTCATTTGTCATTCCGAAGAAGTGTGGACAAAAACGGATGTAAAATAAAGCGTTAAAAACTTTTCCATTAGTGCTTCAGCTTAATTCTGGCACTTCACTTGAAAGAGACGTTTTCCTGTGGTATCAGTTTGCTGCCTGAGTTCGTTTAGTGTCTTTTTTTGTGATTATCAGTTGATTTGGACACTTTCCTGTACTTGTTTATCTTTTTTGTTTTAGTTTAAAGGTAGCAGAGATACAAAAGTAGCAAAATAATCACAACAGTTTGTCCCTGATACTTCTGCAGATGTTTCAGTCTGGCAACAATGTTTGGGCAGTTCAAGGCTGTATGGCTATGCATGAATTGTTAGGTAGTTTACAGTGTGCTCACCAGGCATCCTTGATTTGGTGTACATGTGTATCATACTGTGTTGTTAATCAGTAATTGGTAACACTTCCCGGTGTACACACAACCCTCTGAAACAGGATTAGTGCAAATAAACTCTGTAACATCAGCAGCTGTTCCATTGTATAACAGCAACTATTTCACATAGGGTCATGTTAGTATGTCTCTGACAAGGTATGTTAAGGCTTCTGCAGATGCCATATAGTGAGTGAATGATTTGTGATGTTATTACACTTTGTATTGTAATTTGTTTGGGTGTGGGGGTGATGTTGGTAGGTGTACATAGCAGATGCAGGTGTGCAAGAACTGCTTTTATACATAATCGATATGTGCATGAGAGTTCCTTCCCTATTTGAACACCTATCCTTTAGTGGACTAATGCTATGGTAAATGCAGGCTGATTCATTAAGGCACTGCTAATTGGTTCTTGTATAGCATGCAGGTAATGTTAGTCCTTGATTCCTTTCGGCAATACATCAAAATGTAATAAAGTGTTGCTACATGAAAGCTGTGTATTTCATTCATAGGTATTTGCAGTCACTGGAGTTGTGTTGGACTGACCCTCTTTGGCTAGGGTTGCCACCTTTTCAATTGGCCATAGTGGGACATTTTTGGGACACACATTAAATTTTACAGGCCGACACAAACCCACGGTCAGTACAAGGGATAGAACTTTCCTTTTTTGCCTAAATATAAGCTTATTCTTGTAGCTGTTTAGTTGCTTATCCTGTTTCTTGTAACATGTAGGTATTTTAGATGCAGAAAGAACTATTGTATGCAACTATTACATTACATACCGGACATAATTATGTCCTACAATCTCAGGACATTTGCCACGTTTAATATTTTTGGTTAGAACACAACCGCCCAAAGAGGGACTGTCCCTCGCAAAGTGGGACAGGTGGTAACCCTATCATTGGCTCATGTCCATAGCACATATTTGTAATAGTGTATAGGCATATACTCTCCATATCCTTTGTTCATAAAGTTTGGTCATGGCGGAATGTGTGATTGCTATGGTCCATGTTATACACATATATGAACACTTCAACC
The DNA here is from genome assembly GCF_019279795.1 of Protopterus annectens. Taxonomy (NCBI): domain Eukaryota; kingdom Metazoa; phylum Chordata; order Ceratodontiformes; family Protopteridae; genus Protopterus; species Protopterus annectens. The sequence continues at coordinate 144,381,561 of NC_056736.1, read as the reverse complement.
GCTGTATATGGGACACCTATGGAATCCCAAATCAACACAATTCCAATGCCCACAGTACCGGGCTCAGACTCCCATACCCCACATTACTGACAGCGACAGTAACTCGCAAAAGTAACACAAACATGGAGCGCACACACTCACACACAGGCACACTGCTCCCACCACATCCAAACAAACCATCCTACACTATATATGAGCAGGTGGGAAATTCCCCCTACACCCCCCCATGTGGGTGTCTTTGCCCCCACACCCCCCTACTTTAATATTCGACCTCCTAGATCGCACAAACAGATGCACAAAGCAAACAGATGCACAAAGCAAACCCACAGCCACACCTTTCAGTACACCAGGAACAAACACCACACTCAGAACACACACTTACACACACTACAGCCCTCAGAAACACACTTACACATAGTAACCTACCTGAACTGCAACACCAAAAGCACTGACTAAATGTCCCTTAACATCGGGATTTTAAACCTTGTGCTTCTGGTGTTTCGGTACTGTGGACTTTCAGACTTTAAGCCTTGTGATTATGCACATTGGTATGTCGAGCAGTCGGTATGTGGTAGGTATCCCATTTATATGTACCTCCATGGTAATGGAGATGTTGTTAACCTATCTATATATCTACATATATATGTATATCCCCATATATCAACATATCTCTCTCTCTCTCGCTCTCTATATATATATATATATATATATATATATATATATATATATATATATATATATATATATATATATATATATATATATATATATATATATATATATATATATATATATATATATATATATATATATATATATATATATTATATATATATATATATATATATATATATATATAAATATATATATATATATATATATATATATATATATATATATATATTTATATATACATATTTTATATATATATATATATATATATATATATATATATATATATATAGCATACACCTTTCATTGGGTACATGCCAGTTTGTCCTATTTCCACACATTCCTACTTTTTGTGTTTTAACCTGTCAGTATACACAACTGCCATTTGTACATCTCAGGTAGCTTAGTGGTAGGTAATTGTGAAAATTGTGTACATGATTGCATGTTCTAATCATGGCAGTGGTAATTTTACTTCTCAGAGCAGGCACTGGTAGTGCAAGGGTGATTAACGCACATTCCAGTGGTTGTGTGTTCCAAATGTTTATTATTCTGTGGAATACTACCTATATATGCAAGCTGTGGTTAAGGTATACTATGTAACATGTAAACATCTGAGAAGATTCCTGTCACAGATACTCCCCATTATTTGGAACTACATCCCTGATTACATTATATGAAACCCCTCACTAACACTCCAGGGAATCCTTGCAGAGTGGGTGGGGAACAGTGGATACACCCCAGGGATCCCACAATTGGCTCTGTTCCACAGAGGGACAGTTAGTTAATCAATGAGGTGGCGACAGCAGACACTTTATGGCTATGCTTATGGGTGGCCTTGGTCAGTTAGGCATGTACCTACCTATGTATCTATGAACCTATACATACAGTATGGACACATGCTGATAGCTTAATTTACTGTTCAGGTATTGACTTACCTTGTGCCAATGACAGTTGTGTATACAATAGCTAAGGGGTACCTATGTAGGATGCACACAGTAGACCACCAATACATGACAATTTACAGGTGGTTGTGTGTGTGTGCCATCCATGTTTGCTGTGTGTGCAGGTGGAGAAGGGTGTCAGTATGTGTGCTATATGTTCCCTCTTTGCCAAGGCATGGGCATACTGGCACATCTCCGGCTGCCTACTGGGGCTGGCACAAGGTGTTCATGTTCTAAGTCCCTCTTTGCCTGTGGGGCCCTTGGCAATGGTGGTGGGCTGTGAGGGTCTTCACCATTCTGTCCCTGCTGCAGCTGTTTCCGCAGGATCATATTGTGTAGCATGGCACATACCATGAAGATGTGGGCACACGTGCCAGGAGAGTACTGCAAGGCTCCACCAGATATGTCCAAGCAACGGATCCATGATTTTAGCATCCCAAACACGCGCTCTATGATGATTCTGGTTTCTGCATCTGCCTCATTATGGCATTCTGTGTGTGCATTTCTGATGGGAGTCATCATCCACGGTTCCAGTGCATAGCCAGCATCCCCTACCAGGTGGCCATATTGGATGTCCCCCCTCGCAAATACCTGATACAGCTGTGAGGCATGCCAGATGTGGGAGTCGTGATAGCTTCCAGCGCTGGAAGCACACACATCCATGATAATGCCTTGGGCATTGCACATGACCTGGCAGTTGATGGAGGGGTATCCCTTGCGGTTTATGTACCACCTACCCTGCTCACCAGCTGGTGTCTTGGTGTGTATGTGCATGCAGTGCATTGCTCCCAGTACCTCCGGGTAGTCTGCCACATGGTGGAAGAGATGCATATTGCTGGCCAACTCCTCCTGCATTCGGGGGAAGTATATGTGCTCATTGGCATGTGGTAACATGGCATCCAGGAAGTGGTGGAGTACCCTAGATGCTGATGCCTGTGAGATCCCCATGATATCCCCAGTTGTCCTTTGAAAGGTACCTGTGGCTAGTATTCTCAAGCTTACACATACCTTCGTGTCCACTGGGATGGGTTCCCTTCTGTTATTTCTGGCTCTGAGGCATGGCCGGCACAACTTAACAAGTTGCTGTATGGTGTCCCTGTCCACTCTGTAACACTCTATTATCTCCAGATCATGTAGTCCCTGGTAGGTTTCCTTGGGTCTGAACACTTTTCTCCTCCTCCGGTGCCTGAGATGGTTGTCAGCATCATCCTCCATACCACCGTCAGTGTCCACCACATGCTGGTGAATCAAAGCTATGGCAGCCCATAACATGTACGTATTAAAAGTTCCCTGTCTGTATACACCAATGGTGCAGAGTGTCTGGGAATACACAAGTGTGTGTGTGGGGCTTTCACACCTTATACTATTGTGCAATGGATGATGTTCGTGTAATTGGGTGTGTATGTGCAATTCTAGCTGCAGGGTGTCTTAATTATGGGTTTTACAGCAGGTACTGCTATTGTGGGGCCTTTGGTGTTGACTTATGCTTGGCTGCCATGATTCACCTATTGCCCTTTACTTCACTTTTCAACCCAACTCCCCTCCCATTGTCAGGCATGCATCCAGCTGCCTGCTTTCTTGTTTTGTACTTTCACAACCCAGGATTGTGTTGCAAAATGTGTTATGTACCTGATTTGCTGCAAGTTTGCTTTGGTCTGCTGTGACAGTTCTCTTTTCTTTGCAGTACGGCATCGCCCCTTTCTTGTTTTGGGGGTAGCTGCTAGCAGCCTTGTTAACTGTTGTCAATGGCCCACCGTAAGTTCCTAGGTGTTAATTAATCATTTGTACTCCAATTACCATGCTGCAGTATTTCCTTATTGTCTTCCCATATCCTTCCTGTTTCAGCTATGGTGCGCACCGCACACAGTCATTTACCAGGTTTCGAGAGTGTATTCATTCAAGTTCACATGCACTTTTTGTTACCTTGTGTGCTCTCAGCTAAGCAAAGCTATGGGTACTTCCACACCCCTATCCTGCGGCTTTGCTTAGCAACAGGCAACCTGGATTAGCAATGCTCCAATGTGCTTACAGCTACGGTGGCACACCCCTCTCTTGATGTCACGTTTACCTCCAGGCCACACCTCAGTGTTGTACCGCTATGCTGTGTGGTACATCCTTATGCCGGCGGGGATTTTGCGATTCAGTATTACTTGACTCATTTGCGTGACATTGACTACTAATTCCTAGTTACCGTGCAGAACACTGTCAAAGACCCTAAGCAACCCTTGCGCCATGGTTGTGGTGTAGCATGCATGCCATTGACTATTATGGGGAATTCATGAATTGTGTTACATTGCAGTTTTATGACATCTAAATATATTTTCAATGTGATCCCGTTTGCGCACCGATGCTCTGCGAATTTACTTTGCGTTAGTGTGGCCATGACATTAAATTTTATTTTTTATGTGTTGTGCATGTTTGTTTATAACATTGGCTATACATTTAGCCATTGGCATATATTAACATTATAAAGTTTGGTCCGCTTTCATGGCTCCGATTTTATGTTTGAAAAAATGTAAACCCTTTTTTTGGTTTACATTTCTTCATGCTTACGCTATACCTGTACCACTTCATGAATCGCTATATACCTTCATTTGCATGCTACACTGCTGCGCATTTGTTAATTAGCATACATGCACCAGGAGCTGTGCAACTCTGGTGTACGCTGGTAGTGCATGTGGAAACAGCTCGTACCTGCATCGTTTGGCGGACATATTTGGCATTAGAATGCCAACGCTACTCCTGCGCCTGGCGCAAGCTTCATGAATCCTAGGGAAAATCTAAACTAAGCTTGACTATATTCCTGACTGTATTTAAGAGAGTTACTATACCCTAATAACTTAATTAGAGCAAGGCAGATGATTCCGTGAATGGTTCTTCTTTTTGTCAGGTCCAGGACAGAGTACAGAACGCTCTGTTTCACTGAGACTTTTCAAAATAATATCTAAAATATTACTGCTGGGATAGCTTGCAAAATGACCATTTCTGATCATCTGACTTCTAGCAAAACCTCTGTTGCTGAAGCAGGCAGAACTTAGCATGTACTTAAAAAATACACACAAGGGTTTCTGCTCAGATCTTTGGCAGGTGCTGGAAGTCATAAAAAAACTGCATATCACCATGCTTCTAGAAAGTAATTAGTTCACCCCAAAGGCAATACAGAAAGTCTCCTAGTACAGACTTTGTGTCTCTGGGTGCACTGAAATCTGTGAGATAGCATCTTTATGGCCTAGCCTATAAACTGATTTAATTTCAAATATTTTTCTAAGGTTTTCTGGACTGAAGTTAACCCTCCAGTTTCCTCTGTTAAAATATATACATTTAAACAGTTACAATAGTGCATGCACATTACTGTTCTTTCTAGTAAGGCATACTGTGCATACATTTCAAACCCAAGCACTTTACAAAATATTTTTGTAACACAAATGGCTGTACAAATCAGTTTGATATACACATGGCATACAGTTCTAATACATTTGCAACACCAGCATCTTGTATTACCCACAGTTCTAATATACTTTTAACATCAAGCATATTGTATAAATCAATTTTATATTCACAAATGGCATATAACTATTTATAAAATTTCAGCTAGCTGTGCTGGCAGTACCTCCTTTCTTCACAACTGGCCTAATGTGGGCTGAGTAAAGAGGGGCAATGACACCCCTAGACATAGACACAATCCTTTTGTTTATAAACTGTGAAATATATAAAGAATTTCTTAGAACAATATACACATGTTGGTCAAATGTTAGGTCATTGTCCACATAAGTTCTCAAATCCTGATCAGCTGGGTCAACTCTTAGGGGAACATTGCCAGTGTGGTAGTTCTCTGGAGCAGATGACTTCCCAAAGGATGCAATAATACATTTTTTGCTTTTAGTTTCAGACCATGATTTATTTGACACAAACCTTCTTGCAGGATGGCTAAGTCATTTGGGGATTCAGTGACTGCTCCTAGCTTACAGTCATCTGCAAACTTAGTCAAAAAAGGCACTTTGGTATTGGCTTTTACTATAGAAAAGTAGATGGTAAACTTAAGAGGTCCCAGGACAGACCCTGGTGGACTCTACTGGTAACTGGTCTCCTTGTGGAGGTAACTTCCCCTCTTTTGATTATCTGCATCATATCTGTGAACCAGATAGCAATCCAGTGGGTGGCATAGGGGTCTATTACAGTTTTCATTAATTATTGGCTCTAGTCAGTGTTGTAGATGGGCTAGCATCACATATTTACATTGCTGACCTTGCAAAATGTGAAGACCCTTTAATGGTGCTTCATCCACCTTAAAAAAACATATTGTTTGCCTTCAGTACCAGAGAACTGGACCAGAGAGTCCTTTTCTATATAATCTGGATAAAAATGACTGCAACTATATTAATCCCTGATTGATTAATAAACATGACTGCACTATCAGGTATACCCTGTGCATCGTCTCACCCAATTTCGTAGCTGCAGTTCTCCATATGACAAGAAACTATATAGATTTCTCCCCAGAGTAAGCTCACAGTTCATAAATCCAGCTGGAAACTGTCTAGCCCTACATGTATAAATTATGGAGTCAAAGCCATATACCAAGAGTAGGTGCTGGGAGACATTACAGACCAGTTCTCCTTGTATACTTATGTTCTGCATGAGGTAATCACTATACAGCAATATGATTATACATGCTGGATTATGTTTCTATGCAACATATTATTTGTAGTTTTTTTCCACTTTTTCAATTATTTAGAATATTTTCTGTCCAGACACCTAACAGGTATATCCTTGCACAAGTGTACATAGTGCATACAGCATCAGCATGCAAATCAAGAAACTATTGTGTCATCATACTATGTTTGAGATTTACATTTATGAACTTTACTAATGACATGACCATATCATTAACAAGTGAGTGTGCACTGCAGTTATGAATATGGTTACAAACACATTTCAGAAATGTTCACACAATCTTGCAATACTTCACACAATCGTACACCACACGATTTTTAACTTAAGTAGTTCAAGAATGATTTTTGCATTGAAGTCGCCAGTTCTGGTAACCATGGGAAACTTTGTAAATGTAGACTTCTTGTTCTAGAAGAGTTGTTGCTGTAGAACAAGTTAGGCAGCAATGATTATTGATCCTGCCACCTCTGTGCAGGCAGTATTTCTGTATGAAATGCATTATATTATACCATGACCCCCCCAAAACGTGCACGCTGATTGGCCAGCGGTTCGTTGTAATCGAAGTTATACTAATGGAAAAAGGTCCGGTCCGGACTTTTTCCATTAGTATAACTGCTTTTAAACTCGCTATGTTAAATGGGTTTAACATATGAGACAGCTTTAAAATAAGCAACGGAGATCTCCGTTGCTTATTTTAAATGTCTCATGTTAAACCCATTTAACATAGCGAGACAGTGTTTAAAAGCAACGGAGAAAGCAAAATCTCCGTTGCTTTTTTTAGTCGCTATGTTAAATGAGTTTAACATAGCGAGACAGTTTAAAATAAGCAACGGACATCTCCGTTGCTTATTTTAATGTCTCGCCATGTTAAACTCATTTAACATAGCGATAAAAAGCAACGGAGATCTTGCTTTCTCCGTTGCTTTGCTCCAACTCTGATGTACTGCAGGCGCCAGTACATCAGAACTGCGGATGCCAGACATCTGCGGAAGGGCAGCAAACAGGCATTATACTATGCCATTATTTAAGAAAAGTAATAATTTTTCTTAAATAATGTCATATAATAGCAATAACTCACTTCTGGGTGGGTAATGCTAAATTTACCCACGGTTGGCTTTGTTTGGTCCCTCGGGCCGCCCTCGACCAAACCACGCCAACCGTGGGTAAATTTAGCATTACCCACACCCAGGCGTGGGTTATTGCTATAATATTAACCACTTCAAAAATGAGTATTCAATAGACACAAGCCTATTGGAACAAGGAATACCAAAACATTATTCACTAGCACTTTCTGAAGCTGTATCAGGCTTCAGATATATGGCACAGTTACAATAAAAGACAAAAAAATAGAAATTGTAACTATCAAAAAAAAAAACAGCAAATTTACCTTTATCTTGTATTTTAGGTAAGGTCTTCCACCAATGTGAAAATAATTTCACTGTTGATATAGTACAAAAAAACAGAAGCCAATAAAAATTTAATTTATATACAGGCAGTCAAGCTTATAAATCACTGTAGTTTTGAAGAGAACAAATAATATTATACAGGTCAAGGTGAGATTTGAAATGCTGAGATTTATAATTTAGATTCTGAATAAAACAGGAATGAAAGTGAAAACGTGCATGAATATATACCAAGTCTGAAGCTGAGATGTTTTGTAACTTTCGCCACACTTTGGGGTACAAAGATGTAAGAGTTAATACATCAGCAGCACAATTATGGAACAAAATCCTTTATGTTCTGTTAAGGAACATGGTCAAAACCCCCATCAAAAGTGCTGACAAAATGTCATTATTTATTTATTTATTTATATATTTTTAATCACTGTTTATTTTCTGAACTGTTAGGACTGATACGATCAGGTCTCACACTTCTGATAATAAGTTTTCAATTCCAAATGAAAACAACATTTTAAGTATATCTGTGTGATAGTACAGGTAAACAACGTGTCTCATCTTAAATTGTTCATATTATGATATGAGATCATGATATTAGATTTTCCAAGAGAGATAATGTATAGAGATATGCACTAAACATCAAAACCTATTTATAAAGTTGCCATTAAATTGATAGCACTGACCAAGAAATGTCATCTATAGGATAATGATTTCTGACAACATAAGAGGTGGTATGAATATATATATATATATATATATATATATATATATATATATATATATATATATATATATAGGTTCATAGGTTCATAGGTTTATACTAGGCTATCTGCCCTAAGGCATTTATAAGCCTAGCCCAAATTATTGTGGCTTACGCCACCCCTTATATGAAAAAATACTGTGCCCATTAGTTTGTTATGCCTCTGTCCAGCAGTGACCCAGAGATGATTCCAGGGGTAAACCTACGATCTCCCATCCACAGGTCTAGATTTCTCTTGAACAGAGTCAGCGAGGTGCTCTGCCTCACATGGACCAGGATTTTATTCCACAGCATAGGAGTCTCTGAGTGATAAATCTATCCCTCCAGCACGTCCTATTTATATCCGTGCTAAGGTTTAAGTCGCTTGCTCTAGTGGTTTTGGTGGATTTGGATTTTTGAGGTGGAGCATGTCCATTAATTCCGGGTTGGACATGGCCTTGTATGTCAGGCACATGTCACCTCTGAGCAGACGGTATGCGACTGAATAGAGCTGGAGTTTCTTCAATCTGGCAGCATATGACAGATTTTGGAGTCCCTTTATCCTTTTGGTGAGGAACTTTTGGGGTCTCTCCAATTGCTGCAGATGTCGGGTGAGATACATCCCGAATGGGGCATTGTACTCGATCATTGGTCTGATAAGTGAAGAGTACAGGGAACAATGACCTCACTAGATCTGGATGTGAATCCCTTCATGATCAGGTGGGCAATGTAGAAGGTCTTTCTAACCACTTTAGCAATGTGAGTGTCAAAAGAAAGGCCACTGTCAACCTGGGTCCCCAGGTCCCTGATAACCTCTTCTGTGCTTAGTGGATTGCCACCTATATGGTAGCTTGGGGTTACCTTGTTTTTCCCGAAGGGTATGACTATACATTTTTGGCGTTTAACTTCAGGCCATGGCTCTGGCACCAGCTATCTGTTTCCGTGAGTCCCTTCTGAAGGATATCCATGTCCGATGCACTTTCCACTATGGCCCAGTTTGCAGTCATCTGCAAACTTTGTCAGCCAAAGTGCTCCCATGTTGGCCTGTACTTCTGAGAAGTAGATGCCAAACAATAGGGGGCCAGGGACCGAGCCCTGTGGGACACCACTTGTGACCGGCTTGGAGTCTGACACAGCGCCAGCAACTCTAACCCTTTGGGTTCTGTCCTTAAGCCAGTTTGCAACCCATCTTGTGACATATGGGTTTACATTTAAGCTGGTAAGTTTTTCTACAATACCCGAGTGGGGTATTGTGTCGAAAGCCTTTGCAAGGTCAAGGTAGGCTGTATGGACTGCCTTTCCCTCATCAATGGCCTTGGTGACTATTTCAAGAAGTCGACCAAGTTCAAAAGGCATGATCTTCCCTTGACAAAGCCAAACTGGGTCGGGTCCAATGTCTGCAAGTCCCCTATATCTTTGTTTATGAGCTCCATTATGATCCTCTCCATAGCTTTGCAGACTAGACTTGTTAAGCTTATGGGGCGTAATTACCAGGGTCCATAGAGGCCACCTTTGTGGAGTGGGACCACAGTTGCCGTCGCCACTCCTTGGGCACGTATCCTGTGGTAAGGCTGAGATTAAACAGCTGCCTTATGTGCGGGTTTAATTCCTCATTTAGCTCGTGTAGCACACAGCCGGGGACACCATCCGGTCCCATTGATGCTGTGTTTTTAGCTTTAGAGAGAGCAGCTTTCACCTGCGCATTTGAGATGTCCGGGAGGCTACACTCGGCTGGGATAGTTATCTCTCCTTTAGGGGAGAGGGGAATGAAGTTTGCACTGAACCTGTCTGCCAGTATGTTGGCAATGTCTGTGGGTTCAGTGATTTTTGTATCATTTTGGACTAATTCTGAGCATATCTGTGAGTTTCCACCCAGGTTCCTAACATAGCTGAAAAAGGCCTTATGATTGTCCTTTGAATCCATGGCAATTTTTCTCTCAAAATTGGCCTTAGTTGATTTTATGAGTGCTCGTATTTTTTACTACTAATGACCAGCAGTGACTTCCCTTTTATGGATTTTGTTCTATCATGTAATAGCTTTCTCCTCTTATTGTACAGTTTGTTAATGGCTGGGGTCCACCAGACTGGACGTTTGCCCTTTGTGGAAAGAGTCTTGGTTTTATTTGGGATTGCCTGATCCATGCAGTCCTGGAGGTGTTCATAGAAGGCATTTGTAAGGGCTTCCGCAGCTTGGGTTGTGGTTTCCTCTGACTCAGGGGCCTTGAAGGATACCACACCAGTCTTGAGTAGTGTGAAGTTTGCTTTAGAGAAGTTCTTCACTATGGTCTTTTTTTTGTGGGGGGGGGGGGGGATGTGGATTTCCAGTGAGATTAGTTTATGATCAGATCTCACCAATGAGGGATATACTTCCGGTGTGGAGCATTTTGTCCCCATGTTTGTGACAATGAGATCTAGTATATTTTCTCCTCTCGTGGGAACAGTGACTAGCTGTTCCATGGCATTTGAATTTATGAACTCCAGGAACCGTTGGGCTAGAAAGTTAGGGCTTGAGTAATGTTCCCAGTCTATATTCGGTAGTTGAAGTCACCCAATATGATGGTGTTTGGAGATACATTTATACCCTCCAGTGTCTTCAGGAAGGCTGTGTGGGGTTCCTGAGTTTGAGAGGGTGGCCTGTAGCATGCTACAATTTGTAGAGCAGTTTTGCCTATGGTTAGTTGCACCTGGATGGTTTTCTGAAGCTTCATGCGTTGCCACCAACCTGGAGGTGTGAGTATCCTTTATGAATATGGATACACCTCCTTTTGTGGAGTGGTCCGGGTTTTGGGGCCGGAACGCATGATATGAGGTAAAACCTAATAGTGCCGGGTGCTCTCAGGAGCCTTGAACCAGGTTTCAGTTACAGCACAGACATCGATGTTCTCCATACTGAGAAGGGCCTCGAGTGCGTGCATTTTGAGATTTAGACTTCTGGCATTGAGCAGCATTACCCTCAATTTCTTCCCATTTTTGTTTTCTAGGGTGGTAGGTTTAGAATTTGAGCCTTGCCTAAAAAGGCACTATGGGGTGGCAAGAGCCTTAGCCAATATCCGGAATCCCAGGGTGACAGGTGCAAGCCGTCCCTTGCGAAGCAGCGTGGCTTGTCAAGCATGTCATCCCAGGCAGACAGACACTGGATCCCCTTTGAATGACACCAGACATTAAGCCAATTGTTAAAGCTGATCATCTTGTCTCTATATTGTGGCATCATTCTTGGTGAAGGAAGGATACTGCTCAGGGTTAGGGTCATACCTGCCTGGGCTACATAATCAGAGAGCTCCTCTATGTCTCTTTTCATGTAGTCCAGGGAGGTACGTCTCAGGTCGCTCACACCAGCATGGACAATGACTGTGTCATATTTGTACTTGCCGTGGAGTGACCCGAGTGCTTGTGTTATGTGGCGGATTCTAGCGCCCGATAGGCAGCTTACTGTGACCCTCTCCTTGTTCAGCCTGGTGAGTGGGACGTCAGTGTGTCTGACTATGGAGTCACCTATGACAAGTATGTTTGGTGTTGTATTTGGCCTTAAGGGCTGTGACTGCTTTGCACACTGCTTTTGTGGTTTATGTGTTGCTTGTGGGGTGTCTTGAGGTAGCAGTTGTTTGGGTGTCTGCTTTGGAGGCCTCTGCTGTTTAGGTAAATTTTTACTCAGAGCCTCCGAGTATGTCTTTGTGTGTTTATGTGTTTGATTCAGTGGAGTGGTAGCATTATGTGAGGCTGGTTTTGTGGTGTGTGTAGTTGCCTTCTCCTCCTGTCTGGTCTTGCCAGTCCTGAGTTGAGAGAGCTCAGCCTCCAGTTTGGCTAAATAGCTGCATCTCGCAAGTATTTGTGTTATGTGGGAGGAGGAGAGGGTTGTCTGTGTACATGAGGCAGTTATAACATTGCCTCAAGATTCCCAGATTCACCAGCTGGACCCGTGAGGAGATTGACAACTGACCTTTGGACATGCTAGAATAATATTGGGAAATCCTTAATTGAAAATAAGGGCCAGTGGGGAGTGAGGGTGTAGTGCTTTTAATTTTTTGTGCTGACTTATATAATTGCTTTAGTGAGCAAGTGCCAGGTAACTTGAGTGCAATGTGTTACAAGTAACTAAATGCAAAAACGACAAACAGTAACTTTCTTTCAAGTGAAACAAGGAAATAAGTACAGTAAGCAATGCAGATATCACTAGTGATCCACAGAAGCGCTGAGAAGTTGCGTATTAGGTGGAATTAGCTTCCAGGGAAATAACAAGCAAACAAACAACAAGCATATAAACAAAGCTAGATTCAGTAGGCCTGGATCTAGTCTATGCTAGAGCAAACAAGGTGAACCAATTTCAGTAAGATACAGTTCAAATATTCAGGCACTATAAACCTTTAACCAGAAAATTCCCAGCTCAGAAGGGCAGAGTCCAGCCTCTTCTCCCACAAGAGTGCAGACCACGAACCTTCTTAATGTAAAATAACTGGCCTGAAGCCCAAGTGCCTAAACCAGAACTAATACACTTGGACACTGGGCTCTCAATCAGCAGTTCCCAACTTAGAAGGATGAAAGCTACCTGTCCTGCCACCACAGTGCTTGCCACAAACCTTCCTAATGTAAAACTGGTCTGAAGCCCAAGTGCTTAATCCAAAAGACTTGAATGATAGCTACACTTTAATCAAGTTACAACCAAGCAGTAATAAATACCATTGAATACTTTAGAGAATGTCTGGATTAGTGCTCAAGTTACACAAACAAAGCTAGATCCAGCAGGCCCGAATCCAGTCTATGCCACAGCAAACAAGGCGCACCAACTTTAGTAAGAAACAGTTCAGATATGCATGCACTATAAGCCTTTAACCAGAAATTCCCAGCTCAGAAGGGCAGAGTCCAGCCTCTCCTCCCACAAGAGTGCAGACCACGAACCCTCTTAATGTAAAATAACTGGCTTGAAAGCCCAAGTGCTTAAACCAGAATTAATACACTTTTAGAATAACAGACACTGAGCCCTCAATCAGCAGTTCTCAACCTAGAAGGATGTAAGCTACCTGTTCTGCCACAACAGTGCAGACCACAAACCCTCTCAGTGCAAAACAACTAACTGGTCCGAAGCCCAAGTGTTTAAACCAAAAGGCTTAGAATGAGTTACACCAAGCAGTAATAAATACAATTGAGTATTTTAAGATGATGCAAAAGTAAAAGAAGTAGGTAAAACACAAGTACAGTAAAAGCAGATGAAATTTTTTTTTTTTTTTTTTTTTTTTTTTCTGAACAAGTGCTGAGATCAAAGAAACAGATTTGAGTGCTGAAACTAGAAAACTGGCTAGTTACAAGAAAAAACAAGCTAGAAGGCTTCCTCAAACACAGAAGGGCTTTGGGGCTCAGAAGCCTACAAATAGTCTGTACCACTTAACAAGAAAGGCAGGAAATAAGCTTAATTTTTTTTTTTTTTTTTCTATTTCCCAGATGCTCTCTTTGTACACAGTAGGAGTGCCTGAAATCAGAATATGATCTCACTGCACTCAGTTGAGTGAGCAAATGAGATGGGCCCAGAGGCAGGCTGAGGGGTGGGCAGTTTCAATGCCACTAAGATTAACACCAAAACAAAAACAGGGCGGGTGGGAATAACTGAAGAGCAGAATAACCAGTTAAAAATTCCTTCAACACTCCTTCATACACAGTTTAAATCAATTTAAATACTGTATTTTTTAAAAAAAAGTGCATAAAAGGTACTTAAATTCTCTTATACGTCCAGTTGAATATAACCAAGTTCTTAGCTTGCCAAGCTGAAGTTTTAAAGCAGGAATTATTTCACATGCACCAGTTTAAATATGCAAGGACAGGAAATCAAAGAATGTGGCTACCCCACACCTGCAATTACTAGCAAATAACAAAATTCAGCCAACACTAGCTTTTAGTTCAAGTTACTGAAGAGCAGAATAACCAGTTAAAAATTCCTTCAACACTCCTTCATACACAGTTTAAATCAATTTAAATACTGTATTTTTTAAAAAAAAAAGTGCATAAAAGGTACTTAAATTCTCTTATACGTCCAGTTGAATATAACCAAGTTCTTAGCTTGCCAAGCTGAAGTTTTAAAGCAGGAATTATTTCACATGCACCAGTTTAAATATGCAAGGACAGGAAATCAAAGAATGTGGCTACCCCACACCTGCAATTACTAGCAAATAACAAAATTCAGCCAACACTAGCTTTTAGTTCAAGTTACTGAAGAGCAGAATAACCAGTTAAAAATTCCTTCAACACTCCTTCATACACAGTTTAAATCAATTTAAATACTGTATTTTTTAAAAAAAAGTGCATAAAAAGGTACTTAAATTCTCTTATACGTCCAGTTGAATATAACCAAGTTCTTAGCTTGCCAAGCTGAAGTTTTAAAGCAGGAATTATTTCACATGCACCAGTTTAAATATGCAAGGACAGGAAATCAAAGAATGTGGCTACCCCCACACCTGCAATTACTAGCAAATAACAAAATTCAGCCAACACTAGCTTTTAGTTCAAGTTCTGAAGAGCAGAATAACCAGTTTAAAATTCCTTCAACACTCCTTCATACACAGTTTAAATCAATTTAAATACTGTATTTTTTTTAAAAAAAAGTGCATTAAAAGGTACTTAAATTCTCTTATACGTCCAGTTGAATATAACCAAGTTCTTAGCTTGCCAAGCTGAAGTTTTAAAGCAGGAATTATTTCACATGCACCAGTTTAAATATGCAAGGACAGGAAATCAAAGAATGTGGCTACCCCCACACCTGCAATTACTAGCAAATAACAAAATTCAGCCAACACTAGCTTTTAGTTCAAGTTACTGAAGAGCAGAATAACCAGTTAAAAATTCCTTCAACACTCCTTCATACACAGTTTAAATCAATTTAAATACTGTATTTTTAAAAAAAAAGTGCATAAAAAGGTACTTAAATTCTCTTATACGTCCAGTTGAATATAACCAAGTTCTTAGCTTGCCAAGCTGAAGTTTTAAAGCAGGAATTATTTCACATGCACCAGTTTAAATATGCAAGGACAGGAAATCAAAGAATGTGGCTACCCCCACACCTGCAATTACTAGCAAATAACAAAATTCAGCCAACACTAGCTTTTAGTTCAAGTTACTGAAGAGCAGAATAACCAGTTAAAAATTCCTTCAACACTCCTTCATACACAGTTTAAATCAATTTAAATACTGTATTTTTTAAAAAAAGTGCATAAAAGGTACTTAAATTCTCTTATACGTCCAGTTGAATATAACCAAGTTCTTAGCTTGCCAAGCTGAAGTTTTAAAGCAGGAATTATTTCACATGCACCAGTTTAAATATGCAAGGACAGGAAATCAAAGAATGTGGCTACCCCCACACCTGCAATTACTAGCAAATAACAAAATTCAGCCAACACTAGCTTTTAGTTCAAGTTACTGAAGAGCAGAATAACCAGTTAAAAATTCCTTCAACACTCCTTCATACACAGTTTAAATCAATTTAAATACTGTATTTTTTTAAAAAAAAAAAGTGCATAAAAAGGTACTTAAATTCTCTTATACGTCCAGTTGAATATAACCAAGTTCTTAGCT
This sequence comes from Protopterus annectens, assembly GCF_019279795.1. Taxonomy (NCBI): domain Eukaryota; kingdom Metazoa; phylum Chordata; order Ceratodontiformes; family Protopteridae; genus Protopterus; species Protopterus annectens. The sequence goes on along the minus strand of NC_056736.1, from coordinate 144,365,590 downwards.
TGCCAAGCTGAAGTTTTAAAGCAGGAATTATTTCACATGCACCAGTTTAAATATGCAAGGACAGGAAATCAAAGAATGTGGCTACCCCCACACCTGCAATTACTAGCAAATAACAAAATTCAGCCAACACTAGCTTTTAGTTCAAGTTACTGAAGAGCAGAATAACCAGTTAATTCCTTCAACACTCCTTCATACACAGTTTAAATCAATTTAAATACTGTATTTTTAAAAAAAAGTGCATAAAAGGTACTTAAATTCTCTTATACGTCCAGTTGAATATAACCAAGTTCTTAGCTTGCCAAGCTGAAGTTTTAAAGCAGGAATTATTTCACATGCACCAGTTTAAATATGCAAGGACAGGAAATCAAAGAATGTGGCTACCCCCACACCTGCAATTACTAGCAAATAACAAAATTCAGCCAACACTAGCTTTTAGTTCAAGTTACTGAAGAGCAGAATAACCAGTTAAAAATTCCTTCAACACTCCTTCATACACAGTTTAAATCAATTTAAATACTGTATTTTTAAAAAAAAAGTGCATAAAAGGTACTTAAATTCTCTTATCGTCCAGTTGAATATAACCAAGTTCTTAGCTTGCCAAGCTGAAGTTTTAAAGCAGGAATTATTTCACATGCACCAGTTTAAATATGCAAGGACAGGAAATCAAAGAATGTGGCTACCCCCACACCTGTAATTACTAGCAAATAACAAAATTCAGCCAACACTAGCTTTTAGTTCAAGTTACTGAAGAGCAGAATAACCAGTTAAAAATTCCTTCAACACTCCTTCATACACAGTTTAAATCAATTTAAATACTGTATTTTTTTTAAAAAAAAGTGCATAAAAAGGTACTTAAATTCTCTTATACGTCCAGTTGAATATAACCAAGTTCTTAGCTTGCCAAGCTGAAGTTTTAAAGCAGGAATTATTTCACATGCATATATATATTCACCTGTCTATATCTGATTATTTCATATATATCTCAGCATATAAAGATTAATATCATAATGACCAGAGGTTATAAAAGTCAAAATGTAAGCTTTTGACCATGGATGGCAAAAACAGGAAGAAAAGCAAAAGTAAGCCTTGTAAAATGTACTAAGGTAAACAAAATATAATCCTTAGGTGGCAGTGCACCCCTCCTCCATAGATAAGTTGTACAGAAACTGATGGCAATAAAATGTGGAGACCCATGTACCTCACAATGGTGAGTGTTTGAGAAAACCATTTAGAAATGCAAAAAGCATGAAACAGCTTATACACAAATATTTTAGCAAAGCAAATTAAGTATTTCACATTAAAGGCAAACTCCACATCCTCTATTTAATCTGCAGTACTTTCTGCACACATGCACAAACACACCAACACATGAAAAATATATAACATACTCAACCGTCAGATCATTGCATGCTTGTAGAAAGGGGCAAACATGCACTGTCTTGACAGGGTTAATACAGCTGTCTCATACTGTAAGGTGATGATGAAAGGTGCCATTGACTTTCAGCAAAGTGATCTGCCCCAGTAAAGCATACTTAGTGGCTATAACTCAAATGTGAAATCACAGTAAACATCGATTAATGATAAACAATTTAAGACAGGATCAATGTACCTTTTATTTATTTTGCTTTTGTTTACTGGCTTTCTCAAATGAGTTTTGTTAAAAAAACCTTTTTCAGCTGAGGTCTGAGCTGAATAGCTCCATCCTTCAGTGCATATATTTTAAATATATGTCAAGACAAAGCATTCTAGATATGTTGTGTGGAGTTTTAACATTTGCAGGCAAGACCTGGACAGACAAGAAAGCCATATAGATGTCTGTCAAAGCAAAACTGGTAAATATGTCAGAAAATGTTCACTACAGTACATACATATTAGTCATTGATGATGACCAATAATTTGAAAGGCATTCTAACCACTATTATTTCATTCAAATGTGTTAAAGCTATTCATAGCATTCAAGTGACATGGGACCCAATGTCTTGATAGTAGGAAATCAGGGTTACACAAGAAGGCACATAATATAATAACTCAGTGTTCACAATGTTCACAGTAATGCTCACCAAACATATTTATCAAACATTCATATCTGGGGAGTGTTCCAAAGACAATTTTTATCCACAACTGAAGTCTATACGGATATCTGTTTTTTTTAAGTGTTTAACACAAAGTGATGATTGACATTTATTGCATATATTAATGACCTACAAAACAGATACCAGTTAGTTATTTATACTTCAGACTTTGTGAGTTTGCGTTTTTCTAGTATTATAATCACAGAAAATCATTGCCAGTTTCAAGAATTGTATTTGCTTATGTGAACATGCAAACCATACATGACTTTTCTAATGTTCAAATGTGGCATGATTTGTCAGAGTTGCACATAACATCATGGGAGGGAATCATACCTCTCAACCTGCAAACATCAAAAACCTGGACACAGGCTTCTGAAAAGTAGGTACATCTGACAAAAAATCTGGGCAGAGAATTAGCAAGTCATTTGCATACCTAATAGCATAGCTCTTCCCACACATAACAACATTGTGGGATACTACAATTCAGAAACAAATGTTTAACAACATTAGAAATCAGAAGTCATAAAATGATGCAGACTAAATCTTGAATAATTATGCATTATTCAGATTACGCCAGTAGTAGAAATATCACCGCAGGTTTCCCCTGAAAAGAGCAACAACATGGTTAACAAAGAATAAATGTATAAAATGAAAAAAAAATAAAAATTAAATAAAATAAAGAAGTTACATATTCACATATCTTAAAAAGCTCAGAAGACAAAGAAGTGTTTCACTTGTCAAACACAATGCGACATAAAATCTCCAAGGACCTGTTCTTAAAACCTTTCTTCAATATATTTGTGTTCCCAATATGGCTTTCTGGGTAGAGTTAATTCACATCAGTCTTTAGATGACTGAGAACACTTCAGCCACTCTCATTCTGAGGTTAATCTATACAGTGAAATTAAATCACACTGGAAGACTGGCTGTCATAGTTGCATCTGAAACTTTATTTGTAATGATGATCCATCATCTTGGTCTTACGAATCAAGACACAGGTACGACTGACGATGTATCCCAAGATAAATGTATAAGCTTTATCCTGAGCTAGCACATGACTAGTTTTATACCAAGAATTAACACAAAATTGCAGAGGTCAGCTATCAGCTGAAATGGTTATTTAGAAAGTTAGTTAGGGTTACTAGTTCTTCTGTACAGGTATCACAGTAACAAAGGATTGCTTCTCTCTCAGCTAAAGTACATGGAGTGGAGTCTGTATGTCCTCACAGTGTCTAAGAGGCATTTTGATAAGTATAATGCTCTTGTCTTACATCAAAAAACACACTGTTGATGCCCTGGTCATTCTCAAGGTAGTCAGCTGGTGAGTGTGTGTGCGCTGTCTCAGTACTTGTGCCTTGGTGTAGTTATTTACATATATATATAATATATATAATTTTATATATATATATATATATATATATAATTTTATATATATATATATATATATATATATATATATATATATATATATATATATATATATATATATATATATATATATATATATATATATATATATATATATATATACGTGTGTGTGTATGTATGTGTGTATGCATGCTTGCATTCATCATGTAATAGACATCCCCATCCAGGATTACTTTCTCTGCCTTGCAACTGTTAAGTGCTAAGACAGGCTCCTTGTCCATCACACAGAAAGGGATTAAGGAGGCAATCATTGAATGAATGAATGAATTAATGAATAAACAAATGAGCTATTTCACACAGCAGACCAACCTGATTTTTTATTTTTGTTTTTTTGTAATTGTATTTTTTATCTGAAATTTCTGACTGGATGGAAATCTCTTTTAAGAGGCTCAGGGAGAAAAGGTGCATTATTTCTAATTGACAACATTCATATACTAATTATAACAACAGTAATATTTTTTTTACTGAATGGAGAAACTATACAAATGGCATACAATGAAACAAAATGCATATCCATGACAGTGACATTACTGCCAGAATAGGGGGGGATTGTTATATACAGGAGAAGTTAAATGTAGGAAAATGCATAGCAAGGCATGTGTGTGCTAAAACATAAATTGTAGAGATTAACATTGTATGGGATAAGGTTGCTGTAAGAAATAGAAGAGAGAAAGAGATGTTATATACTTTTCATGGCAGATGAGAGAAGAAGGTAGTAGGTGAACATGGGAGAAGGAGGAAGATGGAAAATAACATAAAAAGGTAATGGTAAAAAGATAAGTCAGTGGGGACAGTAGTGAAAAATAGGGAGCAGAGAATAATGATGGATATGAATATTAATGAATGTAAATGAGTAGTGCTGCAGCATTCTAATTGGACTTTATTGCCAAAACATTTTTAAAGGACACAGCAACAGATTCTGTTGTATGCAGATGATACATGGTAAAGCCCCAGGTAGTTACTATGCATTAAGCCTAAGAGACCTTTAAGGAGCCAAGCCCAAAATCTCAATTGCCCCAAAGCACTTTCTGGTTATGTGGCTGGCTCAAAATCACTCAGCAGTCAAATGAAGGTGGAAAGATTCAAACCCTGCACGCTTGACAAGGGAAGTAGCTTATTAACAAGCATGGGCTTTAGTCCTTTAAACTAATTATTAGACAACCACAAGCAGATGTATTGAGGAGGTGGAAGTATAAGAAGGGAACATAAGTGCAGAGACAATATGAAGAAAATTAGGTAAGATTTTAAAGTGATCTAGAATGGAATTTTTTTTTAATGTCATAAAGTGATGAGGGTAGAGAGATCCAGATTTTAGAATTGTACTGATAGTGGAATGAGTAACTCTGGAAATTGTTAGAGAGGTGTGAGTGATAGAAATTTGACAGAGGACCAAAATGGCCTTGGGAGAGAATACCACTGGGTGAGTGAATCCATCAAGTGACATTTGTATGGCAAACGTTTAGGAAGATAAGAAATTTCACCCAACTTAGTTGAATGACATCAATGCAGTGATGGGTTCTGTTGGATACACTTGTGGCAGATTTGACAATTTTGTTGCAGCTCTGCTGTACTTAGAAAGCTGGATATAATAAATGTTTTTGAATACAAGGGTTGAACATGAGAGAGGGGCAGTACGTAGGCACGTACTCTCTCTATACAAGCAAAATCAATAAGGAAGGGTTAAGCTCTATATTGTAGGCCATGTTTTGATTACAACTTATTGGACAAACAGGTCATATTTAACAGTATTGGTAATTATAACTCAGAAGTTTTGTTTGAGGGACAAACAGAGTTATGGTGGTATTCGAGGGGTGTACATTGAAGATATGTTTGGAAATAGGGAAGGACTTTGAGAAAACAAGTTTCATTTCTTTCTCTTGTGGAGTTCAGTACTATATTAGACTGTTGAAGCCAAGTTTTTATGACAGCGGTGTACAGCTTCCAGCCCGTGGGCCAAATCCTGCCCACGATGCAATGCCATCCGGACCCCAGAGAGTAACCAAAAATGTTTAAAAAAGTGAAAAAATGATATGCCTTACTCCAGTCACGCAAACTTTCCAGCACATGGTTACTTACTTAATTGACTCCAGTTGTGCACACCTCTAATTTTAGCTTCACAAGTAACTATTCTTTGTTGTTTATAACTTGTAGTCTGTAAACAGTAGTAAATTTCTCCAAGAGTTTGCAATAAGTCATGGCTGCAAGACAAAATAAAGTGAAATACAAAGTCGATGTAGAAAACAGGCAATTTCACGACTGCTATCTTAAGTAAAAATGCCAGTCACCTGTACCTATTGTTAACTCGTAATGACTTATTATGTTTTGATGTGGCCCGAGATGCGTTAAGAATTCGTGTAGTGGCCCTACCCACAAAAAGGTTGTGCACAACTGTTTTATGACAAAGAAGGAAAGATGGGTGATGTATTAGTTTAAAATAGATAATACTTTTACTGTAAGTTTATTCTTTTATGTAATCTTGCATCCAGGTTATTCCTGGAAAGGGTCAGCAGATCAGCCCACCTACCCTTTACCAAATTGTAAAATAAAATAAAGAGGAGGTTGTTGGGTACATAGAGATTGTAGGGTCTGTGAGGTGGTACATTTCTCAAAGATCTTTGAGAGATGAGAAAGTATAGCAATGGGTGTAAAGTCCAATAGTTCAGTAACAGTGTACCATTTATGAATGGATAGGATTAAAGATTATTTCCATCTGTGAGGGAACAAGGATTCATGAACAGACCAATTAGTAAGGATGAGGACTAGAAAAGTAATAGTGTCAGTGGGCAGATTAAGATATTCTACAGGCAATTTGTCAGATGTGATTGATATCACTTTAGAATATTGCTTTACCTTGGAAGTGGGTATAGGTTTTATTGCAGGGTGTGGGCTGGATATGGAGTCAAAAGTGTTAAGAGAAGTTGCAGCTTTGGTGAAGTGGCTGTTGTAAGTAAAGGCTATTTCAAAATCAGTTTTGGTGGTCTAGAAGTTGGTTTGTGTGGATTTACTGGGTTTAATGAGTGGTGATATGATTATCCAAAACTTTTTTGAGGATGGTGATAGTGTTGATAGCTAGCAGCAGTGTTTTAGTCTGCCAGGCAGTCAATATTTAGTTAATCTATCTCATAAGTTGATTAGCTGAGAGAGATAGCAATGGCACAGGATGAGATTTCAATCTTTTTCTTCAAGTTGGAAACTGTTTACATTTTTTTTAAATGGTAATGAAGTGTTCAAGAGCATTGTCTAATCGGAAATGTTTCAACATGGCTCAATCGTACTGTTTGAGACTTTTATTTAAAGTGTCTTTACTGAAATTTGAGAGATATGTGGTCCATTGTTAATTCTTTCTTCTAGGTTTTTTTCAATTCTAGTTGATGCTTTTATAAGATGAGAGAAATTGAAAAGGTAATACTTAGTGGAAAAAGACTGATTTGCAGATTTCCAGTTTATACTGACTTCTCCAAGTATGACTATTTCATGAGATATGTTAGTTGTGGTACAAGTGAGGAGGTTTTTAAGTGCGGGTGTGTAGTCTTTACTGTTAAGGTGATGTACAAGGCCATTAAGAATAGTGGTTTCTAATTATTCACCTATTGGATAGAAGCATATATTTCAGCAGATGAGAAAGAATGGCTTTGTTGGGGGGAAAACCTGCAATGCAAGTAATTCGAAAATATAATAGCTATGCCACCTGCTTTTTTAATTTAGCAATCAACTCTAGATTATTGCAGCCAAAATAAAGTATTTCATCATTTCATTTAGAATGAAAATATCTGGATTATGTTGAAGAATTTAAGAGTGGAATATTCTCAGTTTGTTGTATCTGCTCCTAATGTTGAGCCTAAAGATTTTAACTGAGGAGTGGGTTGCAGGGACAGGGTATTTGGCATTGAGTATAGTAATAGAGCCCTCTTTATTGGGATAGGTTTGGTTGTTTGGTCTGGGGTTGAGATTAATATCTGTGCAGAGATAATTTGTACAATTGTGAGACTGGATGGATAGAAGATAATATGAAGTATGCTTTTCTTTGTTGTTGTTGTGTTGAGGAGGTTATTGGCACAGGAATATTGAAGAAGATTTTGTTGTCAGTGTCTATAAAAGTAAAAAAAGCAAACCCTGCCCCAGGAATATTTTATTCTAAGAACTGAAAGGAAGTTTACTATTACCAACTTACATATTCTTGCTAAGGAACAAAAAGTGCAGTGTCAAGTGTTTCCTTTACATAATAATCCAAGTTTGAGACTGCAAAATAATTAAATTGTTTCTGAGACAAGTGCTTAGAAAAAGCAAGTTTGTGAATGCGAAATAGCGTAATTATTTTACATGGATAGAAACTGAAAAAAGTTTTGTTGTTGTCTGGTATTGAACGCATGCAGGAGAATATGTAAAACTGTGGATGTTGATGAAGCAGATGTTGTTTGCAAGTAAGAAAAAGCAAACATTCATTTATTTTATTTATATATTTGTTCACCAGAGTAGAGCACAGATGTCTCAATGGACCGTTTTCATACTCAGACCTGAGCATGCAACTAAGTAAAAACTGAAACAAAGTACCACAGCTAAGAATGAGAAGTAAACATAACAAAATTCTACATCTAATAATAGATGGGTATTTTAGTTCAAAATAGATATTTAATATTTGCAATATAAAAAGGCTTTAGTAAATGCATTGTAAGAATACAATATTACCTCATATTACATTGTCATATTTTAAAGCAATTATTTTAGGTATGTGGGAGTATCAAGAAGGATTCATAATGCAAAGAAAGTCAGAAGGTGAACAGTTTGGAGATGCTGAGAGAACAGGGGTAATTAATAAGTACGGTAAAGTTTATAGGGGAGGAGGTATTACAAGTATAGGTGAAGTTTGGGAAACAAACAGTCACTTTGGAAGCATTTGAAGTTAATCTGTTTGAAGAGAAAATGCTTTAATTATTATGGAAAACTCTGATAGACTGTTTGGATTCCCATATTTTGAGAGTTATTAGGATGAATATGCGCACAGTGCATTTTAGGGTTGGAAGCAACTGGTGTTTTAAGTAGTGGGTGGGGTGGAGTTGGACATATACCTAAGGTTATATGATTGCATGGACATTACTTCACTAACAGTGAAAGTTATCTCTGTCTTGCTTGGCAGTTGGTGGATAAACACTTTTATTTAAAGGGTGATAAAAATGAAATTCATTTAATCATAGTAGAAGAAAAACAAGAAATTGTTTTGATTAAATGAATATGTTTGCTGGACTTATAATTAAAAGTTAACATGACATATCAGACCTAAGATCTTCAAGGTAAGAAAGTCTGGGGCGATTACAAATTTACTAGGCTACCTATTTCAGGAATGTCTACAGATCTGAGAATACCTGATCAAATATTGATGTTTTGGTCACTGCATCAGTGCATGGTAAGCAAGTTAAATAACAGAGTACTAGATATGTTGTATTGCCTGAAGTGCATAAATACAATTTGAAAATAATACCCCACATAACTGAGCCTATGTTTGTCACACTACCTAAGATGTCAAGTATTATGTGTTAGAGTTGTCTGTATATTATACGAGTCTATACTCAATATTCCTTTTCAGTACTGAAAATGTAACCTCAAGTTTATCCCTGGAATCATGTTAGATGACATTGTATAGATTGCTCACAGTGTAAGGACATCATGTTCAGTATGTCAGTAAGAAAGTGCTGATTGGCACATCAGTCATATTGACCATGGTGTGAGTATGATACAGACTGAGTATGTCCTAGATGGTGGTCCTTTGCTATGTAGGTTCATAGGTTTACAGGAGGTTACTAGGATAATGGCCCTAGGGGCTTTAGAAGCCTAGCCATGAAAAAATATGAGTAACCTTATTGACCATAGTTAGATGGTTATTGTTAGCAGAGCAATTTTGTTATCAGCACCAAATGCCCGTGTCCATGAGGGACATAGGTGCCACCCCCCCGGGTGAATTTACAGTCACCCATCCAGTTGTCAAGAGTGCTCTTGAATAGGGTGATTGAGGAGGTCTGCTTTGCATGGAGTGGGAACTTATTCCAGAGGAACAACAATCACTGGGAGATATATCTGTCTCTTCAGTATGTTGTGTTAATGTCACAGGCTAGGTTGAGATCCCTGGAGCAAGTTATCGTTGTCGCATTTGATTTGCAGATGTGCAGCATTTTCATTAGGGCAGGGTCCAAGACTGCTCTGTAGGCTAAGCACAGGTTGCATCACAACATCCTTTACGATGCAGAGTACAGTGACAGGGATTTCAGTCTTTCTATGTAGGCCATGTTTTTGGGTCCTGGATTGTCTTGGTTAGAAATGTCTGTGGTCTCTCCAGTTGTTGCAGGTGTCTGGTGAGGTATATGAAAAAGGGAGCATTGTACTCATTTAGTGGTCTGATGAGGGTCGGGTATAGAGAAGTTATAATATCCTTAGTCTTGGATGTGATGCCCTTATTTATGAAATGTGCAACATAGAAGGCTTTCCTTGCTACTGTGGAGACATGGTAATCAAAGTTTAAATTGCTGAAGCAACAGAAATTGAAACAAACTAAGATGAATTAAACAAAATCCACGTCAGCAGAACCAGCAGCAAAGAGTCCAATATTAAGTGTTTTATTAACATCCACTTTTCGTTCAAGAAAACTGAACTTCTTCAGACAGACATCAAAAGGTAACAAATGTAAAAAAACTCCTTAAATACACAATTAACAACACATGGTACATTTGAATGGACCAACCAACTGGTTAAAACTCGCTGACATCAATATGTGGGAAAAGCTGATCTCAAAGCTTCTTAAAGAGCTACTACATACAAAAGTCTGGTCTTTACAGATTGTGTTTTGAAATCAAACAACTAACCAAAATGAACTAAAAAATTATCAATGAAAATGTGTCTAAACATAAAATGTTTAAAACCAAGAAAAACGAAACATAATAAATGGAACCGATTTAATAACTTAAAATAAGAAGTAAAACATAAAAAATAGTAAGTCATAAATGGAAAATAAAAATAATAAAATTACCTCTGCATACTTCTGAGTTTCAAAATGCAAGCTAAACTTACTCTGTCATTAAGACCTGGAGGTCTGTATGAACAGAGTTTCAGCTGCCAAATCACTTCTAGGCACTCTAATAATAGTTGAAAAGGACCCCCCCCCCCGGTGTCAAAGGGAACCTGTCCTAACACCCTAAAAGTAAAACTGTGCTGAGGGTGGTCATTAACATGTTTTGCCAAAGTGTTTTCACACTTATTTTTCCTAATACAATATAAATGCTCATAGATTCTTTCGTTAAAACCTCTGTCAGTCTTGCCCACATTACCTGACTTATGGGGTTATGAGGCAGACAGCTTGACCTAGTAGGCCGGCCACTGGAGAGGATGTGGAGGATGTTGTTCCTACAGAAAACTTTGTGACTGATGGTGGCAGAGATGAGGAGGTTTCTCATTCTACACCGTCTTTTTCCTCGAACCGGGGACAGAACCATCAGAGGTTTTACAACACGAGGAGCTATCACAGGAACAACAGCAAGAAGCCTTTTCAGAAGTAATGAGAAGGACAAAACCTGACATTATTAGTAACAGTTTTGGAGATTTTTTTGTTTACAACTATTCGAGTTTTACAATCACTGTGGAGATGTCTGATTTATTTTCAAAAGGTCTCACTTTTGTTCCATGGAGACATTTTAATCTAGCACACACATTGCTTGATTTAAAGTTGTTTATACGTAAGTTGAATTTATTGCTAATTTTTGGTAATACTGTTTTAGACAAAAAAACTTTGAGAGTTCCAAGTACATTTAACCCCGTATCCACCCTTTACTTGTTTTATTTGAACATCTGTGTGAAACCGAAATTAGAAACTTAGTCAACTGTTGTAGGACACTTCCGAACAAAAACTTGACTGATGATGAAGTTGACTTGTTGGACACTTTAAAAAGTTTACCTGTCAAGATTCTTAAACCTGACAAGGGGGGTGGTTTAATACTAATGGACACTTGTCATTATGAAAACTGTCTTACCCACATGTTATTGCAAGATACTTATACACTGTCTAGCATTAACGAATTGAATGCAGCGTATAGGTGCATCCGTGTTTTCTTGAATGATTTGTTTTTAGAAAATGTTATACAACAAGATGTGTTGAAATATTTGACTGTTTCGTTTCCCAAGATTCTGACAGTTTTTGGATTATCCAAGATCCATAAAGATGTGCACAACCCTCCCATGAGGCTATTAGTTAATGCTAGGGGTTCAATCACTTACCCGATAGCCAAATATGTGGATAATATACTGAAAAAAATACGTTGAAAAGGAAACACACATCTGTAAAGACTCTTGGGCTTTTTTAAAAGCCATGGGTGCTTTAGAATTCAAGAGAGGTCATAGATTTGTGACAATAGACGTAAAAGACCTTTATACGTCTATCCTTCATGCTACAGGGATTGACTGGGTCACTGACCGTTTATTGCATCATAACGCTAGCAGTGTAGAAATCAGATTGGTGCAGGAATTGTTAGATGTCATCTTGAAGTTCAACTTTGTAACATTTGGGGGAGAGATATATTTACAGAAGACTGGTGTAGCCATGGGCTCACCAGTAGGGGCCAGTTTTGCCAACATCGCAATGGCTGAATGGGAACACAGATATGTCTTTGGTAATCGTAACGGTCAGTTCAAAATCGATTTTTATACCAGATTTTTGGACGACATCTTTATATTGACAGAAGGTTCAACTAATGATGTGGGGACTTTCATGGACCATCTCAATTCCAGCACGTCTTTTTTGAATTTTACATTTGTAGAGTCTGATTCTAGAATTTCTTATCTGGATGTAGACTTATACAAAGACATTTCTGCTGGTAGCTTTAAGGCCAAAATATTTTGTAAGAGTTCCTATTCTAACACCATGTTACACTTCACTAGTGCCCACCCTGGGCACCAAAAAAGAGGGGTAGTCAAGGGGCAACTTGTGCGCGCTGCTCGAATGGTAACAGACGATGAACCCTTTTTAGAAGAATGTGAGTTTATTAAGGGATTGTTTCTACACAGAGGTTACCCAGACAAGTTTATTCACAACCTGGTTACTGAGGTCCAGACTAAAAGGTATGGGGGTGTTTATAAACCTATTTTACAAAGCAGTTTGTTCACAAGTTATCCACTAGAACATTCACCTCCAGTTATGCCTGAAGTCTTTGTAGACAACAAGAAAGTAGACACTTCTATTCCTTTCATCACTAATTATAGTGCTGAGATTCACTTAATTAAGGAGGTGTTTGTCAAGAACTGGAGTATTTTCTGTTGTGACGATGCCTTACAAGCCAGGTTTGGTACTTTGCCTAATTTTATATACAGGAGGGGTGATAACCTCAAACGGATTTTAGAAACAAAAAAGGACACTCGTGTCAGAGTAGAGGGCACTTTCAAATGTGAGAGTTGCAACATGTGCAGGCACATTGCCACTGGTTCGAGATTTAAAATTGCTGGGTCTTCTTTTTCCACTGTTGGTAGATTCAACTGTAAATCTCGATCGGTTGTTTATTTAGCTTGCTGCCAGTCTTGCCCAGCGTTTTATGTGGGCAAGACTGACAGAGGTTTTAACGAAAGAATCTATGAGCATTTATATTGTATTAGGAAAAATAAGTGTGAAAACACTTTGGCGAAACATGTTAATGACCACCCTCAGCACAGTTTTACTTTTAGGGTGTTAGGACAGGTTCCCTTTGACACCAGGGGGGTCCTTTTCAACTATTATTAGAGCGCCTAGAAGTGATTTGGCAGCTGAAACTCTGTTCATACAGACCTCCAGGTCTTAATGACAGAGTAAGTTTAGCTTGCATTTTGAAACTCAGAAGTATGCAGAGGTAATTTTATTATTTTTATTTTCCATTTATGACTTACTATTTTTTATGTTTTACTTCTTATTTTAAGTTATTAAATTGGTTCCATTTATTATGTTTCACTTTTCTTGGTTTTAAACATTTTATGTTTAGACACATTTTCACTGATAATTTTTTAGTTCATTTTGGTTAGTTGTTTGATTTCAAAACACAGTCTGTAAAGACCTGACTTTTGTATGTAGTAGCTCTTTAAGAAGCTTTGAGATCAGCTTTTCCCACATATTGATGTCAGCGAGTTTTAACCAGTTGGTTGGTCCATTCAAATGTACCATGTGTTGTTAATTGTGCATTTAAGGAGTTTTTTTACATTTGTTATCTTTTGATGTTTGTCTGAAGAAGTTCAGTTTTCTTGAACGAAAATTGGATGTTAATAAAACACTTAATATTGGACTCTTTGATGCTGGTTCTGCTGATGTGGATTTTGTTTCATTCATCAAAGTTTAAATTGCTGTCAACCTGTGTTCCCAAGTCTCTCACCACTGTATTTGAGCTTAGGGTGTGCTATCTATAATGTAATCTGCAGAGACCACTTCTTTGCCAAAGGAAATAATGATGCACTTTTTTTCTGTTTAGTTTTTTACCATGACTCATGCACCAACCATTAGTCTGTGTTAGCCCCATTTGTGATATGTTAACATTATCGGGGAACTCAATGATTGCACCCAGTTTGCAGTCATCTGTGAACTTGGTAAGCCACAGCCCATCTACTTTCACCTGGATGTCCGAGAAGTAGATTCCAAATAGTAGAGGGCCCAGTACAGATCACTGTGGTACACAACTGGTAACTGGTCTACTGTTGGAGGTGGAATCAACAGTTATGACAGTATGTGTTCTGTCAGTGGACCAGTTTACTACCCATCTAGTAATATATAGGTTAATCCCCAGCTGGGAAAGTTTCTCAATTATACCTGAGTGGGGGATTTTGTTGAAGGCCACAACTAAGTCAAGATAGGTGTTATGTACTGCTTTGCCCTCATCCAGGGCTTTGGTGACATTTTCAAAGAAGTCCACCAGGTTTAATAAGTAAGACCTGCCCTTAATTAAGCCAGACTGGCTCGGGTTAAAAGTTTGGAGATCACCTATGTCCTTGTTGATAAGGTCTTTGATGATTCTTTCCATGGCCTTGAAGATAAGGCTGGTTAGGCTTATGGGTCTATAGTTCACAGAGTTGGTTGATGGAATCCCTTTGTGTAATAGGATTACTGTTGCTGTTCTCCACTCTGCTGAAACAAAACCAGTGCTCAGGCTATGGTTGAAGAGAGTGCAAAGTGATTCCACTAGATCTTGTTTTAGATTGTTTAGTAAGCAACCTGGGATGTATCCGGTCCAATGAAGGCTGTGTTTTTGGCCTTGGAGAGGGTGGATATGACGCTAGTTAATGGACTGGGGTGACACGGATGCTTTGGGGAGTGACTGGTGGGGACAGGGGGGTGAAATTTGTACCACATCTGTCCACCAGCAGGTTGGCAATTTCTTCAGGTTTAGTGTGAGTAGTACCATCCACAATAAGTTTGGCACATAGATGGGCATTCTCTTTAAGATTTTGGACAGAGCTGAAGAAAGCCTTATGATTGTCTTTAGCTAGAGATGCTAAGTTAGCATCATAATGAGATTTAGAGGACTTTAGAAGATATCTGATTTGCTTGTTTAAGCTGTGGATGGTATTCTTCCTCTGGTAAGATCCCTCTTGTTCTTGGATAACAGTTTCTTCCTTTTATTATATAACTTATTTATACTTGTGATCTACCATGGTGGCCAGTTTCTTTGGGATGATCTGGTTTTAATCCTAAGTACAGCTGAGTCTATACAGTTGTATAAATGATATATAGGGCATTTGTTTGCTCCTCTGCATAGGAGTCATTGTTGGCTGAGTTAGCAGGGGGTTTGAAACATTCTATACCTTCACTTAGTAGGCCAAAGTTTGCTTTGGTGAAATTTTTCAGTTTGTTTGCTCCTGCGGAGGTGTCCAGTCTCATCTTTATTTCATATGAGACAGATTTATGGTCTGACCTCACCAGGGAAGGCAACTCACAGGGGGTAGTGCAGTGACCCCTCATGTTGGTAAGAACCAGGACCAGGCTATTTGAGACCCTTGTAGGGGCGCAGACTAGCTGTTCTGAAGCATTTGAATTAAGAAATTCCAGGAACCTCAGGCTATCATGTTTCTGCTCATGTATGTTGCTGTTCTGCTCCATCTCTCAAATCCTGTCTTTGCTTCATATTCAACATGCTCTTGATTCTTCTAGTAAACTCTTGTATTCCCTTCCTTGACTTCAACTTTTTCCATTGAAGCACTGGAAGAATTTTCAGAGGTATAGTCTCTCTCTGGTCTTTATTACCAAAAGAACAAGAGGCAGAATCTCTTCCTGTTTCACAGCTCACTTTTTGTTGGACAAACGTTTGTATTTCCTGCTTAGCATGTACTTCATCAGAAATGATTTTGTTCCTGCAGGGAAGAATACTTTGAAAACAGCTGGGTACTGTAGTTTGAACTTTACACTAGAATCTTTACATTCCCTGAATAGTGGAATACATGTACTTCTCTTCCTGCTGGTGTACAATGAATAATCATTTTCCACAAACACTCTGCTATCTCCCACTTTCAGTACTTTGTCCTTCTGCCACAGTTTTGACAAAATCAACTCCTTCTGCTGGTAGGATTGTATCTTAACCATTAAAGCTCTAGGCTGCTTTTTCATAGCCAGGCTTGTAGCAGACACACAATGTGCCCTTCCACCTAACAACTCCTGCTGTGGAATATATAACTGCCATACAGAAGGGGTGGTTTATGTGGCGCTTTGTAAGGAATGTCTAAGTTTTTATGTAGGCAAGACAGAGAGGAAGTTGTAACAGCAGATATATGAACACTGTTATGATATAAGTGAACATAAATCTACCAATGCCCTATTTAAACATCTAGATGCACATGGGAATCATGTTTTTTGGTTTTGTTTTGGAGCAGGTAGAAAAACATCCTAGGAATGGACCCTGGCTAATTATCTTGGAACAGAGGAATTGTGGTGGCAATTATTATTGAATGCCTCATCTTGGCTTGGGTTTAATGATATTATTAGTATAAGCAGTGTATTAAAAATGAAAGCATATGAGAGATAACATCTGGATATGTGTATTGAGTCATATATATATATATATATATATATATATATATATATATATATATATATATATATATATATATATATATATATATATATATATATATATATATATGTATATATGGGTCCCCTTTAACAACTTCGAACCTCATATGGCCAAGACCATATGTTCAAACATGTAAAAGTTCGATCGGACTGAATGTAGATCTCTATATAGTGTGGAACGGGAAGATTTTCCTTTTCTGCAATGTTGTGCGATCTCGGAGTTGGTATATTTAAGTGGGGGTTGGGGGTGCAGGGGAGCCCCCCTGCTACAGGCGTTTAGTTTTGTTTTTTGTTGTTTTTTTTTTACTTTTTTCTTCAGTGTTCAAACTTTTGCAAGTTTGAACATCTGGTCTCGGCCATTTGTGGTTCAAATATGTAAAAGTTTGATCTACTGAAGTAGATCTATATATATATATATATATATATATATATATATATATATATATATGTATATATATATATTTTTTTAATATCCTATAGGGTGAAGGATTTTATTAAATAATGGTTAATTGATTCCCTTAAATGTTTAATTGTTATGTGATTAGCAGGGGTATAAATATCTGAGGTGGGAGTTAATGCATTTAATTCATTTGGTCTAAAGAAGTCTGTATTAAGAAATAAAAGCACTTACTGTCTGGTGGATTTGATTTTAAAATAAAATTTTGGAGTATAATGTCCTACTGTGGAGTTTTACATCGGTGTTTCAAATGTCTTAAGCTGTGAACAGCGAGTGTCCTGCTGTGGACTAACAGTTCAGTTGCTTATTTGTGCTTTCATAAAATTAACACAATCTGTTGCTTCTAGCTTTTATGGTATAGCAGAAAATCTCAGGTTTTCCTTAAGTGCTCTGTCCTCTAATTCTATTATTTTTTGAAACATCTCTTCCTGAGCTGTCTTATATTCATCCAGCCTTTTCTTCATTTCAACCTCTGATTTTTGCAGCTTTTTCACCTCATCTGAATATTTGTTTAAAGCTTCTAACATTTTTTCCAGCCTTTTGTTGTTTGTGTTGATATACTCCATCAGTGTTTCATTTATTTTAACTAGGTCTGTGTGGATTTTCTTATATCTTCCTGTAGGTTACTGGAATTCATGTCTGGAGGTTGCTTATGTTGACCAGTCTACAGAAGGATAGTTGGAATCTCTCATGACCAAAGCATTTGGCTGTATAGGGAGTGATTCTAGTAAGTCCAGGTAGTCAGTGTGTGTCTCATAGTTTACGGTGGGATACCTGTAGCTAGTGCTGATGTAGTAGGGTATTTTACCTATATTTAATTGTAGCTGCAGTAGCTGTAGATAGTTGTACTGTTTAACCAGTCTCAAGGTGTACTTGGATTTAATGAAGATAGATACACCTCCACCTTTGTTTCTTTCACACTTCTTTTGGGGTATGAATGTGTGGAAGGTGTTGTAGCCTTGTATGGCTGTAGTGCTCTCTGCAGCCTTGAACCCAGTCTCATTGACTGCACAGCTGTCAGCATCCAAGGTGAGGAGTGCTTCCAGGGAGTGCAGTTTTCTGTTGAGACTCCTAGCATTAAGTAGCATAACCTTGAGTTTGTCTCGAGTGGATTTCTCTACATCAGGAATTTTTTTGTTTTGTCATTGCCTAAAAAAGGCACTATGGGAGAGGCAAGTATCCAAAAGCCTAGTGGAGACAGGTGAATACCATCTCTGTCAAAGCAGTGTGGTCTGTCGACCATGTCTTCCCAGGTTGACAGATAATGGATGTCCTTGAATTGACCTGAAGCTAAGCCAATTGTTGAAGTCAATCATTTTTTTGTCTGTACTGTAGCATCATCCCGGGGGAAGAGAATATGTTACTTATTGCTAGGGACATACCTGCCTGGGACACATAATCTGAGATTTCAGTCATGTGTCTCTTCATATAGTCTAGAGAGGTACGTCTCAAGTCATTCACTCCAATATGTACTATGACAGAGTCATAACGGTAAATGTTGTTGAGTGACTTGACTGCTGTATGATTTAATGGATCCTGGCCGCTAACAGGTAGCTAACTGTGACATTCTCCTTGTCCGGCCTTGTGAGCTGGACATCTGTGTGTCTCACTATTAAATCAACTATGACCAGAGAATTAGGTTTTGAGGTGTTTTGCCTTGCAAGCTTATTTGTTGAGACACTTATATGTGTGTGTTGCTATGTGAAGCAGGTGCTGTTCATGTTCCAGTATGGGTGATCTGGTTGAGCTTGGGAGGTCTCTGGTCCTTTGATAAGCACTTCGTGAGTAACTCCACATAGGTGCATCTATGTGACTTGACCTTGTCTTGTGTGAGAAGAGAGGTGTGTATGCTGACAACCTGTTTGATGTCTTGTTTATTGTTATATGAGAGGATTGGTTCCAGGTTCATGGTATAGTTACACCTCTCACATACTATATTTGTTTGCTTTAGGAAAAAGTGGTTGTCAGTATACATGAGGCAATTCCTACAATGCCCTAGGATGCTTATGTCAGTCAGGCTAGTTGGTGAAATGTTGGGAAACTGGTTGTCCATTGTTGCAGGTTAAACCATAAGTACTAGGTGGGGAGTGGGCACGTTGGATTAGCTTTTGCTCTAGGAGTAACTTGAATAACTATACAAGGGTGCTTATTTTGTTGAGGATTAGGAGAAAAGGAGTGTGGTGACACTTCTTAGTACTCAGCTGAGTTGTCTGTAGGGCAGCAATGTGCAGCTGAGTTGCCCACAGTGCAGCAGGGAAGCTTGAGAGGATTCAACTAACAAATGTCTAGGGAAAAAATTGTTTCTAGGAGTTTGATACTTTACAGGGCACTGCTAACCCCCACTGTGTAGTGTGCAGCTACATACAAATGCAAAGCTTATATACAGGTGAAATTAAACATTTTTAAGCTAGTCTGCCCAAAGGAAATCACACAATGATCCTTCCTGTAGCAATCCCCAGCTCAGATAGGGCTATATCCACACTCCTCTGCCACAAGGGTGCAGGGGAGCCCTTCTTAATGTAAAATGGCTGGATTTGAGTTCAAGTGTATAAAAGGCAGGCTAGATTCAGCATGTTTGGCCTCAAGCTCAATGCCAAAAAGTGCAGTGTCATCCTCTTTGGTAAAAACTCTGCACCCATGAGCTACCACATAGGCAGCAATCTACTTAACACCGAATGCGAGATAGAAACCTTGGGACCCAGGTGGACAGTAGTCTCTCCTTTGATAGTCACATTGCCACAGTAGTCAGGAAGTCCTTCTATATGGCACACCTCATCATAAAAGGGTTCTTATTCAGGAAAAAAGAGGTCATTGTTTCCCTCTACTCGTCACTCATTAGTCCCATTATAGAGTACAATGCCCCTTTTGGAATGTACCTCACAAGACATCTGCAGCAGCTGGAAAGGCCACAGAAGTACCTCACAAAGAGGATTACTGGCATTAAACAAATGCCCTACACTGACTGTCTCAAAAAACTCCAGCTTTACTCCATAGCATATCGCCTACTCTGAGGTGATCTCTGCCGAACATATAAAGCTATGTCAAACCCAGAGCTGTTGGACATGCTACACCTAAAGAAATCCCAATCCCTCTGAGTTACACACTCTAGGGACCTAAACCTTGTCACCACAATAAACAGGACATGCTGGAGGGATAGATTCCTGTCCCAGAGACTTCCTATACTCTGTAACAAGCTACTCATCTATGTCAAGCAAAGTTCTTCATTAGCACTCTTCAAGAAAAATCTTGATGAGTGGATGGGAAATAGGAAATACACCCCGGGGATCACATCTGTGTCTCTGCTGGACAGTGGCACAGGAAAATAACTTTCTTGGGTGGTGTAAGCTATGGTTCCTTGCTGGCTAGGCTTACGTAGGCCCTTGGGCTGATAGCCTAGTACCTACCTATGAACCTATGAACCTGTGAACCTATCTGAGCAGTATTACAGTGCAAAATACGTGCAGATAATGAAGCAGGCACAGACAAAAAAAAAACAGTCAAAAAGGCACCAACTAATGCTAAAAAGTTAAATGCAGCAGATCAGTACACGTCTACCACAAAGTTGCAAAGAAAACACATTCTTAATATAGAGTATCTGGTTTGGAGCCCAACTGTAACAAGACCACAAAAACTATCTACAACAGCCCTACAACTAACAGATACAATGAAATACAGTGAAATTAACTAAAATTTGCAGCAGACAGTACAGTTTTTTTGAAACTGCAAAAAATCCATCGTAGTATATAAGAGACGTACAAAAAAAAAAAAAAAAACTTAGAACCCTCTTGAGTGTTTCTCAACTCAGGTAGACCAGACAAACACCTACTACCACCAAATGAACAATGCCAGTTCTCCCAATGCAAAAACACAGTAAAGGAGCGTTGAGAGTGAAATGCTACCACAAACAAACTTAGAAGATACAAAATGCTACCATAAACAAACTTAAAGACATGGATACAACAGTGTACTTTACACAGCTTATAAAAGTGGGATTATTCAATAAAAACTACTTTGCTTTGTATAAATAAGCCAAGAGCCACTCAACTGTACAGAATTTATAAAGGCACTAAAACAAAGATAAGCTGATTGATAAGCCCTTTATCCAATAAAACTACATGCAGAAATCTCAAGTGTTGCACCAACCAAAACAGACCAGGCTACCTCCCAGTGCACCAGATGGAAAACCCATTGACCTCTTGATGTAAAAACAAGTGCTTGCTAGAGTGTAAAAATACACTACTTTATCCAACAGCTGCCTAGATAGTGAAGTCAGATCAAGGTCATTGGTAAAACAGACAATGAGAGGCAAAATGCACTTATTCAATACAAGCAAAAGGAAAGGCAAGTAAATAATTCAATTCATCAACAACAGTGTAGAAAGAGAGGAGCTTATTAAGCTCAATTTACAGTAGGGGTGGGTAGCTTAAAATCTTTTAAAAAACAGATCAACAAGGGGAAGTGTGGGTGGGACACATATGCAAGGAATCTCCAGCAGTGCTTTAGTTTCTTAAGCATAAAATCTTTTATGCAAAAGTGAAAGGGCCAGAAATTCACAGTGTATTTAAGAATCACTCAAAAGAAATTTAACCAATGAAAAAGCATGTGAAATGTGCAGCCTAGATAATTTAAGTGCCTCTCTCTCACATAAAACCAAAACATCAGGCAACTTAAATTTCTTAAAACAGAATAAAAATGGATTAGGTAAAACAGAAAGCAGCTCTATCAAAGACAAAAAATATAGGTTTACTTTCCTCACCCAGCAGGGAATCCCCAGCAGTGCTATAGTTTCATCAAGCATGAAATATTTTCCTCAAAAGAAAAGGGCCAGAAATTCACAGTGTATTTAAAATTTTGCAGCCTTGATAATTTAAGTGTCTCCCACATAGAACAAAAACACCAGGCCAAGCTGATTATAAGTACAGAAGTCATAACTATTTTTTCTTATAATGAAGAATTAATTATTGCCAACAAACTCACTAGTTCCTTTACAAGTCAAATTAACTAATTATAGAATAGAACAGCTGATGCATATGTCTTACCTCTGTGGAGAACATTGAGTCAGAAATATTGTTTGCTGTCCTTATTTACTTTTAGTTTGAGAGTGTCATTTTGACTTGGAAGCCCCCTCTAAATTTTGTGAAGTATTCTGAACCAGAGTAGTAGTTGTCCTTTTCTTTCTGTTTCATTAAGACTATTATCTGAACCTAGAAAATGTTCTCTGGTTGAGAAATTTAACTAAGAATGTAATGATCACATACCTTTTGGCCTTTATTTTTCTTCTGATGAAATAACAACCATTCTATAAATAAATTGAAATAACAGCAGCAGTCAGAATTCTTCTGTCATCAATCTAGCTGTTTGAAACATTTTAATTTCTTTTCTCTTTAGAAATGCAATACTGCCTGGCATATTACCAAATCATTTTTAAAGTAAATAGTTAGGATTGTTTTATACTTACAAAAAGCTTGTTGTTGAAGTGTAATTTTATTATTGATGGGTGTCATCAATACATCAGTGTGACTGTTGTTATAAACACTTTTTGAAGGTAGATTGTTTGGCTAGCAGCTATTATAATTTACTTTTTAGGCTCATTTCATGAAAATTTGACAATTAAGATATTTATGTTAAATCATCTGATTGGTAACATCATGTATTGAGAATGCAGGAAAGGGATATTGTCACTCCAAAGATAGCACCAGCCCCACCTGGGAAACACTATAATAAGTGTAAGAGAAAATAGACTGGTTAAGGCTTAATTATTATTGGTAAGACTAGATTAGAAGGAATTGGGTTCAGACTTAGGTGAATGAAATCAGTTAGTCTGATCTATAGCTGGCAGTGCTTCTCTGGGGGTGACACCTACTAGTCATAACCTAAGACATTTTCTATAAACTCTTAAGCCACTCACCCATTCTGTGTATAGTAGATGCCAGTGGTACAGTCTTTGGCTTCACAACCCCTATGCATGACATTATTGGTAATGATTGGGCAGGATTTAAAACTTTCGTCCCTGCTTTTGACATTATTTTCAGGCAGTAGTACCACTCAAACCAAATCTGTCCATCATATAATTTAGTATTGGCAAGACAGGATTTAAGGCCCACACTCATCTGGAGTTCCACTGTGGCGACCCCTAACCGGGAAAAGCCAAAAGACTTAAACAAACAAAACTCATCTGTGTCACACAAGAACTTGTAGTTGAGAACTAATATATCATATTCTGACAAGTGACAAGCATCGCATTTTGAAGGATCTGGCAATCAAATCAACAAAATACAACTTATAACACAAGAGCTCATTCAACAGTCCAGAGATTGCTTACCAGGAAAGAAGTTTGAGTCATGCAAATAAGAATGTCTGTACAGGGACAAGCCTCACATGCACAGCTAATAAGGGATGGCTGTGCCTCTATGCCCCCTGTTCCACCTTCCAATATCACTTATTGCACTAACTCAAAGGTTTCATAAGCATTAAGAAAAGAAAAAGAAATGCTTGTACATAATAATGATTCCACTTCTTTGTACTGGAACAGTCTCTCATTTGGCAGGGTATGGAGGTGGTGGGCAGTGTTCTCCATTGTCTATGATTTGCTATCTCTAACAACATTTGACAAGAGGGGCCACCAGATAAAGGGACATTCATTCATGATTTCCAAGATTGAGTGTTCTGTTCTTCTAATGATCATTGATGAAAGTATACAGATAATAAATAATTAGCAAACACACCATGCTATTGACTGTACATAGACTATACTGGGCTATTTCTTTGATGTAAATGCCATGAAATATTTTGCTTCAGATGCAACCATTGAAAGATGTGACTAATTTTACCATGCATCATGTTCCTGAAATGCTACTTTCTGATAATGGATTTTGTTTCATTTGTGTACAATTTGCAAAAGCACATGAATAGAAATTTAATTTGTTAAGTAAATAGTACATTTTTTCAAGCTTTATCTAATAAGGTAGATATAGCTGTTCATACATTGACAGGAGAGAA
This sequence comes from Protopterus annectens, assembly GCF_019279795.1. Classification (NCBI taxonomy): domain Eukaryota; kingdom Metazoa; phylum Chordata; order Ceratodontiformes; family Protopteridae; genus Protopterus; species Protopterus annectens. The sequence goes on along the minus strand of NC_056736.1, from coordinate 144,341,583 downwards.
AAAAATGAATTGAGAACTATAGAAAAATATGGCCTGGTTCTTGTTCAATTACATGATTTCTCCATGAGACTAATAACTCTTCTTCTGTCAGTAATGGTAATCTCAAGAAAGCTAAAATCCAGGTTTGATTTTTATAACTATGAAATCAAAAATCTAGAGAATACATAGGTTCAGAAACAGGTTTGGCACTTAAGAGAAGAATTCTATAAGAGAAGCAATAGTTATGGTAATAAATGAAATCACTGCATGACTAAAAGATGCTCTGGTCCCCCTAGTACTGTAGTTATTGCTATTTTTCTTCTGTTAGTAAGCTGTTTCAACAAAAAAGAACAAAATTTACATTAATGAACAGGTCAGTGAAGCTGGAGAAGAGAATAACATTTTGAGAGCTGCAAAGGGATGGCATACATGCTACTAGAGAGAGCTTATATGACTGTTAAAGCTGTGATTAAGAAACCTGTACCTGTTCCTGTTGTGGTGACAAAAGGCTATGAAGAACTCTCAGCTATGTCATACATCAAAAGACATGAATCTTCAGCTCTGCCTTTTACTATTCAGCAAGATGTGCGACTGAAGAAAAGTGCTCTCCCTTCAACTGAAAAATTATACTCAGTAACATAGAATCCATATGGAAATATCAAGAATGTGCTATGGCTTCATTCAAGGTCTAAGGCCTTGCTATCTAGCTATACCTTCTCAGTAAGAAAATGAAAGCAAAACTTTGAAAAGGTATACCAATTTCTGATATTTCTGATTTCTTCTGAATACCTTACAGTGAAATGGATATATAAACTCTTACAAGCTAAAGTACACATTTACCTGCTTTTATTTAAAGGTTGAACACATCATTCTTAGTGTAGGAAATGAGTGGCATGGTACCATGATTAGATCATTTTACACACACACACACACACACACACACACACACACACACACACACACACACACACACACACACACACATATCTGTGTGAGTCTGTCTATTTATATTATACAGTACAGACCTATCAAATATTTATAGACTATCAAAATGAATAGGAACATGAAGAGATAATTATTTTTTTAATGGAATTACTTAATGTATTTGAATTTGCTTACCTGGCCAGAGCACTGATCCACATTAATCATTTTCAGACACTGCCCAAGAGTCTGAGAATAAATCAGAAAAAAACATTGTATTGTCCTGCACTTCTAGGAGTATAAATCAGATGACATTTCTACTTGTCAGTTTCAGTTTGTTAATGTTAAAGTCATCAATTTCCTCCTTACATAGACAATCACTGCTGATGTGTTTTTTACTCGTATGTGGGCAGTCAGTTGCTGTATGAGTGAGCTTTTCTCTTTTGTCCACATTTGGAGATTAGAGAGACAAATCTAACCCCAATGGGTTGGTGAAGTGAAGGTAGGCTTTTTCCCTGTAAAAATGCTTTTTAATTAGGTTTATATTGAGCTAATATCACATTTCATTTGATTTAAGTTATGTGAAACTTGGAGAAACATAAGGGAAAGCAAGACAGAGGTCTGGGGACCTGCCACAACTATTGTCTTTTATTGTCTCTATTTCTAATTCTTTCTATATTTTTTTCTATTTCTTACTGACTGAGCTTTTTGAATTCTCCTTCTTACCATCTAGCCATCCCCATGGTCACCCATGGTCACTCATTTGGCCTGTTCATTATCCTTTTATGAG
>NC_056736.1:144312393-144334893 GCF_019279795.1 Protopterus annectens | reverse complement strand
AGAAATACCAACAAAGAGGTAAATCCTACATGCTTAAAAAATTTCAGGGGACCTCTCTCTTGGACCTCTTCCTCTGATTGACATAGAAGAACACGGTGTCTCCAGATCACTAAAGTGGTGCCAGCACTGCTGACCTGAGTGGTGTATGTCAGTGTCATCAGACATAACCCTGGCCAGACTGTGCCATGTATCCACTTTATTCTGGGTACCTTATAACAGCAAATAATTGCTTGTTTAGCTTGTTTAATTGAATTTAATTGTTCAAAAGCATTCTCAACATAAAGTAAAACAATTAGAATGTTTCAAAAAAGGAGGAGGGGCAGGTAACATAATGGTGGGTCATAGATCATGTAATTTTAAATGGGATTTTTAAACTGTTGTAAAAGAAAGGAAGTTTATCTGAGGAAGTCTTGAATTTGGTCAAGATGAAAGACCTTACCTATAGTTTGATTTTTATTTTTATTTGGTAGATTTATAACATAATACATTTTGGATTGTCATCTTAAATCAAACATATTTTGTTGTTGTCACTAGATTGTGGTTATGTTCTACTATAACAACCTCCAGTCATGCATTCCCTATGATCCCTATATACAAGGAAAGTAAAGAATTTTCTACTTTTAAAACACCACCTGGGATCCTTGCCAAAATCAATCCCCTTGAAAGGCTTTTCTGTCAATTGGGTCACAATCCAAAGTAACAAGAGTGGCCTTCTACTGACTATGCACATTGATGTGGTCAACATGTGATATGCAACATCAACTAGGTAGTTAATGTGAACAGTCACAATGCCACCATTGCATAGTATAAAAATATATTGCATGGTTTGATGGTGTTAGGAAGGGAACACTGGCATGCAAAAAGTGTACAAGTATCACAGTGACTAAATCTGTTGACACTTTTATCCTTTTGCACCATTATAGATTATACAGCTGCAACATATTCTCCCATATCCCCTCAGGGGTTAGCCATGCATGCTCAATGCACATTGCCGGTGCCCATGTGCATTAATGCTGACCAAATTTCTTAATGTGACATTGACTAACTGAGAGATGAGAATAACATAGGACTCAGTATCTTTCATTTTAATGAGGCTCTTTCACATAAGGACCATGCTAGTATCTTTGATTTTGATCTTGGGTGGTGAAAGCCAGAGTACTTTTTTGGCTAGGCTTGTATAGACCTTAGGGCTGATAGCCTAGTACCGACCTATGAATCTATGAGCCTGTGAAATTGCTTGATAAAATCAGATGTTTCCTCTCTGTTCCTCAATGCACTATGGAACCTCAGCTGGGAATCAGTGTAGGGGATGTGCACTCCATGATCTCTGTAACACTTTGGATCATTGCTTCTGAACTTCTGTGCAAGAGTATTATATGTCAGGCCTGTGCTGCTTCCTTCTGTGTGTGGAGAGGGATTAGGGAAAGGCCTACACTCATACTCATGTAAATGAGTGTGCATACATAGCCTGAGGTGATTGCATTTACATCTTGTGGGATACCCTGCTGCAGGTCCAGGTCTGCATTTGGGATGCATGCACATAATAACTGATGTTATACTACTATGACTGAGCTGTTGGCCCTGATAAAGTGAACCACATAGCAGTAGTGAATGTGAAAGGAAGGAAAGTTGTTAAATAGTGGTAGTCATAGCCTGTACTGTCAGCTCTACAGTAAAGGAGAGTACTGATATGTCATTAATGAATGCTGTAGTCCTTTAAGGAGTGCATGGAGCTATTATGCTTGACTGTGTGGTCTATGTACCTACAAATGCCAGCATATGTTCCACATATACACGTGTGTGCCCTGTGTTTATTGTGTGGATAACACACAGCAACTGACTCCTGGAGACACTGCACACATAACACCTTCAGAAATATCCTATATGTGCATGTGTGTAATGTCCCAGGCATCTTTTAAGGGCATATAGGCCTTGCAAGCACTGTTTTATTTCATGTGAAGCAGTAAAGAGTTATGACGTACATGACCTTACCACATCTCACAGGTATATTTTGTTGCAATTGCAGATTGTGATACCAAAAGGTGAAAAAACACAAGAAGGCAAATTCTCCCATGCATAGAATAAGATCTTTCTACAGGCCATCTTTCAGAATGGTCAGCAGATAGTCCATCTTGAGAGATTTGACAAGGCCTTGTGTGTGTGTGTGTGTGTGTGTGTGTGTGTGTGTGTGTGTGTGTGTGTGTGTGTGTGTGTGTGTGTGTGTGTGTGTGCAGGGACATAACAGATGACATCAGTGTTGTCGATGTAATCAAAATCACAATCAAGTTCAAAAAGGGCCATCAAAATGAGTAGTTCTACATGCCCAAGGGCAACCTGTCTGTCAAAACAGCAGAGGGCCATGGGAGAGGATTCACTGACAAACCACCTTTGACAGAAATTGACAAGTTCTTGACTTCTTTGTACTAGGACACAGACATTTTTTACATCCACAGTGGAGTAAAAGACACTGGTGTCCAGTTGCACAGAGCAACACTCATCTCCATCTTTAGTGACCCATGCGGGTATGTCTGAACATGGATTACCCTCTGAAGTAGAAGTGCACTGCAAGGTGATACAGTGTACAAGCGTGACTTCTTTATTTTACAGGACTATCTGGTGAACCATTGCAAAAGATGCCTGCCCAAGGTATAACCATTATTTTCCTACATTCTTCTATAAAATACTGTATTCAATGGGCTAGAAGTATTGGAAAATGGATGTTACTTAGTTTGGGTAAACAGTTTGTGTTTTCACAGATGTTATGTTATCGGGGTCCTCCTCCATGGATATAGGCCTTTTTGATACCAGAGAAATATCTGGCTCTGAAGACGATGGCAGTCAAATACTGGAACAGTCAGGAGTCACACAGTGTCAGTAGTAGAATCGGGCAATGCAATGGCGACATTCCCATCCCATTATATCAATGCAGCTTCAATCAATGTGCAATCTGCTACATAGATGAAAACAACAATAATGGAGAGGAAAATATAGACACACCTGCCAAGAGAGTAGCCATCAGTGGTCTTCCCTCCCTTGGTTGCCCTTAAGGTGCATAAACTATAAAGATAACATCAGGGAATGGTGTGCTGGTAGTTAAGACTGCCATAGCCACTGTCATCACAAGATGAATGAGTCCTTGACCACAACATAACATTTGTGCAAGGCTGTAATATCAAACAGCAGCATAACTACAGCTAAACTGATTGGGGTGGTACTTGCTTTATGTGAAGAGCTAAGGAAGGGTATGGGACATATTTGCAACATCATGGGCATACGGTGCCAGGTGTTTTTATGTATTATGTATCTCTGCATGGCCATACATCATGGCTGATGCACTTCTCATGTCTGGCACACCTCTTCCTCTGGTGGAAATGCCCATTATGGGATGATGAAGGTGCAGTTTTGAAATTGTAGTGACACCACCTCCACATCACTATGCAGTATTAAAAGCAGTACTGGAAAACATACACAAATGTGACGTGTTTTTATCTAGACCACCAGTAGAATGAGTCACAATTCATACCCCAAAAGCTCTCCTTCTTTTCTGCATGATGTGAAAAGGGCCTTTGCCTTTCATGCATCACATGCTTGTGCCCTGCACCTGTCTACAGGGCTCACGCGCGCACACACACACACACACACACACACACACACACACACACACACACACACACACACACACACACACATACACTCACATGCACTTGCATACACAAACGCACACATTGTCTCTCTCTGTCTCTGAATCTGTCCTTGCGCTACAGTCTAAGATTTTTTGTTTTCTCACAGCGCTGTTTTTTAACTATTTATCTTATACAATGGGAAAGAAATGATGGACTCTCTTTTGTTGCTTTCTAGAGGGGATTAAAGAGCTGTATCTAACACCAATAACCAAGTGACTCCTTAAGAATGGGCTACTGTTAATTGAAAAGCTACAGTAGTAGATGGAAAATCGATGTTGGGCAGGTAAAACGTATTACATAACTGATGTGCTCTGCTGCTATCTGTTTCTGGACCAGCTCAGCATTTGTATTTTTTTTTGTCAAACAGTGAAAAGACATACCACGATAATGAAAATACAGTGTTAGAGAATGAAGATGATGCTAAGACAAAGATAAGGAACTGATTTGTTTAATATATCAACTAACTTTTTCTAATTTTATCATCTGATTCATGTGGAGCAACAAGTAATAAGCAATATTTTAGTGCTACTATTAATTAAGGCATGAAAGAAAAGAGACTTATAGATTAGGTGATAATAGTGAAATTACAGCGAATACAGATAAAGCCTTAATTTGTTTGGCAATGCTAATGAAAAGAACATCAAGGCATGGTTTAGAAAGAGGAGAGAAAATGATCCTGTCAGCTTAGATTAAGAAGCATGTTGCTGTGAAGAAGCTTTGGAGCACTTTCTGTAAATGCTTATCTGTAATGGAATGTGAGTGTTTAGACATGAGGTTGACTAGCTAATGAATGGTCTACTAAATCACAAAGACATGATGTTGTGAGATAAAGCAAGTGTCCATTCTTTGAACGGTTACTCAAGCAAGAGACAGAGGATGAGTTAAGATAAGGAATGCATTTTAGAGACCATGCAGCAAAAGACAGAAAAGATTTATGTTTCAGTTTTTCTGTAAGGTTCTTAGAAGTACCCTGGTTGATAGGTATTTAAATAAAAGTTTTTGGACAATTTGCAACACTCATTGGGTGTTATGAATAAAAATTGTGCACAATAGAGCAGTGCTGGTACACCACAAAATGGCTTACCAAAGCCATTTGCAATTTATATAAAAAAATATTAGACCATTGAAAGTGACACATTCCTGTGTGCAGTTCATAAAGAATATGGGGTTTCTACACAAAGCAGTGGTGGACCCCAATCCATGTCTATAACCCTTGATTCTGAATGTCAGAGTACTAAATATAATGCTCAGAGTGCTTGCATACTTCTGTGTACTTTGTTTAGAAATATTAGCACCCATTTCTCTCATGCATAGTTGTGCTTGAATGGCATATTTGCATATTTGCTGATAACATAATGCACCTTCATCTTCAAGATGGTATAGCAATGTGGGCAAAATGGACAAAGCAATATAACAATGAAATACTAGGTTAGCATTTAGTGTGTTGGGTTTTCATTAATAACTGCATTCCATTTTGCAATGTTGTTGTGTCTTTTGGCTGTAATGAATCTATATTTGTTTCTGTCATTTTCAGTCATATCTCTTAAAGTTTCATATTACTATTATTTCGTATTATTATATTAAATAAATATTTCAGTATGACAGTAGCATCTGTTTTTTTTTCTATGTGTATGCTGATTTATACTTTGCCCTTTCACTATGTTTCTTTTAAGACATTGTGTTGTTGAGTACAGCAGTGCCGTTGTCAGGATGTGTGTACTTATGTGGCAGTTAACACAGAGGATTACTGGTATAAGCTCACATATGCTAGTTCCCAATGTCCAGGGCTTGAATCTGTCATGTTCCGTTTGTTTGAGAAATTCACTTAACCAGACAGTGCTCCTGGGATGAGCTAAGAAAGGTCCATGTTGATCAGTAGATCAGTACTCTACCCTGGGTAACACATATATGTTTATATTTATTATGTATATCTATACACACACACACAGACACACACACACACACACACACACACACACACACACACACATATATATATATATATATATATATATATATATACCTATAGCTATATCTATATATACATATATATATATATATATATATATATATATATATATATATATATATATATATATATATATATATATATATATATATAATGTGTGTGTGTGTGTGTGTGTGTAGGTATATGTGTCTGCCTCGTAACATTAAAATTTCATAACGTTGAGTTTCATAATACTGTGACCATAACATTGAAAATTCAAAACACTGAAAACCCAAAACATTGAAAACTCAGAACATTGAAAGTGTGCTTCATAACAGTTAAAATTACATTGCACAAGTAAATAAGATCCCCTCCACCTAAAACACCACCTAACTAACAAATGCACTTTCTACTATGTTTCTGCAGGGGGGAAAGCCCCCCCTGCACCCCCATGCGGTGTGCTCTGCCCCCAATCTTGCAGTTGTTATATTTAATTTACGGGGGTGTGTGTGGGTATAGTAGAAAGTGTGGTTGTTAGTTAGGTGGTGGTATAGGTGGAGAGGTTGTTATTTCCATATGCATTGTAGTTTTCAGTGTTATGAAGCATACTTTCGATGTTTTGGGTTTTCAGTGTTTTGGGATTTAGATGTTTTGGTCTCAGTGTTATGAAATTTCAATGTTATGAAGTAGACCCATATATATATATATATATATATATATATATATATATATATATATATATATATATACACACACACACACACACACACACACACATACAAACATATCTACACACACACACACACACACACGTATATATATATATATATATATATATATATATATATATATATATATATATATAAAATGTTTGGTGTTCGGGTGTATGGAAACATTAGGCAGGTTGCAATCTGCTCTGGAATGTCTAGTGTATTACATTGCATGTATGGCCATTAACACTGTAATGGGTGTAGAATCTCTGTACTTCATTGGTTATCTGATATGCTAGGGAACTTGAGTGTATATCCAGTGCACACATTCCTCAGGATTCATAAAGCTTGCACCAGGTGCAGGCATAGCGTTGGCATTCCAACACCAAATATGGCCTGTGAGCGATCCAGGTATGAGCTGTTCCACGTGCACTACCTGCGTACGCTACACCCGCACAGCTCCCAGACCCTGTATGCTAATTACCCCATGTGCAGCAGTGTAGCATGCAAATGAAGTTATGTAGTGATCCAGGAAGTGGTGCAGGCGTAGTGTAAGCATGCAGAAATGTAAACCGTAAAAAATGGTTTACATTTCTGCAAACATAAAATCGGAGCCATGACAGCCGACCAAACACATGTGTTATATTGTTAATAGGTTCATACTAGGCTAACTGCCCAAGGGCATTTATAAGCCTAGCCCATAGTTATGTGGCTTTCGCCACCCCTTTAGTTTAATAAAAACTATGCCTATCATTTTGCTGTGCCTCTGTCAAGCAGTGACACTGAAGTAATCCCTGGGGTATATCTGCAATCTCCCATCCATTGGTCAAGATTCCTTTTGAACAAGGCCAGAGAGGTGCTCTGCCTCACATGTACCGGGATTTTGTTCCACAGCATAGGGAGTCTCTGGGTGATGAATCTGTCCCTCCAGCACGTTCTATTTATAACCGTGTCAAGGTTTAAGTCTCCGCCCTTGTGGTTCTGAGGGATCTAGATTTTTTGAGGTGAAGCATATTCATCAAATCTGGGTTTGACATGGCCTTATATGTCAGGCACAGGTCACCTCTGAGCAAGCGGTATGAGACTGAATAGAGCTGGAGTTCTTTCAGTCGGGCAGCATAAGACATATTTTTGAGACCCTTTATTCTTTTGGTGAGGAACTTTTGGGGCCTTTCAAGCTGCAGCAGGTGTCTGGTCAGATACATTCCGAATGGGGCATAGTACTCAATCATAGGTCTAATGAGTGATGAGTACAGGGGGACGATGACCTCCCTTGATCTAGATGTGAATCCCTTCATGATCAGGTGGGCGATATAGAAGGTTTTCCTAACTACTTTAGCAACATGAGTGTCAAATGAAAGGCTACTGTCAACCTGGGTCCCCAGATCCCTGATGACTTTTTCTGTGCTCAGTGGATTGCCACCTATATGGTAGCTAGGGGTAACCTTGTTTTTCCCGAAGGGTATGACTATGCATTTTTTAGCGTTTAACTTCAGGCCATGGCTCTGGCACCAGTTATCCGTTTCTGTGAGGCCCTTCTGGAGGATATCTGTGTCAGATGTGTTTTCGACTATGGCACCCAGTTTGCAGTCATCTGCAAACTTTGTCAGCCATAACCCTCCTGTGTTTGCTTGTACTTCAGAAAAGTAGATGCCGAACAAGAGTGGTCCCAGGACTGAGCCCTGTGGGACACCACTTGTGACAGGCTTTGAGTCTGACATGGCTCCAGCAACTCTGACCCTGTGGGTTCTGTCACTTAGCCAGTTTGCAACCCATCTTGTGATGTATGGGTTTACATTCAAGCTGATGAGTTTTTCGATGATACCTGAGTGGGGTATTGTGTCGAAGGCCTTTGCCAGGTCGAGGGAGGCTGTATGGACTGCCTTTCCCTCATCAATGGCCTTGGTGACTGTCTCGAAAAAGTCAACCAAGTTTAAGAGGCAGGATCTGCCTTTGACAAAGCCAAACTGGGTTGGATCCAAAGTCTGCAAGTTCCCTATGTCTTTATTTATGAGTTCCATTATGATCCTCTCCATGGCTTTGCAGATAAGGCTTGTCAAGCTAATGGGCGGTAATTTCCAGGGTCTGTGGAGGCACCGCCCTTATGAAGTGGGACCACAGTCGCCGTCGCCACTCCTTGGGCACGTATCCTGAGGTGAGGCTAAGATTAAACAGCTGTCCTAACTGTGGGTGTAATTCCCCGATGAGTTCGTGAAGCACACACCCGGGGACAGCATCCAGTCCCATGGATGCTCTGTTTTTTGCCATAGTGCTGGCAGTTCTCACCTGGGCATTGGAGATGTTTGGGGCTACAATCCTCTGGAATAGATATCTCTCCTTTTGGGGGAGGGGAGAAGTTTGCACTGAACCTGTCAGCCAGTATGTTGGCAATGTGTGTAGGTTCAGTAATTTTCACATCATTTTGAACTAATTCTGAGCATATCTGGGAGTTTCCTCCTAGGTTTCTAACATAGCTAAAGAAGGCCTTATGATTCTCTTTAGAGTCCTTGGCGATTTTTCTCTCAAAATTTGCCTTGGATGATTTTATGAGAGCTCTTAGTTTTTACTTATAATGATCAAAGGTGTCTTACCTTTCAAGGATTTTGCTCTATCTTGTAGTAGCTTCCTCCTTTTGTTGTAGAGCTTGTTTATGGCTGGGGTCCACCAGACTGGACGCTTGCCTTTGGTACAGAGAGTCTTAGTTTTGTTTGGGATTGCCTGATCCATGCAGTCCTGTAGGTGCTGGTAGAAGGCATTTGTAAGTGATTCAGCGGTTTGAGTAATGTTTACCACTGGCTCAGGGGCCTTAAAGGAGACCACACTAGTTTTTAGAAGTGTGAAATCGGCTTTTGAGAAGTTTTTCACTGTGGTCTTTTTGTTTCAGGTGGGGCGGGATGAGGACCTCCAGCGAGATTAGTTTATGATCTGATCTCACCAGTGAGGGTATACTTCGGTGTTGAACATTTTGATCCCATGTTCGTGATGATGAGATCAAGTATGTTTTCTCCTCTTGTGGGGATGGTGACTAGTTGTTCCATGGCATTTGAGTTTATGAACTCCAGGAATCTTTGGGTTAGAGTGTTCGGGCTTGAGTAGAGTTCCCAGTCTATATTAGGGTAGTTGAAGTCACCTAGTATGATGGTGTTTGGAGATACATTTATCCTCCAATGTTTTCAGGAAGGCCATGTGAGGTTCCTGAGTTTGAGAGGGTGGCCTGTAACATGCTACAAATTGCAGAGCAGTCTTGCCTATGGTTAATTGCACCTGGATGGTCTCAGATGCATCGCGGCGTTGCCACCAACCTTGAGGTGTGGGTGTTCTTTATGAATATGGACACCCCTCCTTTCTTGGTGTTGTCCGGATTTTGGGGCGGAACGCATGATATGAGGTGAAACTTGTTAGTGCTGGGGTGCTCTCAGGAGCCTTGAACCAGGTTTCTGTCACAGCACAGACATCGATGTTCTCCATATTGAGAAGGGCCTCGAGTGCGTGCATCTTGAGATTGAGGCTTCTGGCATCGAGCAGCATTACCCTTAGTTTTTTCCTTTTGGTGTTCTAGGGTGGTAGGTTTAGAATTTGAGCCTTGTCTAAAAAGGCACTATGGGGTGGCAAGAGCCTTTGCCAATATCCGGAAGCCCAGGGTGACAGGTGCAAGCCGTCCCTTGGCGGCAGCGTGGCTTGTCCAGCATGTCATCCCAGGCAGACAGACATTGGATCCCTTTGAATGACACCAGAATTTAAGCCAATTATTAAAGCTGATCATCTTATCACTGTATTGTGGCATCATTCTAGGTGAAGGTAGGATACTGCTCAAGGTCAGGGTCATACCTGCCTGGGCTACATAATCAGAGAGCTCCTCGATGTCCCTTTCATGTAGTCCAAGGAGGTGCGTCTCAGGTCGTTGACACCAGCGTGGACAATGACTGAGTCGTACTTGTACCTGCTGTTGAGAGACCTGAGTGCTTGCGTTATGTGGCGGATTCTAGCCCGACAGGCAGCTTACTGTGACCTTCTCTTTACTCAGTCTGGTGAGCGGGACGTCAGTGTGTCTGACTATGGAATCACCAATGACAAGTGTGTCTGGCATTTTGTTTGGCCTTAAGGGCTGTGACTGTTTGACACTCTGACTGTGTGGTCTATGTGTTGCATGTGTTGGGTCGTGAGGTGGTAGTTGTTTGGGTGTCTGCTTTGTTGGCCTCTGCTGTTTTGGTAAATTTTTGATCAGAGCCTCTGAGTATGTCTTTGTGTGAGTATGTGTATGATTTGAAGTTGTGATGGTACCATGTGTGACTGGGTATGTATTGTGTGTGGTTACCTTCTCCTCCTGTCTGGTCTTGCCAGTCCTATGTTGAGAGAGCTCAGCCTCCAGTTTGGCCGTATAGTTGCATCTCTCGCATGTATTTGTGTTTTGTGGGAGAAGGAGAGGATTGTCTGTGTACATGAGGCAATTGTAACATTGCCTCAATATTCCCAGGTTCACCAGTTGAGCTGGAGAGGACACTAGCAACTGATCCTCGACATACTACAACTAGTAGATAAAGAGACTTTCAAAGGACTCCGGGGGAAGTGGGTTTTAGGCTGGTGGGGTACTATCTATAATAAGAGAGTTTTATCAAGGTGCAAGTACTGTAGGAGTAAGTGCTAGGCTTTACAGATAGAGAATAGTCTACTTGGGAATCAAGTAGAGATGAACTTTTCAGTTATAGGATATGCTGGTTAGATCAGCAGTACAGCTCGAGGAAGGTAGTTCTAAGGGAAAATTGGAAGAATGGAATTTAGATGGCCCAAATAGTTTAACCTTGTTTAACCGCTGCTGCTCTCACGTTTAGCATGTTTTATAGCAGGGGGCTGAAGGGAGCTAGGAATTGGCCCAAAACGACCAATGGACTACTAGTTTCTGGCTGAAACTTCACCAAATCGGACAAAAGGCTCAGTGCTTCCCACTCCCACTGGTAAGCAAAGAAACTTCCCTCCTTCCTAATAAGGCAATGGATCAGTAACAGGAACTAAAAACAAAGCCCAGGGATCAGCAACTCTGAAACTGGACTACTCTAGTTCAGTAAGGCGGGAAAACAAGAGATTTTTTTTTTTTTTTGTTTTTTTACAGAGCCAAGGAGAAAAACAGACAGTAAATGCTATAAATGCTTTAAATCGGCTAGCGCACTTTAGTGTGTAGCCTACAGAAACAATTTGCAACAATTAGTAACTTAAAGTGCAATAAACAGTGTAAAATGCAGAAATCACTTAAAGTAGCAGTAAGACAGGCAAATGCAGTCGCTAGCTTAATAACAGTGGAAAGCCACAAAAATACTTATATCTGGTAGAAAGTCACTCTTTTAGCTCTCTGCTGCTTGGATCACTCTGCAGGCCACCACGAGAATCTGTGCTGAGTTGGTACAAGCTGGAAAACGCGCGTTTAGCGTGTTTTATAGCAGGGGGCTGAAAGGAGCTAGAATTGGCCCAAAACGACCAATGGACTACTAGTTTCTGGCTGAAACTTCACCAAATCGGACAAAAAGGCCGCTCAGTGCTTCCCACTCCCACTGGTAAGCAAAGAAACTTTCCTCCTTCCTAATAAGGCAATGGATCAGTAACAGGAACTAAAAACAAAGCCCAGGGATCAACAACTCTGAAACTGGACTACTCTAGTTCAGTAAGGCGGAAAACAAGAGATTTTTTTGTTTTATTACAGAGACAAGGAAAAAACAGACAGTAAATGCTATAAATGCTGTAAATCGGCTAGCGCACTTTAGTGTGTAGCCTACAGAAACAATTTGCAACAATTAGTAACTTAAAGTGCAATAAACAGTGTAAAATGCAGAAATCACTTAAAGTAGCAGTAAAACAGGCGAAATGCAGTCGCTAGCTTAAATAACAGTGGGAAAGCCACAAAAAATACTTATATCTGGTAGAAAGTCACTCTTTTAGCTCTCTGCTGCTTGGATCACTCTGCAGGCCACCACGAGGATCTGTGCTGAGTTGGTACAAGCTGAAAAACACGTGTTTAGCGTGTTTTATAGCAGGGGGCTGAAAGGAGCTAGGAATTGGCCCAAAACGACCAATGGACTACTAGTTTATGGCTGAAACTTCACCAAATCGGACAGAAAGGCTGCTCAGTGCTTCCCACTCCCACTGGTAAGCAAAGAAACTTCCCTCCTCCTTAATATATGCCAATGACTAAATATATAGCCATTGGCATAAAAACACATGTGCAAAATATAAAAATAACATTTAATATTTATATTCGCACTATCGCGAAGTGGAAGGGCAGGGCAGAGAAGTGTAGACGGGATCACAAGGAAAATAGAAAAATATAGAATAAAACTGCAATGTAACACATATTATGATTTCCCCATAATAGTCAATGGCAGGCATGCTACACCACACCATGGCACAAGGGTTGCTAAGGGGCTGTGACAGTGTTATGGTCAGTAGCTAGGAATTAGTAGGCAATGCCATGCAAATGAGAGGAGTAATAGTGAATCACAGATTCCCCACTGGTGTAAGGATGCACCTCACAAAGTAGCATTATAACACCTAGGTGTGCCCTTGAGATAAAGATGACATCAAGAGAAGGGTGTGTCACCTTTCCTGTAAGCACATTGGAGCATTGCTAAACCTGTTTGCCCGTAGCTAAGCAAAGCTGCAGTATAGGGGTGTGTTGAACTAGCTATAGCTTTGCTTAGCTGAGAGTACACAAGGTAACTGAGTATGCATGTGAACGGAGATGAAACCATGCTTAAACCTGTTAAACAGGATTGCGCGGCGTGCACTGGAGCTGAAACAGGAAGGATATAGGAAAAAAATAAGGAAATGCTGCAACAGGGAAACTGGAGTACAAATGACTAATTAACACCTAGGAACCTACAGTGGGCCATTGACAACAGCTAACAAGGCTGCAAGCAGCTACCTGCAGAAAAGGAAAGGGAAGTGTCACAACACAACAAAGCAGATTTGCAGTATATCAGCTACAAGACACATTTTGCAACACATGACTGGGTAGGGAAAGTACAAAACAAGAAAGATGGCAGGTGGATGCATGCCTGATAATGGGAGGGATCCAGGTTTAAAAGTGAATTAAAGGGCAACAGATTAATAAAGGCAGGCAAGCATAACTCCACAGTAAAAGCCCCTCTCTTGCAGTACTCACTGTAAAACCCATAATTAAGATACCCTGCAGCTGGAATTGCTGATACACACCCAATGACATCAGCAGCATCCATAGCAAAATAGTATAAAGTGTGGAAGCACCTCACACACACTTGTGTATTCCCATACACTCTGCACCATTGGTGTATACAGACGGGAACTTTTAGTATGTACATGCTAGGGGCTGCCATAGCTTTGATCCACCAGCATGTGCTGGAGACTGAAGGTGGTGTGGAGGATGATGCACACAACCACCTTTGGCACCAGAGGAGAAGAGTGTTCAGACCCAGGGTAACCTACCAGGGGCTACATAATCTGGAGATAGTAGAGCATTACAGGGTGGACAGGGACACCCTACAGCAACTTGTGAGCTGTGCCGGCCACACATCAGAACCAAAACAATCAGAGGGGACCCCATCCCAGTGGATACGAAGGTATGTGTAAGCCTGAGAATACAGGTACCTTTCAAAGGTCAACTGGGGATATCATGGGGATCTCACAGGCATCAGCATCCAGGGTGCTTCACCATTTCCTGGATGCCATGTTACCACATGCCAATGAGCAGATATACTTCCCCCGAACGCAGGAGGAGTTGGCCAGCAATATGCATCTCTTTCACCGTGTGGCAGAATACCCGGAGGTACTGGGTGCAAAAGACTGCACACACATACACATCAAGTCACAACCCGGTGAGCAGGGTAGGCGCTACATAAACCGCAAGGGATACCCCTCCATCAACTGCCAATTCATGTGCTATGCCCAGGGCATTATCATGGATGTGTGTGCTGGCAGCCCTGGAAGCTATCACGACTCCCACATCTGGCATGTCTCACAGCTGTATCAGGTATTTGCCGGGGGGGGCATCCCATATGGCCACCTGGTGGGGGATGATGGCTATGCACTGGAACCATGGATGATGACTCCCATCAGAAATGTACAAACACCCATGCAGGAACTTCATAATGAGTCACACGCACGAACCAGAATCACCATACAGTGTGTGTTTGGGATGCTTAAATCGTGGTTCCATTGCTTGGACATATCTGATGGAGCCTTGCAGTACTCTCCAGGCATGTCTGCCCACATTTTCATAGTATGTGCCATGCTACACAATATGATCCTGCAGAAACAGCTACAGCAGGGACAGAATGGTGAAGGCCCTCACAGCCCACCACCATTGCCAAGGACCCCACAGACACAGACGTATTCAGACCACGAACACCCTGAGCCAGCCCAAGTAGGCAGATGGAGGTGTGCCCAGTATGCCCATGCCTTGGCAAGGAGGGAACGTATACCACACACACTGACAGTGGAGGCACCTAGGGACTGACACCTTTCTCCACCTGCACACACAGTAAAAATGGATGGCACACACACAAGACTACCTGTAAATTGTCATGTATAGGCAGTCTACTGTGTGCATCCAACATAGGCAGCCCTCAACTATTGCACACACAACTGCTATTGGCACAAGGTAAGTCAACACCTGAACAGTAAATTAACCTATCAGCATGTGCTGATACTGTATGTATAGATTCATAAGTAGGTACTTGGCCATCTGCCAGAGGCCATTCATAAGCCCAGCCAAAATGTGTCAGCTTTTGCCACCCCATTGATTTATTAACTGTCCCTCTGTGGAGCAGAGACAATGGCGGATCCCTGGGGTGTATCTACTGTTCCCCATCCACTCTTCAAGGTTCCTCTTGAAGACTGTTAGTGAGGGGCTCTGTATAATGTAATTAGGGATATTGTTCCAAAGTATGGGGAGTTTCTGTGACAGGAATCCATCCCTCCAGCATCTTCCAGTTATTGTTGTGGCAAGGATCAGCTTACTACAGAGTGTGGCTCACTGTGACATGGATTCCCATAGGTGGACCATATCCATTACGCCTGAGTTCGACATGGCTTTGTTGGCCAGCAGAGATCATCTCTGAGTAAACGAGATGCCACTAAGTAAAGCAGGAGTTTAATCAGTCTGGCTGCATAGGATATATGTTTGAGGCCAGTAATCTTCTTGGCGAGGTACATTTGTGGACCTTCCAGATGTTGGAAGTGTCTTCTGAGGTACATCCCAAATGGGTTATTATACTCTATGATGGGACTGATGAGTGATGAGTAAAGGGGTACTATAACCTCAGTATGTCTAGATGCAAACCCTTTGGTAATCAGATGGCCTACATAGAAGGATGTCCTAACTACTTTGGAGATATGATTGTCAAAGGAGAGATCACTATCTACCTTAGTCCCTAGATACCCTACTACCTCATCTGTATTAAAGTGGCTGCCACTTATGTGTTAATATGTGGGTGCTTAATATTCCACAATGGAATGACCATGCAATTTGTGACACTTAGCTGGAGGCCATGACTTTGACACCCTGTGTCGGTCTCTGTGAGGCCCCTTGAAGCATGTCTTTGTCAGCTGGACTGTCAATTATGGCTCCCAGTTTGTAGTCATTGCCAAACATGGTCTGCAGTCCACCTGTGTTTGCCTATACCCCTGAGAAGTATATGCCAAACAGTAGGGGTCCCAGGACTGAGTCCTGTGGGACACCAGTTATGACTGGTTAAGAATTGGACCTGGAGACCGCTAGCCATACCATGTGGGTTCTGTGTGTAAACCCATTGGCAACCCATCCTGTGATGTATGGGTGTATGTACAGGCTGGTGAGTTTATCAATAATACCTGAGTGGGGAATGTTGTCAAAAGCCTTGGCGAGGTCCAGGTAGTATGTGTGAATGACCTCTCCCCTCATCTAATGTCTTGGTGACTGTCTGTAAGACATCAAACAGGTTCAGTGGGCATGAACTGCACTCAGCCAAGCTGACCTGGGTTGGGTCAAGTGTTTGGAGGTTACCAATGTCTTTGTTAATGAGTGCCATGAGGATGTGCTCCATAGCTTTGCAGACCAGGCTAATCAGGATTATGGGGTGGTAGTTACCATGGTCAGTTGTGTTTCCACCTTGGTGGAGTGGAATAACTTTTACCAAGCACCATTGTATGGGCATGTAGCCTGTGGAGAGGCTGAGGTTGAAAAGCTTAATTAGATAGGGGGTCAGTTTGTCTTGTAGTGTTTGCAAGATGCAGTCTGGGACACCATCTGCCTCCATTAATGCTGTGTTTTGCTGTTAGAGAGGGCCATTTCCACATGTGTGTCTCTGATGTCTGGGATACTGTACTTTTTGATTATTGTTGTAGGCTCTTTAGGGGGTGAAATTTGCACTGAATGTATCTGCAAGGATGTTGGCAATATCAGTAGGGTCAGTATATTTCATGCTATATTGCACCGGCACAGTGTAAATCTGTGTGTTACCACTTAGATCCTTGACATAGCCAAAGAAGGCTTTGTGGTTATCTTTCGAATCCTTGCCTATTTTCCTGTTGATGTTAGCCTTGGATGATTCCATGAGGGACCTATGTTTCTTACGAATACTGGTCACAGATGTCTGCCTTTCTTGGGATTTGCTGTTTTTCTGGACTACTGTCCTGTTTCTGTTGTATAGCCTGTTTATTGCAGGGGTCCACCAGAATGGTGTCCTTGTCTAGAGGAGTGAGTCGTGGTTTACCAGTGATGGCACGATCCATACATCCTTGTAGGTGCTTATAGAGTGCATTTGTAAATTTTTCTGTACATTGAGCAGTGTTTTCCCTTAGTGTAAGGGCTGGGAACCGCTACCCCTGTCTCTGATAGTGTGAATTTAGGTGTAGGAAAGGTATACACTGTGGTTTACGTGGGTGGGGAAGATGGTTGGGTGTGGAAACAGTGAATAGTTCATGGTCAGATATAACCAGTGACCAGTTTACCTCTGCTGTGATGCACCTGTCGCTCATGTTGGTGATTACCACTTCTAGTATGTTTCCACCCCTCGTTAGGGAGTTTACCATCTGATAAAGGGCATATGAGGTGATAAATTCTAAGAAGCGCTGGGTCTGGAAGTGAGTACTTGAGTAAGTTTCCCAGTTAATGGTAGGGTAGTTGACATTGACCAATACCAGTGTGTGCGGTAGGACTGTCATGTTTTCCACTGTCTCCAGGTAGGTGAAGTGGTGGTTCTGGGTCATGGTGGGTGATCTGTAGCAGACCACAGCTTACAAAGCAGTTGTGGCTGATGTTAGCTGCACATGGATGATCTCAGAGGTATCATGCTGCCCCACTAACCTGGAGGTGTAGGTATCCCTGATGAAGATGGATACACCCCCTCCATGTCTGTGTCAGTCCATGTTCTGTGGCTGAAATGTGTGGTATGGGTTGTAGTCTGGTAGTGCTGGTGTGCTCTCAAGAGCTTTAAAACAGGTCTCAGTTACTGCACAGATGTTGACGTTGTCCATACTGAGGAGTGCTGTGAGTGCATGCATGTTGTGATCACAACCCCTAGCGTTGAGTAGCATAACCCTCATTGATTCTGCTATTGTGCTGTTTAAAGAGGTGGGATTCACCTTTGAGACTTTCCTAAAAAAGGCACCATGGGAGCGCCAATAGCCTTGGCCAGTATTCCAAAGCCTAAGGCTGACACATAAGCTGGTATGGTATTGTTGCATGCATGTTTCCCATCTGTGCTTGTTTCTCATCTTTCCTGTAGGTAACCTACTGGTAAGCCATAGAAAGCCTTAAACTTATACAAGTCTTCTAGCTTCCAAGATAGGCTTATGGATTGATTAAGTATCAGTGTTCTGTATGTTCTTGCTGTACTTAACTGTTTTCTGACTACATGGTGATTTTTCACTGTATATTGTGATCTGAAAGCTCTGCTTATTCACATATTATGGCTGTGATGGCCTGTACTTTAGAGGTTCACAGATAGGTAGTAGGCTACCTGCCCAAGGGCAATTAGAAGCATAGCTACCGTGTGCTGGCTTTCTCCACACCATTGATGAAGTAACTGAGCCTCTGTCAAGCATAGCCAATGAAGCGATTCGAGGGAGAGTTGATGGAAGCTGTCGAAGACTGGGGTGGTGGAGGGTGATAAGGGCACTTAGTAATCTAAGGAGGGCATGTTAACATGTAAAATTAACACCATTCAATTTCCCCAACAGGTCTTGCAGCTATAAAACTGGTGAGGCTCCCCCAATCCCTGGCGGTATGGTTCTGGGACACATGATCACAGGGGTGTATATTCTGTTACCCATTCACACATCAAGGTTTCCCTTGAATTGTATCAGTGAGGGGCTATGCCTAATGTAGTTAGGAATGTAATTTATAGTCTCTCATTTCATTTGTTATATGTTTTTGTTTCAAGAGTAAATGAAGCTTAGTGGGTTTGTGCGCTTCCGTCCTTTGCATAGCCTAGCTTACACATAGAAATCATCTAAATAGGAAATAGGCGGAAGCAACGTTAATGTCAATAGTGTAATGGTTACAGCATTTGCATAGTATCTGTGCATTTATGGTTCAAATCCCAATAAAGTCAGGGATGTTTATCATTTTAAAAAGTATACCTTAACCACAGCTTGTATACATAGGTAGTATTATTCAGTATAATAAACATTTGAAACACCCTTATAAATCCATGTGTGCTGGAGAGTAAAGTCAACAGAGAATGTAATGTTATGTAAGCACATAGTGAGATGTTACTTCACTGAAATGTATATATCCTGAGTAGTTAGCAGATGTGGCTGTGTTTGCATGCACAGGTTATACGTTTTAATGTTTGTTTAACTGTGTTTAACTGCTGCTTTAATGTCACACAAACACTTTTAAACATGCTTACAAGTGCTTAAATGAGCCTTATTCTGGAGTAAAAACAATTTTTAAAGCATCGCAGGTGTTGAACCCTGGACCATGCAAACTATAGTCATGGGACTTGCCACTAAGCCATCTGAGCTGTATACATGTTTTATGGTCTTTAGACTCCACCTTATACTACAGGCATTCCACAGTACTGACCACAAATGGGACAGTCATTTTGTGTACATATGTACAGTACATTGTAATGTACTGTAGTTTGTGAATCAACATATACAAGTTTACATATGTATAACTGTTACAAATGAATACTAAATATATATATATATATATATATATATATATATATATATTTATATATATATATATATATATATATATATATATATATATATATATATATATATATATATATATATATATATATATATATATATATATATATATATATATATATATATATATATATATATATATATATATATATATATGTGTGTGTGTGTGTGTGTATACAGTTACATCTATAGCCATATATATAAACATCTATGAACACATTTTGTGACACAGAAGCAATCCAAAGGAATTGAAGTGTACACAAAACACATGCAGCTCTGGTATTATAACTATTAATATTAACCTAATTCACCATAGAAGGGATG
Source organism: Protopterus annectens (assembly GCF_019279795.1). NCBI lineage: Eukaryota > Metazoa > Chordata > Ceratodontiformes > Protopteridae > Protopterus > Protopterus annectens. Next base: position 144,315,061 of record NC_056736.1, on the reverse strand, counting down.
GTTGTTGTGTATGTGGAGATTAGGGTGGAGGAGGAATAATGGGTAATGAAATCATGCATCAAGGAGAGCCTGGGTTGGATGTTCAATAAGTGGACTGGATGGGTATACATGGAGTATGGGGACAATATAAAAAGGACACAAAACAAGAACCATTCTCATCCATCATACACCGTCATGTCACATTGCAGCACCTAATTCCACAAACATATGAACATTAACATGTATCATACATATGTACACCAACTGGCTGTCACATTTGTTTTCAGTAGTGAGGAATGCCTGTAATAAAATGTATATTCTAAACACCATAACATTTGTACATATCTTAGATGCCTTAGTGGTAAAGTCAGTGACTGTGGTGTTCATGGTTCCAGGTTCAAGGGCTGTTAATTTATTTTGAGGGCCAGAATAAGGGCGGTTGGATGCAGGTGGATTAAAGCACTTTTAAGCAGTTGTAACCGGGTTTGCGTGGGTTTGCGCGACAGTGAGCGGTGCTTAAACATGGTTAAACGGATAAGCACTTCACAGGTTTAACCTTTGCTTAACGTCCCACAGTCCACTGGAAACCTGCTTACAACCGCTTAAATGTGCATTATTGACACTTTCCCTACCAGTGCCTATTCTGAGAGGTAAAATAATAACCCCTTCCCAGATTAGAATCTGCAACCATGTACAACAGCCTCAGAGTATCCTACCACTAAGCTACCTGAGATGTACTAATGCCAGTTGTATATTCAGACAGGTTAAAACACAAAAGGGAGGATTGTGTGGAAATAGGACAAACCGCCATGTACCCAATGAAGGGTGCATGATATGTATATATATATATATATATATATATATAGAGAGAGAGAGAGAGAGAGAGAGAGAGAAAGAGAGAGTGAGAGATACATAGATACATGTCAATATATAGAGATAGACATATATATGTAGATATATAGATAGGTTAAAAACATCTACACATCTACAGATAAATGTATGCAATAATATATATTATATATCTATATACATATACATGCATATATATATATATATATATATATATATATATATATATATATATATATATATATATATATATATATATATATATATCTACCATACATGTGTGTCTACAGCATGTGAAGTGTTCAAATCTGAATATAACATGGACCATAGCAATCACACATTCTGCCCCCCCCAACCAATATGAACATAAGATATGAAGAGTATATGCCAATACACTATTACAAATATGTTCTATGGACACAGTCACCAACACAGCTACAATGACAGCAAATATTCATGACAGAAAAACACAGACAGCTTTCATTTAGCAAAACTTTATTACATTCTGATATATTGCCAAAAGGATTCAAGGACTAACAGTACCTGCATGCTATAGAGGAAGCATTTATCAGTGCCTTAATTAATCAGCCTGCAATTACCATAGTATTAGTCCACTAAGGGATAGGTGTTCACATAGGGAAAGAACCCCCACACACATATAGAAGATGTATAAAAGTGGTTCCTACACACCTGCATCTGCTATGTACACTCACCAACATCTCCCCCACACCCAAACTAATTACAACAATACATATTGTCATACCATAACCAGTTATTCACCCACTGTACAACATCTGCTGAAACCTTAACATACCTAGACAGACACACTAACATGGCCCTATGTGAAATAGTTGCTGTTATACAATGGAACAGCTGATGATGTTACAGGGTTTGTTTGAACAAATCCCGTTTCAGAAGGTTGAAAAGTAATTACACCAGGAAGTGTTACCGATTACTGATTATCAGCACAGTATGATACACATTTACACCAAAATACAGATGTCTGGTGAGCACACTGTAAACCCCTAACATTATATGCGTAGCCATGCAGCCTTGAGCTGGTCAAACATCCTGGCCAGACTGAAACATATGCAGAAGAATTAGGTAGAGACAAACCCTGCACAAGTAGCAATGTTCAGAAATATAACAGCAGTACTCACATTTAGAGCAAATTCTCTAGGCATTACACACAATATATCAGTGTTTGTCTCCATACAGCTGTTACAATTGATTTCAAATGATACTTCCAGGCTGTCTTCCTCACAAGTAAGGCAAAGTGACAATGCCCAAGTGGAGTACTCAGTTATGCTCCCCTGTTGCCATGGTATTGGCTAAGGCTGTAGCTGCACAGCTGATGTGCATGTAATTAACTACTTTAGAACACCAATTGGTTATCAGGATAGCACATGTTACTGATCTCTATCTATAAAAGGATGCCTTGTCACACATTCAAACAATCTGTATCTACCTGTAGAACAGTACAAAATACCCAACAGCAAATTGAAACACAAACCGAAAACGGTTACTATACCAGTCATTGACACCTCCAATTACTAAGACAGTATGTATAACATTTAGAATGTCTGTGTATGTAGTACCAGTTCTGTAAAAATTACAGTGTAATCAATGCATATAGTGGAAATAGCTATCTTGTAGCGATGTATTGTTGAGTAGTAGTAATGCTTGTAGTACTCTATGTGTGTACTGCTGTAGGTCAAACCCCCCAACCCTTTTATTAACCCCCAACCCCCCCAAGGGATTTGATTTTTAAAAATGGCTTGGAACTCAAAAAAAAAAAAACTTTTCCAAAGGGCCAAAAAAATTTTTTCAGTTTTGGGGC